>NC_091434.1:102123407-102454782 GCF_964237555.1 Oryctolagus cuniculus
GCAAGGAGTACACAGTAATTGCTCGTTTTTTTTTCTGTATTCTTCATTTCCATGTAGAATTGACTTTGTAGTGAAACTAGAAGTGAATTTAGCATCTGTACTTCAAACATCCTAACAAGAGATGAGATTTACCTAAAATTAATATTTTCTGAGGAGACAGAGAATCACAGGTAGTCATCAAAGTGCATAAGATAATATTGCTGACCGAAATTAACACACGCCTATAGTCTTTAATGTTAGATCATCATTTTTAATATTGAATACTTTAATTCGGTTTGTCAATTGTTCACTTAGCATCTATAAAGGATAGAGTCTGCTTAGTTATATTGGAAAGAAAATATCAAAACACTATCGCTTCATAAGTAATTGTAGTTTTTCTTGCACTTATCTCTTTAGCAGAAGGGCTTTCCAAGAGTTTTAGAAATCCTTTGGTGTCATATCTGTTTATTCTTTATAGAAATTATTCGGGTGTTTTATGTTACTGATAATTAAATATTCTTTATTACCATGAATTATTATTCTTTTAACTTTAGGTGGGAGTGGATTAACAGATGAAGCCAATTTATTTATACTTTGTTATCCTTTAATTTGTTTCACAAATATTTACTATAAATCTAATATATGCTAAGAATTATGGGGATATATGATTCAGCATTTTTTAGCACTCCTCGTTTGGATATCAGGAATAATACTGCCAAAAATCTGTTAGCATTGAATACATGAGCTATAGGCCAATTAAGTCCTCTCTTTTTTGCTCATCATGATGAGGCAATGATTTTGTTCAATATGCTGACAGAGCTACTTTTATAGATTCATATTCTCCTACTACTTATGCCCTACATAGGTTAGCTTTATACATATAGTTAATAGAGCAAACTGTTTCACGCATACTGCCATTATATTTCCACAAAATCAATAGTTTCATTTGCGAAACTATGGGACTCAAGTATTTTCTGTCAAGACATCCTGTCATATTTAAAAATATACAGTATGTCTAAATACTTCCTTGTCCATTGCCCCAGTAAATCCAGCTTTTCAGAGGTTTGACTTATTTTGAGGTTAAGTTCGAGGTCACATTCTGCTACTCCTTGTAATAATAATATTCACTGAAACTTACAGATATTAGATAAGTCAGTTTCCTTGTGAGATAGAAAGCATTGGCTTTGGAGTGAGACTTGGATTCCAGACTCTGTTCCCATATTGTGATGTAATGTGCTTAAACCTCTCAAAGTTAGGGGAAATAATACCACACACTAAGTATTTATATGAGGATTAACAAAACTAGTGGAGTGCTTACCACAGTTCTTGGCATGTAAATGTGTCCAATCAAAAGCCAGCATTCGTAGGTAGGCACTTAGCCTAATGATTCAGATGCTGGTTATGACACGCTTGTCTCTTATTGGAGTTCCTGGGTTCATCAATGCCCAAATCCAGTTCCGAATTCCAGTTTCCTGCCAATGTACATGCCAGGAGGCAACACGTGGTAGTTGAAGAAACTGGGTCTCTGCCACCCATGTGGGAGTCCTGGACTCAATTCCTAGCTACTGGCTCCTGACTCCTGGTTATAGTTCTGGCCATTGCAGTCATGTGGGGAAAGAACCAGCAAATGGGAGGTTTGTTTGTATTTCTATTGATGTGTCTGCTTCTTGAAAAAATAAAGATAATTAATTTAAACCCAGCAATCCTTTCATTGTAAAATTAAAGTGAATCTTAATGTACACAGCTTCTAGAGAAACTTCATTGCTGTTTGACAATCTCAGTGCAGAAGTGTTGTTCACTTATTGTTTACCTTGATTCCCAAATACACTCAATGTACTAAATATATTTAATTTATTACTAGTAAAAATGTATAAAAAATGTAAAAAAGTGCATTATTATTAGTTTGTTGTAATTTCAGAAAATTGAAGATTCTAAGAACAAGCAGTCTAAACCCACCTCATTAAGCAACTCATCTTTGTTCTGACTGACAGGTCAAGAAAAAATTTGATTCTTTAAAGAAACTTATTATGGGTTGAATTGTGTCCCCTCTAAATTCATATGGTGAAGTCCTAAATCCTAGTTCCTTAGATTGAGACTCTATTTGGAGATAAGTCCTTTAAAAGGATAATCCAAAAACCATAGTCCATATGACTGGTATCTTTATAAGAAGAGGACTATAGGAGGGCACAGCAAGAAGGGGGCCATCTGCGAGCCAGAGAGGCCTCAGAAGAAACACATATGTTGACTCCTTCAACTTAGACTTCTAGCCTCCAGAGTTGTGAGAAATTAAATGTGCATTGTTTAAGCAAGGAAGTCTGTTACATTTTTATCTCTGTCCTGGCAAAGTAATATGATATTCAAAGACAAGAACCAATAGAGTATTTTTACAGGAAAGCATATAGATACAGTTGGCACTAGTTGTATGTAAAAGATATCCTTTTGCTTTGTTTATGAGGAATAATTGAATGTCTTATCTAATCTTGGATGCCATTATGTTCTGAAGGCTTTTATATTTTTATTTTTAATTTTT
Organism: Oryctolagus cuniculus; assembly: GCF_964237555.1. NCBI lineage: Eukaryota > Metazoa > Chordata > Mammalia > Lagomorpha > Leporidae > Oryctolagus > Oryctolagus cuniculus. The sequence goes on from NC_091434.1 coordinate 102,125,917, forward strand.
TTCTTTAAAATTTATTTGAGAGGAACAGAGACACAGAGAGAAAGATCCTCTATTCCTAGTTCTCTCTCCAAAAGCTTGAAATGTCTGGGGATAAGCCAGGCCAAAGCCACGAGCTGGTAGGTACTCAATCGCTTGAGACATCATCTGCTGCCTCCCAGGGTGTATATTAACAGGAAGCTGGTATCTGGAGCAAATCTGGGACTCAAACGTTGATGATCTGATATGGGTTGTGGGCTAAAAACTAGGCCAAATGCCCACAACCTCAGGTTCTAAGAGTCTTAAGACTTATATTGACTTTGAAAGTCTCATAGGCAAGAGGTGAACATTGCAGCCTAAACAGGAAATTTAGTAGCACCACCCTTTCCAGTAAATACCTGAAAAATTGCACATAAACACTATTAATTTCTCATTCTAAGAGAATATTTTATGAAGGGAAATATACCGCTCCACAGAGAATTTCATAGATGCATTTTCCATCATCTTAAATCTCATCCCATATCTGTCTCATAATTTTGAGTAGCTCTTCTTCTCATCTTATAGGGAAAAGAGTAGAGGTGTTCAGTAAATTTTCTCGGGTTCCATCACTTTCATTTGCAGAATTAATTGGGTTCACTGGAGTATGGTGATTAAGATTCTGGATTGTAAAATCCCTCCCTGTGTTCAAATCACGACTATGTTTATTAATAATTGTGTTAGTCCTGCAAATTATTAACCTCACCAAGTGTCAGTTTCCTTATCTGTAAATTGTGATGATAATAGCCACTATTAAATATTCCAAATGGTTAGAACAGTGCCACCCCTCAACATGTGTATCCATATATACATTCATACAATTCATTCATATTCAGTGTCCACTGCCTCTGTGACAGCTCAAAACTACAGGAACAACACTTAACCTTTGAGCAGGCTAGGCAGGTGCACAGTTCAGAGCAGAATCAAATAGCATGCATGGTTCTCAGAAATGGTGCGAAAACTGGGTTGTAGACACAGGATAACTGACCAGGAGTCCTGCTATGCATGGAATCCAGTGGCAGCAAGCAATGTCTCCCCTACCCACAGTGTCCATCAAGGGGAAAGAGTGGGAGAGGGTAAGTTTGAAGGGGCATGCACTCTACCTCTAGAGTCCTGGGGGCAGGACCCCACTGCTTCTACACCCACGTCCCATGTTCCTTTTAATGCAGAGTGCTATGTGGGGTAGGTTGCTGTGTTACTGTTCCTGTCCTAGGTCTTGTTGGATTTTTGAGGCCACAGTATATGTGTTTGCTTTTTCTAGTATAGACAGTGCCTTTGGGGTCCTGAAGATGAGAGTAAGCAGGGACCTCTATCCTTTGGGGCACAGTGGATTGAGTCCTTTCTCAAGATGGTGATATACTGCCAGCCTGTTCTCTTGGTGTTGTGGGGCATATAATGGGAATTCCTTCTCTGAATAGAAATGTGTAACCATGAGATTTCTGGTCAACTCTTTTTACTGAGCTCCTAGTCTGTAGTGCTTGTGGATCCCCACGTAGCTAGTTTTGGCTGCTAAGGTGATCTTGCAAATGGCTGCACTGATGGACTCCTAATATGGATTCCCCCTGGTTGTTAGCCTGGGGTCTCGGTTGCTGATGGGCTTTCTTCCCTTTCCTATGCTGTCATCCAGGGTGTCCATGTTCTGCTGTATTCCTGAATTTCCCTGTGGGGTTCTGAAGTTCTTTATTGTGTGCTAACTTCCTGAGATGCAGCTATTTGTTAGTTAGTTCTTCTCTGTGGAATAAATGACAATAGCCAGGCCACCTCTCTTTGTCCACCTTGGAAGTCTCCAAGACTATTCTGTTATTAACATCTTTACTAGGACAGGACAAGTCTATTGCTTCCCAAGGACGTGGCAGTGTTGTATGTATGACTGTGTTGTATTCACCAAAAGTCAATTGAAATGATGATTTATTTGTTTGGGGAACATTGACATGACAAGCTAGTTTTGGTAACACTTGAGAGGCAAAATGTTGTTTGCTGTATCCCTGTGGCTTAAGAGTGTGTTTGTCACTTAATAGATGCAGAATAAATAATTGGTATATGAAAGAGCTTTATTAGTTTTCCACTTTTTGCATCTTATAGTCTTTATGAGCAGGGACAAATGTCCTTTTACATAAGGAAATAAATGCTTAGGTGATGGCTATCTGGACCTATATGCTAAATACATAGAAATAAAACTAAACTTTAAATAATTCTTGTTTTTAAGAATCTCATATATATATACAAGACCAAAGGTATTATTTTCCCAAAGTGAAATGATGGTGCCTTTAAATGTGAAAAATTCAATTATAATCAAGCCAACAGATTAATTTGTGAGGATAAGGCATGATGTTTACTTTGATGTGATTGAAATGACTGAAATCCTGTGTGAGAGTACATTCGAAGGTAACAATTAATTAATGGAGCAATTTTTTAATAAAATCCTAAAAAAAGAAGGACATTAAATGTACGATTTACTAATCAGTAATCAGCATCTAACAGCAAGATTGTCCAAGAATTGCTTTTTGTTTTAAAACATGTTTTTTAAATAGATTTATTTATTTGAAAGGCAGGGAGAGAGAGAGAGACAGAGAGAGGGGTCTCTGTCTGCTGGTACTCCCCAAATGGCTGCAACAGCTGGAGCTGGGCTGATCCAAAGCCAGGAGCCAGGAGTTTTTCCTGGTCTCCCACGCGGGTGCAGGGGCCCAAGGACTTGGGCCATCTTCTACTGCTTTCCCGGGCCATAGCAGAGAGTGGGGTCAGAGGTGGAGCAGCCAGGACTTGAACCAGCTCCTATATGGATTGACAGTGCAGCAAATGGCAGCTTTACCTGCTATGCCACAGTGCAGGCCCAAAAACATATGTGTTTGTTTTAAGCTTTTTACTCAGTGAGAGAAATGCATAGTAGAGTGAGGGTCCTGTCTAAAAGAGAGGGAAATTTGGATTCATACCGAGTATCAGGAGCCAGCCACATGGAGGAACAAGCAAGCCAGAAAGCATGGAGCGGGTGGCCGGAAGGCCACGTGCCCCAAAGGCACAGGGGTGGCAAGCGGGTCCAGGGCATAAAGGAAAATGGGCCAGGCCCACCATGTTCCAGGCCTTTAAACTACTTCCTAAAGGGAGTGGTTAATTAGGCTGTTTTGCAGGTATGTACACAGGTGTGGTCAGGTAGTGGCATGAAGTCACACAGAAGCATGGTGAAGGCATGATCTTCCAGCTCCCAAACCTATTTTATTCTGTAACATATGGATTTTTAAAAAATATTTAATTATTTATTTGAAAGTCTGAGTTACACAGAGAGAAGGAAAGACAGAGAGAGAGAGAGAGCGAGAGAGAGGTCTTCCATCCATTGGTTCACTCCTCAGTTTGCTGCAACAGTCGGAGCTGCGCCAGTCTGAAGGAAGGAGCCAGGAACAACTTCTGGGTTTCCCACGTGGGGGCAGCGGCCCAAGGACTTGGGCCATCTTCTGCTTTCCTAGGACACAGCAGAGAGCTGTATTGGAAGTGGAGCAGCCGGGACTCAAACCAGCGCCCATATGGGATGCGGGCACCACAGGCAGTGGCTTTACCCACTATGCCACAGAGCTGGCCCCCAGCATATGGTTTTAAAATCAATATATTGGGCATATTTTTTTACTGCTACTAGCAAGATAAATTATCACTGTATTCTTATCTATTTTACCTAGAGTTTAGTTATGGTATGATTATCTGTATGGGAGTTAAATTGTACTTTTACGTCTTCATCTGATCTAAGGTAACTGTACTAGATTGAGCGAAATTTTATATTTGTAGACTCTGAATTAACTCTCACCCAGAAATGTCCCAGCTGAACAAGGGTTGTTGTTTATGTGAAAATATGGCATTACTTTTAAGCTTAATGGAGCCTTCTTATCAAAAGCCATTTAAATTTATCACATTCATTTTAAATGACCTAGTGAAATTTTTCACAGCTTGACTTAAAAAGATTAGCTTCTCTACACTTTTTCATTTTAATCAATAATTATAACTTGTGTTAGAGTCACTGAGACATAGTGGCAACCCTTCAAAATCACAGTTGAAATCTGACCTCAGGCTTACTTAACTTTTAAATTTTTTTATGTATTGAAATTATGTTTCATAAAGTATGTCATAATTGAAGACTATTTGATAATTGTAAGCATACTAAGAATATCATGAAGTAAACATTATTAAATTTTAAATGATCTAGCATTCAAATATATTCTAATAAGGCAGTACTTGTTTTTAATTTTTAGTTGCAAATTTTCTTAGTTGAATTGTTTATTCCATTTAATCATTCTGTTTATCATAAGTCAACCTTTCAAAACTGCATGGTGAGTTTGGAAAATTTATACTATTACTCTGTCCAAGTATGATGATTAGTCTTATTTGTAAACTTCCTGGAGTATACACTGAAGTTGTCCAATGAACCTCTAACCTAGATGTTGCCATAATGGTATTTTGTAGATATGATTATATCTACAATCAGATTATTTTACATAATGGAGATTGCCCTGGATTGTTTGGGTAAAATTAAATGAATCATGAGGTTCATATAAGAAAGGAGGATCAAAATCAGAGATGGCTGATGTGCTGACAGAGAGAGATTAAAGTGTGGGGGCCACAGTGAAGTAATACTGTAAGCTTATAGAAAATGAAAGAAACAGATTAGATTTTTCCCTTAGTATAGAAGAATAGAACGTGGCCACAGAGATCTTGACTTTGAGGCCAAGTTTGGACATTTTATTTCCAAAACTATATGATACTGAATTGCTTAAGTTCACTAAGCTTGTGGTAATCTGTCACAATAGCACTGGAGGAAATATAGATTTTTTTAGTAAATGAGATTCTTTTTAAAGAATTTTATTTAAGTTATATAAGTTTCATCTATTTCCTATATACAGATTTAGGAACTTAGTGATCTTTATCCCCAACTCTCCTTCCCCCCACACGCCAACCTGTCTTCCTCCTCCCTTTCACATGTCCACTCTTAATATTTACAAAGATCTATTTTCATTTTACTTACTGATCATATAATTAACACTATACTAAGTAAAAGAGTTTAACAGCTAGTATGAGAAAAAAACCCACTGTTCCTCAACATTAGAGACAAGGGCTATAAGCGATCATTGAATCTCAAAACATCTATTTCACTCTAATACATTACATTTCAGGTATTCTATTAGTTACCTAGGATCAGGGAAATTATGCTACATGTCTTTTTGGGACTAGCATATTTCACTAAGTGTAGTGGTTTCCAATTACAATCATATTGTAAAAGACAGGATTTTATTTTCTATAATCCAGTAGTACTCTACAGTGTATATATGCCATAATTTCTTTATCTAGTCAACAGTTGATGGACATCTGGGTTGATTCCATCTTAGCTATTGTGAAATGTCTTGCAATGATGATAACTTTCAGATGCTGATTTCTTTTGGTTTGGGTAAATTCGCAGGAATGGGAAGGCTGGGTCATATGGTAGGTCTATATTCACATTTATGAGGTATTTCCATACCGTCTTCCACAGTGACTGCATCAGTTTACATTCCCATCACCAGAGGATTAGGGTACTTTTTCCCTCAAATCCTAACCAGCATTTGTTATTTGTTGATTTATTTATGAAAGCCATTCTAATGGGGGTAAGGTGAAACCTCATTGTGGTTTTGATTTACATTTCTTTGATGGGTAGTGATCCTGAGCATTTTTGCAAGTGGCTGCTGGACATTTGAATTTCCTCTCTTGAAAAATGCCTATTCAACTCCTTTGCCCATTTCTCAACTAGCTTATTCATTTTATTGTTGTTGAGTTTCTTGAGCTTTTTATAGATTCTGGATGTTAACACATTATCAGTTGAATAGTTTGCAAATATTTTCTCACACTTTGTCTGTTGCCTCTTCACTTTGCTGAGTGTATCTTTTGCAGTAAAGAAGCTTCTCAGCTTGATGTAATACCACTGGTCAATTTTTGCTTTGAATTCCTGTGCCTCTGGGGTCTTTTACAAGAAGTCTACCTATGCCAATGTCTTTCAGAGTTCACCCAATGCTCTCTAATAATTTGATGATGTCAGGTTGTAGATTTAGGTCCTCAATCCATTCTTTTTAAAGATTTTATTTATTTATTTAAGAAGTAGAGTTACAGACAGAGAGAAAGGTATTTATTACACTGGTTCATTCCCCAAATGGCCACAATGGACAGAGCTGGAAAGATCTGAAGCCAGAAGCCAAGAGCTTCTTCTGGGTCTCCCACATGGGTGCAGGGGCCCAAGTACTTGAGCCATCTTCCACTGCTTTCACAGGCCATAGCAGAGAACTAGATTGAAAGAAGAGCAGCCTGGACTAGTTCTGATGCCCATATGGGATGCTGGTGCCACAGGCAGAGACTTAGCCCCCTATGCCACAGGGCTGGCCCCCTTGATCCATTTTGAGTGGATTTTTGTGTAAGGTGCAAGGTATGGATTTAGATTCATACTTCTGCACATGGAGATGCAGTTTCCCCAACACCATTTTATAAAAAGACTGTGCTTGCTCCAGGAATTGATTTTAACTTCTTGGTCAAAATAAGTTGGTTGTTGCTGCATGGACTGATTTCTTCTCAGCCATGAAATTGTCTGTGTATATAAGGGATATTGATTTTTGTGTTGATTTTATATCCTGCTACTTCATCAAACTATTTTATGAGTTCCAATAGTCTCTCAGTAGAGTCTTTTGGGTCCCCTATATGTAGAATCATGTCATCTGCAAATAGGCAGAGTTTGATTTCTTCCTCTCCAATGTGTATGCCTTTGATTTTTTTTTTTTTTTTTTTTTTTTTTTTTTTTTTTTTTTTCCTAATGGCTCTGGCAAAAACTTCCAGGTCCATATTCACAATGGTTTGACTGAGCATCCTTGTCTGATTCTGGATCTTAGGGGTAATGCTTCCAACTTTTCCCCACGCAATAGGTTGCTCACTGTTGATTTGTCATAAATTGCCTTGATTGTCTTGAACAATATTCCTTCTATACCCAATTTGTTTAAAGTTTTGATCATGAAAGGATTTTGTATTTTATCAAATGCTTTCTCTGCATATATTAAAATAATCATATGGTTTTTGTTCTTCAGTTTGTTAATGCGATGTATCACAGTTACTGATTTGTGAATGTTGAACCATCCCTGCATACCAGGGATAAATCCCACTTGGTCTGGATAAATAATTTTTCTGAAGTGCTGTTGGATTTGATTGGCTAGAATTTTATTGAGGATCTTTGCACCTATGTTCATCAGGGACATGGGTTTGTAGTTCTCTTTCTCTGTTGCATGTTCTTCAGGTTTAGGAATTAAGGTGATGCACTTTGTAGAAGGAGTTTGGGAGAATTCCCTCCCTTTCAATTATTTTGAATAGCCTGAGAAGAGTTGAAATCAGTTATTTAAATAGCTGATAGATTTCAGCAATAAAGCTATCTGGTTCTGGACTTTTCTTTATTAGGAGGTTCTGTATTGCTGATTCAGTTTCCATCTTGGTTATTGTTCTGTTTAGGTTTCTATACCCTCATAATTCATTTTTGGTGGATTGTATTTGTTTAGGAATCTATCCATTTCTTCCAGGTTTCCCAGTTTGTTGGCATACAGCTCTTTGTAGTAATTCTGATGATTTTTTTTTAATTTCTGTTGTTACATTTCCCTTTTCATCTCTGACTTTATTGATTTTGGTCTTCTCCTTTTTTTATTTTGGCTAGTTAGGCCAATGGTGTATCAATTTTCTTCATTTTGTTTCAAAAAAACAGATCTTAGGCTGGCACTGTGGCTCAATAGGCTAATCCTCCACCTTGCAGCGCCGGCACACCAGGTTCTAGTCCCGGTCGAGGTGCCGGATTCTGTCCTGGTTGCCCCTCTTCCAGGACAGCTTTCTGCTATGGCCTAGGACTGCAGTGGAGGATGGCCCAAGTGCTTGGGCCCTGCACCCGCATGGGAGACCAGGAGAAGCACCTGGCTTCTGGCTTCAGATCAGCGCAATGCGCCAGCCGCAGTGGCCATTGGAGCGTGAACCAACAGCAAAAGGAAGACCTTTCTCTCTGTCTCTCTCTCTCTCTCTCACTGTCCACTCTGCCTGTCAAAAAATAAAAAAAAATTAAAAAAACCAGATCTTTATTTCACTATCTTTTGTATTTTTTTTTTGGTTGAAATTTTCTTTGTTTCTTCTCTAGTTTTAATTTTTCCTTTCTTCCTATTAATTTATGGTTTGGTTTGTTGTTGTTTTTCTAGTTCCTTGATTTGCAATCATACCTCACCTATTTGGTACCTTTTCAATTTCTTCTTATAGGCATTGATTGCTATTAAATTTCCTCAACACTGCTTTTGCTGTACCCCCTATGTTGTGATGCGATGCATTTTCATTTTCATTTCTTGTTTCCCTATTTTTTTGTTTCCCTTTTGATTTCTTCTATGACCCACAGTTCATTCAGGAACATGTTGCTCATTCTCCATGTGTTTGCATATGATGTAAGAGATACTTGAGTTGTTGATTTCCAGTTTCATTCCATTGTGGTCAAAGAAGATGCATGGTATGATTTTGATTTTATAGAATTTGTTGATTCTTGCTTTATGGCTTAGCATATGATCTGTCCTAGAGAAGGTTCCATGCACTAATGAGAAGAATGTGTGTGCTGTAGCTATAGGGTGAAATGTTTTGTTCTATAGATATCAGTTAGATACATTTGGTTCATAGTGTCGCTTAGTTCTGTTTTTTCTTTGTTGATTTTCAGTCTAGTTGATTTGTCCATTGATGAAAATGGGGTGTTGAAGTCCTCCATTACTATTTTATTGCAGTCTATGCCTTCCTTTAGATCCATTAACATTTCTTTTAAATCACCAGGCAGCCTATAATTGGGTACATGTAAACTTATTATAGTCACATCTTCCTGTTGAATTGATCCCTTAATTGTTACATAGTGTCCTTCTTCAACTCTTTAACAGTTTTTATGTTAAAATTTATTTTGTCTGATATTTTGTCTGATATTGGTGACACTTGCCCTTTTTTTGCCCTCTGTCAGCATAGAATATCTTTTCCCATCCTTTCACTTTCAGTTGCATGTATCTTTCTTTATAAATATTTTATTTATTTATTTATTTATTTATTTATTTATTTATTTTGACAGGCAGAGTTAGACAGTGAGAGAGACAGAGAGAATGGTCTTCCTTCTGTTGGTTCAACCCCAAATGGCCACCACGGCTGGTGGGCTATGCTGATCCGAAGCCAGGAGCCAGGTACTTCCTCCTGGTCTCCCACATGGTTACAGGGCCCAAACACCTGGGGCATCCTCCACTGCCTTCCCGGGCCACAGCAGAGAGCTGGACTGGAAGAGGAGCAACCTGGATAGAACCAGCGCCCCAAATGGGACTAGAACCTGGAGTACTGGCACCACAGGTGGAGGATTAGCCTAGTGAGCGGTGGTGCCAGCATGCTTTTATTTATTTTTTGAGAAGTAGAGTTACAGTGAGAGGGAGAGATAGAGAGAAAGGTAGCCTTTCTGTTGGTTCTCTCCCCAAATGGCTGTAATGGCTGGAATGCGCTGATCTGAAGCCAGGAGCCAGGTGCTTTTTTCTGGTCTCCCACATAGGTGTGGGGGCCCAAGCACTTGGGCCATCTTCTACTGCACTCCCAGGCCACAGCAGAAAGCTGCATTGGAAGAGGAGCAGCTGCGACTAGAAATAGTGCCCATATAGGATGTTAGTGCTGCAGGAGGCTTAGCCTACTGCACCACTGTGCCAGCCGCTGCATGTATCTTGGTGAGAAGTATTTATTCTAGGCAGTGAATAGATTGATTTTGTTTTTATACTCCATTCTGCCAGTCTGTATCTTTTATCTGGAGCATTGAGGCCATTTATATGCAGGGTGACTATTGATAAGTAAGGGCTTGGCCCTGGCGCATTTCCATAAATATTGCTATTGTTTACTTTGGATTTCTTTTGTATGTTTCCTGGGGGATTTTATGCCTTTACCTTCTTTTATAATGATGACTATCTTTCTGTGTTTCTTTATGTAGCACATTCTTAAGCATCTTTTGTAAGGCTGGATGAGTTGTGACAAATTCTTAAAATTTCTGCTTTTTATGGAAGTTCTTTATCTCACCTTCATTCATAAATGAGAGCTTTACAGAATACCGAATTATGGGTTGACAGGTTAATAGTTTTTTTCTCCTAAGACTTGGAATATATTTTGCCATTCTCTACTACTCTGTAGGGTTTCTGATGAGAATTAAGCTGTGAGTTCAATTGGAGATTCTATGAAAGTAATCTGGCGTTTCTCTCATACACACTTTATAAAGTTTTCTTTATGTTTTACCATGGAAAGTTTGATTGCAATGTGTCACGGTGAAGATATTTTCTGGTCATGCCTGTTAGGAGTTTTGTGTGTTTACTGTACTTGGACGTCCCTTTCTTTCTCCAGATTGGGGAAGTTCCCTGTAATTATTTCACTAAATAGGCCTTCTAGTCCATTCTTTCTTTCTACATCTTCAGGAATTCCAAAGTTCCATATGTTGGGTCATTTGATAGTAGCTCATAAATATCCAATATTGTTTTTAAGTTTTTGAATTTATGTATTTATTTATTTATTTGTCTGATTGTAAGATTTCCAAATTTGTCTTCTAGTTTGGATACTCATTCTTCTGCCTTTCCAAGTCTGCCATTAAGGCTCTCCACTACATTTTATATGATCTATTGAGTTCTTCATTTCTAATATTTCATTTTGATTTCTCTTTAAAATCTCAATTCATGGGAAAAGTTTTCATTCATGTCATGTATGGTTTTCTTTAGTGCATGAATTTACTGCTGATAGGTTTTGAGTATTCCTATGATTAATTTTTGAATTCTGTTTCTGGCATATCCTCGATCACTTCATCTTCATGTTCTAATATTAAAATTTTGTTGTGTTCCTTTGAGTGGGGGATCATGGTGTCTTCCTTATTCTTGTTTCTTGAATTCTTGTTTCTTGAATTTCTGTATTTGTATTTAGTCATTGGTAGAGTTGATTTTTTTTTTCTCTGATGGCTTTTATTTTGAGCTATACCTCTCTGGCTTAGAGGAATGTCTGCACTTTCAATGAATACCAAGAGGTGTGTGGTGGATGTGGCCCATAGCTCTGGTCGGTGGTCCAGGAAGGGATGAATATCAAGGGTAACATCCAAGTTGCACATGATAGATCTCAGTGCACAGGTGTTAGTCTCCAGCATGTTCTGGGCCATCATATACACGACACAGATGATCTGCACAGTGCTCACTGTGAGCACAGTTTCTGCTGCAGTGACCTGCTGTAGACAACCAAAAAGGCCCAAGCATGCAGAGCCACACCCGGTGATTACCCTACAATTTCTTTTTTTTTTTTTTAAGAGCCAGGAACCTCTTCTGGTTCTCCCAGGTGGGTGCAAGGGCCCAAGTACTTGGGCCATCCTCCACTGCAATTCCCAGGCCACAGCAGAGAGCTTGATCAGAAGTGGAGCAGCTGGGACTAGAACTGGCACCCTTTTGGTATGCTGGCACTGCAGGCAGTGGCTTCACCCGCTATACCACAGTGCTGGATACACCTTGTATTTTCTCATGTAACCTCTGAGTCCCCCTGTTCTCAGCACAGAAGTCTCCACACAGTTACTGGGTATGGAGGTTTCTCTCTGCCTTGCCAGCCTGTCCAGTCAACAGAGAGGCAGATGTTCCCTGAAACAGCTCTGCCTCAGCATCTTGATCCTGGGAGGCTGTGGGCACCTCACCATCCTATGTGGTTGCCCACCCACCCCTAAGTCAGGCTTACTCAGTGGGGAATGCAGATTGTTCCCACCACTAGAATCTCAGGATCACACACATCCACAAGAGCCACTGGCCAAATGTTGCTGTCTCCCTGTCCCTGCTGTGAAGATGATGGCATCCCGTCTCATCCAGCTGCTGTGCACACACGCAGATTCTTCTGCAGCTCCTTCCCAATCCCAAAGTGGTGCCCACCCTTTCTCAACCTAGTAGCAGATACAGTTATGGGGAATTTGGAGCAAAATAAACACGCCCCCTTTACTTCCACTGGGTCCATGGGTAACTGCTAACAACCTAGCTCCCAGGGATCCAGTCTGGACTCAAGCTGTGCTCTCCCTCCCGCCAGCTATATCAGCATGGCTCTTGCAATCTGGTCTCAACTCCGTCTCCAAGCTGCCGCTTGCTCCAGTTCCCGGCTGCTGCATTTATGTTTGTGTTCATGCTCTGCTTCTACACCCTTCACTTAGGTTCATAGCATTCTTCCTCTTGTCAGACTTCCAGTGAGTTTTTCTCTCCAGTTCTCCCCTGAGAGTGTACTTCCTATGCGTTTTTTTTTTTTTCTGTTTATCCCCTAGCCTAGCATAATGTGTTGTTCCCTAATCCTCCATCTTTGAATCTCCAGTGGGGTTCTATAATAAAAAATACCTAAAACTCTGGTAATGATTCGAAACTGGGTAATGAATAGAGGATTTAAGAATTTTTAGGATAATGAGAGAGAAAGTCTGGATTGTTTAGAATGTTAAGAGACACAAGGTTGTTTACATTTCTGCAATAAGTACTCAGGAATGTGGTAGAGAAAAATACTTAAATAATCAAATAAACTTGTTAGAAATATGGACATAAGAGTAAGATGGCAGCTTAGTAAGATACTCCAGCAATCTCTCTACAGAGACACAAAATTGAATAGCTCATAGAATGGCGGATGTCCTAAACAGCACTCTGGCCTCAGAATCAGCCCTTAGTGCATTCGGATCCGGCTGAAAAGTCCATGAGAGTATTTCAGGCATGGAAAGCCAAGACACTCTGGCAAAAAAAAAAAAAAAAAAAAAAAAAAAAAAAACACAAAAACAAAAACAAACCTAAATGAACGATCTCCACGAGTGAGATCCCAGTAGAAAGAATGGTCATCAAAGAAGGAGGTACATTTCTCTGAAGGGAGGAGAAAACTTCCACTTTGACTATGACCTTGTCTAAATATGATAAGAGTCGGTGAACTCAAAAGGCTTCCATAGCCTTGGCAACTCATGACTGGAGCCTGGGGAGATTACTGATGCCATAAACAAGAGTGTCAAATTATTAAGTCAACAACAGGAGTCACTGTGCACTTACTCCTCATGTAGGATCTTTGTCCTTAGTGTGCTATATATTGAGATTTAATGCTAGAACTAGTACTCAAACAGTATTTTTCACTTTGTGTTTCTATGTGGGTGCAAACTGTTGAAATCTTTACTTAATATATACTAAACTGATCTTCTGTATATAAGAGAAATGAAAATGAATCTCAATGTGAATGGAAGGGGAGAAGGAGCGAGAAAGGGGAGGGTTGCGGGCAGGAGGGAAGTTATGGGGGGGAAGCCATTGTAATCCATAAGCTGTATTTTGGAAATTTATATTCATTAAATAAAAGTTAAAAAAAAAAGAATAGCTATAGAGGCATCAATTCAAACAACAAATGATGAATGGAGGCAATAAAGAAAAAGGTGTCATGTTATACCTCTCCTAACTTCAAGTACTATGTGGAAGGATGCCTCCCACTTGAAGGAGAGAGAAACAAAGACCAGATCCTGGACTTAAAACTCTTTTATAAGGCCCATATTTCTGCCCCTAGGGCAGTGGTTCTGTACTGAGTCTTTGGCCAAGTATCTGACTTCATCACCCTTCCCCTATTCTCTGACAGACAATGAAGACCAATAATCCAGCCACTGGGGGATAGGATATACAAGTGAGCACAGGACTATATTTTGGAACTGGGAAGTCATCACTGAAAAGATGCAAGTGGTTGCTCTGATCAGTCACTGCCGATGGAAAGAGTCCGTGGGCTAGTTTCAATCCCAATTGGAGACACTTGGCTCCAAATAATTGGATTTATATCCTGGCCAGCATTATCTGTGGTTGATTGCAGCACTTTGGGATGCAGGACTACCTAAGCAGCAGGAAACCTATAACTATGTATAACTTTACCCTACCCAATGCTGTGTGGGTTTTGTGGGGGTGGTGGGGGTCTTGGATGTGGCTTTGATCTAGAATTGAACAGATGTGGCCACATGACTGCTTACCACATTCCTCCTCCAACCCTAAGCACTCAATCTGAAGAAAGTAATTGCTTGAAGGAAAGAGAGGTGGGTGTGAACCAAGACATTGTGTGGTAATGTGAGGCCCACAGTCTGGGAGTTCATGCACCTTTCTTTGGAATTTAGGCCAGTATCACTGTGTGACCAACCATGCCTCGGAAAATTCAGGTGATCAAGTGACCCCTCTAGAAATCTGTGCCACTGCAACTACAAATACAGCCACTGAGGACTGAGGAGGTGACCTATGGAGCATATGGCCTCTTAAATAACTCTCCTACCAATCCTTCCACTTTCACATCAACTTTAGATCTATTTTTCAAGTGTCTTTTGCTATCGATTTATCCAGTTTTGGAAGTGGAGTTTCTTCACCTCTATCTTATCATTTAGAGTTTTAGGGGCTGGTAAGTCACCAAATGTAGGAGTCAGATGGGTTCATAGGTAGTCAGCATGGTCCCAATAGGATTTGGGGTATAAAATATTCCCCCCCACCCACCCCAGCAAGAACCAACAGTCCATGCTCCTTCAGAATCTCCAAATTTACCATATGAATAGCGTGGGAGCTCTTCCTGATGTCAGCTTATTGTGAAAACAAGTTACCTATCCACCCTTCTGGATGGTTTTTTGTTTTATCATGAGCAGGCCAGACAGGATGGAGAGTTGTAAATCAAGTATTTTGATGGGTTTTGTCCCCACCTGGTAACTGTGTGCCAATCTGATTATCAAGTTTTTTTCCCTTGAAATTGTACTTAAAAATCCCAGTGCTATGAGGTTCTTTGGGTTTTTTCCTCTCTTGGAAGCCCCTCCACGCCACTCCAGCTGGAGGTCTTTGACTTTAATCAATCTTTTTAAATCTCTCTGCTTGTCCTCTTGGAAATTCTTCTTCCATGTGAGACGAAGAACTGAGGTAATAATAATAATGATAATTTCTCTGCTGCCATTTTCCTGTAACATAGCTACTTGATCACTTTTCTGTTGGCTTGCATTTTTCAATTTTCTTTATTATTTATGCATATTGCTTTTTAAAAATCCCTCTAACGTAATGTTTTATTGATGTTTCAGAAGGAAATGGGTATCAATGTATTTCATCAGTTTGGCACTCACTTTTAGATTATTTTGGATGTATGCAAAAGAATTTGATGTTTATTATTTTCCTGCTTCTATGTCAGACATCGTTCTATGTAAACATCTACAAATTTAAGGTAGCATTATTTATGAAAAAAATATTCTTAAAGAGGCTTGCCAAAGTCTATGTACCTGCAATTTGTGAGCTCAGATCCAATATTTGTGTCCAAATATTCTAATATTCTGAACCATAAGAAGTCCAAGTTTTTTTTTTCCACCTGTGGCTTTAATATATATTGTTTAAATGATTAAAAAATCTTGAGTTCCACTGTTTGTAAAATGCTGTAACTCCCATAAAGGAGCCCCCCAAATGAACACAGTCTTTTTCCTACATTCAAAACTTTTTTGTTTTATAATAGAAGAGAGTTAAAACCTGATAAATAACTATAAAATATGTCAGATTGTAACTAATGGCCTAAGTGAGATACAAAGCATGTATTCAAAATTATAAAGAAATCGCATTGTGTTCTAAGATTCAGACAGAGACATAATGAAAAAAGAAATGAACTGTATGTGCTGGAGAAATAGAGAAAAGGAAATATATGGATTCTGAAAAGTATGAAAATGAAGGTTATTGATTTTTTTAATTGTTTTCTGGTGGACCAAACAAATATACTATAATTTAGGGATCAATGAAAATGTGCAGAAGCAATAGAACTTTAAAGCAACTTAACAATGCTATACAAGATATATGGGAGGAGAGTAAATATTATTAGTAGTCATTCTAGCTTGAAGACTTAGCAAACCAATATTTACAATCATGTTTTCCTTGAACTTTGGGTAAACATTTATTTTTTTCTGGGTAGATGAAAACTGAATGAGCAAACTATGCTGCCTGTTGGCACAGAGTGCAACATGTCTGAACGGCAAGAATAAATGATGAACTCAAAGTCAGGGTAATCATAGTGAGAAACCTGAAAGTTGGTACCTTTTTCTTTTTTTTTTATTTATTTGACAATTAGAGTTACAGACAGTGAGAAAGACAGAGAAAAAAGTCGTCCTTCCCTTGGTTCACTCCCCAAATGGCTGCTAGGGTCATAGCTATGCTGATCCGAAGCCAGAAGCCAGGTGCTTCTTCCTGGTCTCCCATGAGGGTGCAGGGGCCCAAGTACTTGGGCCATCCACCACTGCCCTCCTGGGCCACAGCAGAGAGCTGGGCTGTAAGAGGGGCAGCTGGGACTAGAACCCAGTGCCCATATGGGATGCTGGTTCCAGAGGCAGAGGATTACCCAAGTGAGCCACGGCGCTGGCCCACCCTTTTTATTTTCAATTAAGCTAAATCTCCACATGGAATTTGTGTGTGTGTGTATGCATTTATTTGATGTTTGTTGTTTGCCTGGTCTGTCACAGACATGTTAACAAGAAGCACAACAGTATCATTGCTTCCCTCATCTAATAATAAGCAAATCTTATCAGATCATAGCATGCCAAAGTCCCTTATTTTTTGGAAACTTGTCTCTATGTAATTACTCATTTTAAATACACCACATACCAAAGAATCCTAATTTCCTGCTATAAATATAGTAATGTGGTATTTCTTAAGTGCTCAAGCAAGACATTTTTGGAATATGTTTTTCCTAATATAAGGGAAAAAAGTTGGAAGTTTGGTATATTAAGCAGAATGTGTTCTAGCTTTATTTCTAGCTTCATTGCAGGCACAGGGAAAGTCTCTCATGGCAGATCACAAGGTTTCATTTTAATATTTCTCACTTCTGCATCTCAAAATCAACTTCCTTGTCAAAATATCTGTAAGATGCCTTGATAACTGACAGAGAAATTCAAATCTTTGGGAAAAGTTATTTAAGTAGTATAGTTTTAAAGCCAAGATTCAGAAACAAATCTTCAGAAATAAAATTCAGAAACAACTAGGGTTGTTTTTAAAATGAAATCCTTGGAAATGTTGGTTTCTTGATGCCTTCAGGATACTCAATGTAATTTTGTAATTTCTGAGTGTAAGACAGACATTTAAATAGAAATCATCTGCATCATCTTTTTACTCAAGTAATAACAAAAATCATAATACAACTTTAGTTCTGTACCTTGTGACAAACTCACTTGGAAGTTTGTATAGGTCTCTTACTGTGTGGTTTCTAATTAAACTACATAAGATTGAGGAGCTTCAATATTGATCATTGGTGATACAATAAGACTGTCTTCACAGACATCTCAAGAAAAGTGACCGTCTTCTTTCCTGGCCCTAAATTCTGGAAGGCAGTTGTGTGTGTGTGTGTGTGTAATAAATGTATATACTAACATTTTTGCTTCACTGAGTTATACTTTGGAATTTATAATGTTGAGAATTGAAGTACAAAATGAGAATATCTAAGAATTAAAAAAGTATGTTTATATTTTTAAATAACCAGCAGGCAGGATAATGGACAATTCATGTTTCCTGGCAGATGATCCAGATTAAATTTTAAAATATTACTCTTAAAGAACTTCTCCAGTAACTTCCTAGGAAAATCACCACACATGTTTTAGGATCCTGTTGTCATATATAAATCATAAATCATATATCATATATATACTATATACTATATAGTGTGTGTATATATATATATGCAAGCAACATGTAAAGTTGTTTCTTTAGACTAGATCAAATGTCACCATAAATTTGAAATCTATTTTTGTCTTGTTTCTATGAAACTCCCAGTAGTGAGCACATTTCTAATGAGCTAACTAAAGAAAAATGGACAGAAATAGCCACAGAGATGTGATTATGCGGAAAGGAGAAAATAATTAACACTTAACATTTATGGAAGTGTATATCTAATTATTTATCAGAAATTTGACTTGGTGGAATAAAAATGTTGTCACAGTTATAAATATTATGTTTGTTTATGTCGTAGGAAAGTGCTGGACCAGGTATAAATTTGAATCCATTTTGAATGTGAATTCTAAAGCGATTTTTCTTTGAAATAGAGTTCCTTCTGAAATGATTAAATATGAATGAATCTTCGGTTACCACATTTTCATGCTTTTTTTAGTGCCAAGGGAGAAGAAAATATTTGACAATGTAGTTAAATTTTCTATGAATAAAAATAATGTCCAAATGAAGCATTTGCATTTCAGCATTGTCAGATTATATCATAGCATGACCTTCCTTTCAAATACTAAATGTAAACAAACTTCCCTATTATTCTCATGTAGTACAAAGTAGTTGAAATGATTAATCAGGTACTGATTTTAAAGCTCTTTAATCTCTGCAGCAAAGATGTGAAGTAGATTCCTATCAAAAAGTCAACCTCTATTTGGTGGTTTAAATCTAAAAGTGATTATTTTTGATGTTTATATTTGTGATATGTAAATTATGATGAAATGAGACAACAAAGTATTGTTGCATTTTATTGTACAAGGGAGATGAATCTTTTAAAGGAATGATATTCCAGATATCAGAATTTGGAGTGTTTGTAATCTTTGCGCCAAACCACTACATAATGATATGACAATAAGTTATCAGAAAGATATATCATAAGTCTTTAAATTTTTAAATTTAATCATTTTATTATATGTTTCTATTTTAAGCATAGAATTGAATAGGGATTTTATGTCTCTGTGGAAAACTACAGATTTATCTTTTTTTCAGTAATGCCTGTTTATATTATGAGATCAGTATTTCTTATTTGAATAAGGGTCTAAAAGAAGAGCAAGAGTTTAGCATCATTAAATATCATCCAGATGAATTAATTTTAAATATACAGAAGATGCTTTGTTGTTTTCTCAGTAAAAGGCAGACATTTTTCCCCTCTTTGCTTTATGCTATTTTTCTTTATTTTTATTCCTTCCCTTGCTATTAGGGGACAGATTTAGGGAGTATATTTCAATAGGAAAATCCTTGAATAACTACTTATCTTTAACTTATGACTATTTCCTTCTTTTAGATAGAATTTAGTTATGAGGGATCTGAGAATATCTTGAATTTGTCATTTTGAATGGTTCACAAACCAGCAAATCATTCTTGCCAAAGCAGCAGCTTTTCATATTAAGAATGATTTGAAGTTCAAGAAAAATTCTCACATTATCCATTTATTTAAGTGTCATACTATGAGATAAGGAATACATTTTAGGAAAAGTCTCTAGAATATTGTATTTTTTCTCAATGTCTTGCACTAGACACTTTATAATGATGACAATGTCAAGCACATTTCCAACATAGTCTGTCTATAGTTATGTAATTTACTCAAATTTGTTTTTTAACATATTTTAACTCTTTTTGAATTTCATTCAATTTCTGAAATCATATTCAAATAACAAATTAATTCTTGGCCAATAATTTATAGATTTTTTGTAATATAATGTCATTGAAATCTTATATTTTCCTCGTGTTCTGAAGGCTATATGGTGTTTTGCTCAAAATTAATTTCTTTTTATTTACATTTTTATTTACGTAAGATGTATAAATTTCATGTATTTCATATTTCATGTATTTCATGTAAGATACAGAATCAGGAGCATATTGATATTTTCCACTCTGTCCTTCCTCCTGCTGATGCTTCCACCCTCCTTCTTCCTTTCTTTCCCATTCCTTCCTTTAACTTTTACAATGACATACTTTGAATATTTTATAATCTTAAGATTAAACCTCCACTAAATAAAAAATTCAACAAATAGTAAGAAGAAAAAAGATCACTGCTCCTCCACAGTAGAGGAAAGGGCTGTAAACAATAACTCTCAAAAAGTCAATTGCACTCAAATACATTATATTTTTTGTACTCTACTTGTTACAAAAGATTGGGGGAAAACATCAGATTTGGGCAACTGGAAGCCATTATAGTTAGTGAAATAAACCAGTCCAAAAAAGTCAAAATAACTTTCATAAAGTTATGATATAATAATATAATAAATAATAATATAATGTAATAAACTTTTCTAATTCTGTGCTTTACCCATTTGTAAATCATACAATGTAGTCTAATATGTCATTATTAAAAGTTACTGCCTTCTAATTGTTATTACTAAATCATTTGCAATCTAAACATTTAAATCTGCCTCAATAAAAGGATTACCAATAACAATTTTCTTGCTACATATGCAAAAACCCCTAAATTTCTCAGTATGAATGGCATTACCTCTTTTTTTTTTTTTTTTTTTTTTTTGACAGTCAGAGTGGACAGAGAGAGAGAGACAGAGAGAAAGGTCTTCCTTTTGCCGTTGGTTCACCCTCCAATGGCCGCCGCGGCCAGCGCGCTGCGGCCGGCCCTCCGTGCTGATCTGATGGCAGGAGCCAGGTACTTATCCTGGTCTCCCATGGGGTGCAGGGCCCAAGAACTTGGGCCATCCTCCACTGCACTCCCTGGCCACAGCAGAGAGCTGGCCTGGAAGAGAGGCAACCGGGACAGAATCCAGTGCCCCGACCGGGACTAGAACCCGGTGTGCCGGCGCCGCAAGGCAGAGGATTAGCCTAGTGAGCCACGGCGCCGGCCAGTATGAATGGCATTACCTCTGATGATTGATATTTTAGACCTTAAAGAATGGTTCACAAATTTTACTTAAAAGAAGTTATCCATAGCCCAGATAAAAAACAGTTTGCTAGAGGGGATTTTGTAAAATTTTCAGAAGTCTTCTAATTGAATTGTTTTTATTTGCACAGATATTGTATAATCTTCCACTGTAAAAATTCTATTTTTATTAATATCAACCAGATATTAGATGAGTAGAACGTTGCTCTATTTCAAACTAACTTTGTTTTGTGTCATTGGACAAACATCTTCATCCAGTTCTACTTTAAGGTGATGTAATTTGATTGCTTTCTTTCTTTTTTCCTTCATTTTTAATTCCCTTACATTATTATTCACTTCTGTTTCAAGAGAGACCATATAAATGCAAGGTATGTATTATTAAACACATCTTGTTAATTTATATAAATATAGCAAATTACATCTCACACAAATATTGTTATTTATAAACTTATACAAATAAAACCTGTAGATGAATTTATCCTGTACTTTACCATCTCTAATTTTCATACCCAAGATATGTTATATGTCAGTATAAAGTCCTTGCAAAAGTTCATGAAAAAAATGGAATTAAAAGTAAGGCTATCTTCAAGCAGAAAACATTGAAATCCCTGCAGGTTTTTTTTTATGCTGTTTTTAGCATGAACACTTTGAAGACCTTTTCATGTAGTCCAGTAGACTGGCATTTATTTCTTTTGTTAGCTGAGAAATAAATGCTGTGGATCTATCAGACTATAAATTCTATTGACTACAAAACATTTTGCCTCCACTTATTTTATATAAGATATTATAGTGAATTGATACATTTATGTGCTTTATTTTGATTAGGTAAAGTTACATTCAAGTTTTCAACACAGTACCTATGAATAAATGATAAAAGAGGAAGTTGAACTAATTATCTAAATTATTTATGCAGATCATTTAAACCAGGTATATAATTAGTGTTTATTTCTTATATACTTTAATATTATACAAATTAAAGCATTAGATTTTTATGTGTATCATAACTTGTGGCAATTTGTTTTTTTAATTTATACTTTTTAATTTTTAATTTGTTAAGAATTTATTAGACATGAAAAGTATTCATATTTATGCAGTTCTATGTGATATTTCATTACATGCATACAGTTTATAATCTCTGATGAAGGTAAATATATTTATCTTTTCAAACATCTAACATTTTCTTATAGTGAAAACATCCATAAAAACAAACCTCTAGTTTTTTTTTAGTTGAGAAATATACTGCAATTTAGCATTAGCTATGTTCACTCTGCTGTGCAATACAACTCCAGAATTTCTTTTTCCTGTATAGCTATAACCTTTCCCCAACCAACTTATCCACTTCCATCCACAGTCTATGATGTCCTCCATTATATTTTTAACTTCTATGGGATCTTCTATTTTTTTAGATTCCACATGAAGTAAGGTCATGTGATTTTTTTTTCTTTCTGTGTTTGATTTATTTCACTTAACATAATGACTTCCAGTTCCATCCACATTGTTGTATAAGACAAAATTTAATCTTTTTTTTGGCTAGGTAATATTTTATTGTATATAAGAAGCACATTTTCTTTATGAATGTATCAGTGTATGGATTGTAAGGTTGTTTCCATTTCTTGGCTATTGGGAAAAGTGCTGCAGTAAACCTAAGAGTGCAGATGTCTCTTAAACAGATGAATTTCATTTCCCTTGGAGATATACCCAGAAGTTGGATTTCTGGATCAAATGGTAGTTTTAATATTAGTCTTTTGCGGAAACCCCATACTGTTTTCCACAATGGCTGTACTAATTTACATTCCCACAAAAAAATGTGCAAGGTTTTTACTCCACATCTTTACACCACATCTTCACAAACACGATCTTTTGTCTTTTTTATTTATTTATTTATTTGAAAGTCAGAGATACACAGAGAGAGGAGAGGCAGAGAGAAAGAGAGGTCTTCCATCCCATGGTTCACTCCTCAGATGGCAGCAACGGCTGGAGCTGCGCGGATCCAAAGCCAGGAGCCAGGAGCTTCTTCCGGGTCTCCCACGTGGGTGCAGGGGCCTAGGACTTGGACCATCTTCTACTGCTTTCCCAGGTCACAGCAGAGAGCTGGATGGGAAGTGGAGCAGCCAGGTCTCAAAGCAGCACCCATATGGGATGCCGGCTGCTTCAGTCCAGGGCATTAACCTTCTGCGTCACAGCGCCGGCCCCATGATCTTTTGTCTTTTTAACAGTCAATCTTACAGGAGTGAGCTCATTTTGGTTTTGATTTTCATTTCCCTGATGACTGAGCGTTTTATCTGTTGGCCATTTATATATCTTCCTTCGAGTACTGTCCATTATGATATATTGCCTATTTTTAATTGGATTGTGTGGTTCTTTGCTATCAAGTTGTTTGATTTCCTTAAATAGTCTGAATATTAACCCCTTGTTATAGGTATAGCTTGCAAATATTTTCTCCCAATCTATAGGTTGTCCGTTCCCACTTGTTAATTGTTTCCTTTGAAGTGAAAACACTGTTTAGTTTATTGAAATCTCAATTGTCCATTTTTGCTTTTATTTCATGTGCTTTGGGGATTCAGAAAAATCCTTGCCCACTCCTATGTCATATTTCCCCTACATTTTATTCCTATCAGTCTCAGTCTCAGGTATCATATATAGGCCTTCATTTACAGTTTTGTAAATGGTAAGGGATAGGGATCAGGATTTATTCTTCTGCATGTGGATGTCTAATTTTTCCAGCAGCATTTATTAAAAAGATAATCCTTTTAAAATGCTTATTCTTAGCACTTTATTCAAAGATCAATTGGTTGTAGATGCATGGATTTATTTCTGTGGTTTCCATTCTGTCTGATTGGTCTGTGCCAAAGTTATATTCTTTGAATTACAATAGCTTTGTAATGTATTTTAAAATCAGGTGTGTAATGCCTCCTTCTCCATTCCTTTTGTTCAACATTGCCTTGAGTATTCAAAGACTTTTGTGGTCCCAAACAAATTTTGACAGCATTTACTATTTCTTTAGCAAATGTAACTGTGGTTTTGTCAGGGGTTACACTGAATCTGTATACACCGTATATCACTTTGGGTATTATGCACATTTTAAAAATGTTGTTTTTTTCCAATCTGAATACAAAATATCTTTGCATTTCTTTATGTCCTCTTCAATTTCTTTCATCACTGATTTATAATGTTCACTATAAATATATCTTACTTCTTTGGTTAAATCTATTCTCAGATGATTTATTTGTTTGCAGCTATTAGAAGTGGAACTCTTGTCTTTATTTATTGCTATTTTTACAGTTTGACTTTCTCTTATAATTTGAATACCTTTTATTTTAATTTTTGTCTAATAGCTCTAGATAGGATTTCCAGTGCTATATTGAAAAAAGTGGTGAAAGTAGGCAGCCTTGTTTTATTCCTGTTCTTATAGAGAAAGCCTTCATTTTTTCTTTACTGTGTATTATGTTGGGTTATTATACATGGCATTTATTATGTCACGGTATAATACTTCTTATACCTAATTAGATCATAGTTGAGTTCTACCAAATGATTTTTTCTGTATCTGTTGAGATTATCACGAATTTTGTCCTTCATTCCTTTCTGTGGGATGTCACAATTATTGATTTGCATGTGTTTAACTATCCTTGCATGTCTTTTTAATGCATTTTTGAATTCTATTTGCTGGTATTTTTTGAGGATTTTTTAATCTATGTTTATCAAACTGGCTGATAACATTCTTTGTATAGTTTTGGTATCAAGTTAATGTAGGTCTCCTAGAATGATTTTGAAAGAATTCCATCATTTTTATTTTTTGAAATAATTTAGAAAGGATTAGTGTTAACTCCAAAATTTTGGAATAATTTAGCCATGAGGCCATTCAATCATGGATTTTCCTTAAATGAAAATTTTTTTTATTATTATTACTAATTCAATCTTCTACTTTTTCATTTGTTTAGTTTTATAAAGTTGAGAAGAGACATACAAAAAGAAGAGATAAGAAATTCTAAGAAAGCATTCTATATTTGTGCTCCATCCCTTCCCATCTTTTGATCTTGTGACCTTACATTTAATGTCTTTGCATACCTCCTATCCTTTAGTATTTTAGTGTAGTAACTAGTTTTTTTACTAGTCACAATAAAGAAGTAAATTATTTATACCCCATATTAACAATATTATTCTTAATTTGTTTGTATTGTTACTATTAACTGTGTTTTTTCTACCTTATGATATTTCATTCTTATCTGTTGGCATTCTTTTATTTTCTGTTTGAAAAATTCCTTTTAGCATTTCTTGTAACAGATGTGGTGGCAATAAATTCTCTCAGCTTTTGTTTGGGAATGTCTTTGAATTGCCCTCATATTTGAATGATAACTTTGCTGGATGTAGTATTCTTGGCTTGAAAGTTTCATCCACTCCCTGCTGACCCAGAAGATTTCTTTTGAGGTGTCTGCATTTAGGGGAATTGGGATCTCTTCATATGTGGTTTTCTTTTCTATCTTGCAGATTTGAAAATGGAGAGCTTTCTATTCTTGGGGTAGAATGGATTTGATTGAATATGAGTGGTGACATTTGGTCTTCCTGTACCTGGAATGTTCCATCTATCATTACCTAAGTTTGGGAAGTATTCTGTCATTATCTCTCTGAATATATTTTCTACTCAGGTTCCCTCTTGAATCCCAATAACTCAAATATTCATTCTTTTCATGCTATCCCATATTTTCCATAAGCTCTCTTCATTCCTCTTGATTTTTGTCTTGTCCAGCTGTGTATGTTCAAAAAGCCTGTCTCTGAGTTTACTGAATTTTTTTGTCTTCTATTGCATTTTTAATTTCACTTAGCATATATTTTAGTTTGAGGATTTCTACTCAATTTTCGTTAATTGCTTCCATCACTCTAACAAATCTGTTTGATTTTTCAGTCACTCCTTTGCGTTCTCGTGAATTTTATTGAGTTTCCTTGAAACTTATACTTTTAGATCTTCAAATATTTAGAATTTTGAATTTCTTTGTGATTGATTTCTGGCAGCCTCTTTTGCTGTTCAGATGAGGTCATGGTTCCCTGGAAGTCCCTGATGCTTATTGGAGAGCAACATTGTATATTTAAGGATTGCTTTTAGTGATCTGCCTTCATTCATGGCTGTCTTCGAGAGTCGAAGCATTCTCATGTGCTGTTGAGTTAGGCTATGGTCTCTCTGCTGCAGAGGTGGCCCCTGCCCAATGCAGTACTTATCAGCCATTGGTGCTGGAGGCTGAGGTAAGACTGCTCAGTTAAGGCTATAGAATCCCGGAGGGCCCTGAAGCAAGTCTGGAGATTCAATTTTCAGGCAGTGAGCTGAGGACAGGAAGTGTTAGAATCTGTTCAATATTGGGTTTTATTGGCCTGGCCTTGAATTTGAAACAGTTCTGTGATTCCTGCTTTCTTCCCTAGGTTGTAGGAGAAGTGATAGAGGCAGGTTCTTAGCTATTCAGGTAACTCCAGTGAATTATACATTGGCCTCACAGTCAACAGGCCCAGTGTAATCTTAGGAATGTACAACAGGCTTGCAAGATGATAAGAATGCCATATGCCGGCCGGCGCCGTGGCTCACTAGGCTAATCCTCCACCTTGTGGCGCTGGCACACCGGGTTCTAGTCCCGGTCGGGGTGCCGGATTCTTTCCCGGTTGCCCCTCTTCCAGGCAGCTCTCTGCTGTGGCCAGGGAGTGCAGTGGAGGATGGCCCAAGTCCTTGGGCCCTGCACCCCATGGGAGACCAGGAGAAGCACCTGGCTCCTGGCTTCGGATCAGCGCGGTGTGCCGGCTGCAGCCCGCCATCCGCGGTGGCCATTGGAGGGTGAACCAACCAACAGCAAAAGGAAGACCTTTCTCTCTGTCTCTCTCTCTCACTGTCCACTCTGCCTGTCAAAAATAATAATAAAAAAAGAATGCTATATGCCAGGACAGATCTGTCTCACTGTATCACAAGTCTGTTCCTGATATTGAGACAAGTGCAGAGAATCCATTCATAGGCTTTGGCCTTGGAATAGAAACCATTTAGATCTGTCCAGTGCTGGGTTTTAGCAGCCCAGCACTGCTTTATGAGGCATAGTCTCTTGGCCTCTTGTTGTCTGCTCAAGGTCGAAGAGAATTACAGGCAGTCCCCTGGGCATCCAGATTGGCCCCTGGCATGCCACAGTTAGATCCCACAAAGTCCTGAGATTGCTGCCAGTCCCACTGGAGGCTGAAAATGACAGACACCAAGGTGAGTGCAACCTAAAGCAAGGGTGTCTGCTGATACCAGGCGAATCTAGATGCTCAGGCTGAGAGCATCAGGAAGGTAATAAGACTTTTGGACTGGGTCCTGGCACAGTAGACCAAGATTTGAGCTCCAAGGCATGTTCTTCACTCCTCCCTCCAGCCTCTCTGCAAGGCTGGAATTCTGCTTTCTTCTGGTCCTTGGCGGAGAGGCTGCCTGGATGTGGGAATCCAAATATTTACTCTATAGGCATGGGCACTGGGGGCTGAGAAACAAGGATTCAGTTGAACTGACTGTTTCGCAGTAGACGTAGCACTTGGATTCATTTCTCTCTCTTTCTCTCCACTGGGGGATTTCTGTCTGACACACTTCTTAGATCTGGGTGAGGAGGGAACATGTCTTGCTTTCTGCAGTGTGATTTTTCATTTTTTAAAGATTTATTTATTTATTTGAAAGTCAGAGTTACACAGAGAGAGAAGGGGGGAGGTCTTCCATCCACTGATTCACTCCCCAATTGGCCACAATGGCCAGAGCTGTGCCAATCTGAAGCCAGGTGCCTGGAGCTTCTTCCGAGTCTCCCACACTGTTCAGGGGTCCAAGCACTTGAGCCATCTTTCACTGCTTTCCCAGAACACAGCCAAGAACTGGATCAGAAGTAGAGCAGCCAGGACTTGAACCGGCGCCCTTATGGGATGCCAGCATCGCAGGCTGCGGCTTTACCCACTATGGCACAGCGCCAGCCCCAGAGTGTGATTTTTCTTATGATAAAATGAGAAACTGTTCTCTCAGCTTCTTTCTGTGTTTCCTGTGAAGGTTAATTGGTTTATATATATTTGTTCATGGTGGTGACTCTCTTGAGAAGTGATTGTAGAATTTCTTACTCAGTTGCCATCTTTCCTGCATCATCTTTGTTTCCCTTGTGACAGGTTAAATTGCAGATACATAGGGTAAATGACGTGAAATACAGCATGTGTATGAAAATATGCATGGCATTAGAAGACAGGTTAAATTTGCTTAAAGCCTAGAACTTTAATAAGCAGCAGGTAATTATCAGAGATGAATGAGTTTGATCTACATTGCTCACTGATGAGACTAATCCAGTGGAAAAATTTTAAACTTACATTGTCCCTGTGGACCTATAGTCTTAAAATAATGTTAGACCCCAGTGTTCTAATTACGAATTCTCAGTACAAAATGAGGGAATCTACTTTCTTTTTTTTGTTTTTATATTTTTCTAGCATCTGTGCATATTGCAGTATATACTCAGTGACTACAAAATTGAATTTCCAGCATTAGAAACATTCATATTCAAAACTGAATATTAACCAAATTGTTAATATTTATCTACTGTTTTAAATTTCTTAGTAATGATTGCTACTTAACTTTAATATTTTCTGTATAAGAGTATGTTTATAAATTGAAATAACTTTGGCCTCTGTAACAGGAAGGAAAAAGAAGTAATAATGGATTTAATTGAAAAAAAACTGAGAAGTTAACAAAAACAGGATGCAAAAACATGAGTAGTGATATTATAAGCAAACTGGAATTGCCAACAACACACATTAATCTACTTGTCCTTCTAAAATAAAATTGAAATGAAAGTAAGTGAATTCCAAAAAAGTGAAAACATTATAAAAGACTAGGGGAACTACTATGAGAACTAGCAAAAATTTTGAAAGAAGTTAAAATATTAATAAAAGTTCTGATAAAGGAGTGGGAGTTTGGGCAAAAGGGGAAGATTCTGCTTGGGCCATCCATATCCCATACTGAAGTAAGTGCATTCCAGTCCCATTTCTGCCCCTGACTCCATTTTCCTGATAATATGTACTCTGGGAGGAAGCAGGAGAGACCCCTGTAGTTGGTCTCTGTTAACCATATGGGAGATGTGGATTAAGTTCTTGGCTCTTTGCTTCAGCAAGATCCAGCCCCAGCTCTTTCAGGCATTTGTGGATGAAAGAGTAAATGAGAGATCTCTATCTATCTCTTTCTCTACTTCTCAAATAAGTAAATATTTTTTAAAAGTCTTGACAATGTAGAGGAAATTATAATTGAGATAACTATAAGTAGGATAAAAACCAGAAGTAAACCCTGACCCTGTAGAATCCATGAGAATCACATTTCTAGAAATGAGGTGACAGGCCTACAAATAAAACATACGAGTTCTGCAGCTCCATTAAGTCTCAATAGTCTACCCAAAAGTTGACTGGCCCAGATAGAATGCAGGACAGTTTTTCTGTAGAGAAAGGGATTGGCCTCAGAGATTAACTTTCACCTTAGTGCTATTTGAGGTTCCTGTGAAATAAGCCTTATTCCCTTACACGAAATACATTTTGGCACAAAATTTCTAGTCAGGTTTTTAACAGTTTACACTTAAATGTGAATGGAGGGGCAGCACTGTGGCGTTTTGGGTTGAGCCTCTGCCTGCAGTGCCTACATCCCTTTTGGGCGTTGGTTCAGGTCCTGGCTGCTCCACTTCTGATCGAGCTCTCTGCTATGGCCTGGGAGGGCAGTAGAAGATGGCCTAAGTCCTTGGGCCTTTTCACCCATGTGGGAGACCCAGAGGAGGTTCCTGGCTTCGGATCAGTGCAGCTCTGGCCCTTGCAGCCATCTGGAGAGTGAACCAGAGAATGGAAAACCTCTCTTTTTCTCATTCTGCCTCTCCTTCTCTCTTTGCAACTGTGACTTCCAAATAAATTAATTAATCTTAAGAAAAAGATGTCTACTATTTAAAAATTGTACATAGACAGCCAGTGATGACCACATCTTTGAAGAATGACTCAAATATGAGAGAACAGGCAAAGCCAACCAAATAACAAAAAAGGAAGATACAGAAAATGAATAAAGAGGAAATGGTAGACACCTTTAAAAAGTTAAGTAAGACATCTAAAGAATATATATGTTGATAAACCAAGACATAACTATAGTTATTGAAAAAATGTCAATTGAAATTTTTTGTAGTGTATTTTTCCCCCAAAGAAATATTTTATTTAAGGAATACAAACTTCATGCATTTCATAAGTATAACTTTAAGAATATAGTGATTCTTCCTACCATACCCACCCTCCCACCCACACCCCCTTCCTCCTCCCTCTCCAATTCCCAGTCCCATTCTCCACTAAGAGCCATTTTCAATTAAATTTATACACAGAAGACCAACTGTATTCTAAGTAAAGTGTTCAATAATTTGCAAAAACAAACAAACAAAAACTGTTCCTCAACAGTCAAGACAAGGGCTATTCAAAATCATTGCATCTTGAAGTTAATTTCATTTCTTTTTTTGTTAGAAACTTAATTAACGTTATAGAAACACCCAAGAATGATACATCTTTTGTGAGCACTTAGACATAACAATAGCTTATATGACATAAGAATATCTTCCACTTAATACATTTAAAGAAAAGAAGCCTTGATAATGAATTTTATCATTAATAAGCAAGCACCTAAGAAAACAAACAATGGAGTTGGGCACTTAGGCATGATTAAAACTTATGAAACACAGTAATATTCTCCACTGAATCACACTAAAACATAATAAATCTTTGAAAACAAATTTTGCTGTTAATTTTCATAATACAACTCTTTGAGGACAGAGGTCCTGGTAGGGAAATTAGTGCACAGTGACTCCTGTTGTCAATTTAACAATTAACATTCATGTATCATGCCAGTGATTACCCAAAGCTCTTGACATGAGCTGTCTAGGCAATGGAAGCTTTTGAATCTGAAATCTTTATCAGTATTTAGACAAGAACTTAAGCAAAGTAGTTTGCTCCTCCCTTCAGAGAAAGGTATCTCCTTCTTTGATGACCACTTCTTTCCACTGTGATCTCACCCACCAAAGTCCTTCATGTGGGTCATTTTTGCCATAAGGTCTTGGATTTCCATGCCTGAAATGCTCTTGTGGGCTTCTCAGCCAGACCAAAATGCCTTAAGGGCTAATTCTGAGGTCAGAGTGTTACCTAAAGTGGTTGTCATTCTATAAGTCTGCTTTGTGGACTGCTGCCCATGTTGGGGCATTCACTCCTTAATTCTATTATTATTCAATTGAAATTTAAGAATTTGAAAAAAAAAGTAAAAATGCTGATAAAATAGAATAAAAATAGATGGAAACCAACCAAAAATAGTGGATTTTAAATATCAACCATAAAATCCAATATGTTACAAAGGAGAAATAAATATGATTTTTCAAATTTTTCAAATTTAAAGGATATAATGGTCCATACTTAAATTATATACTGTGTGTCCACAAGAGGGAACAAACCAAAACAACCAACCCTGTATATGAAGAAAAAGCTAGTAGGTAAGGGTGGAGGGGTGGAAGGAGAGAAGGCTTTTTTTTTCTTTGTAAGAGAAAAAACTATTGTGTTATGGGATTGAAATGAGAATAACTATGTTATATTATATGTTAACTTCATAACATTAGCATCAGGGCACTGTTTTAAAAACTTTTAGTTTTAGAAAATGCTAGAATTCTATATTTGTTCAATTAACATTCAATACAAAGATGTTTTCATATGCACCATCCCCAAATATTTCATTGTGATGTACCTTTCTTGGAATCTGTTGGAAAATGTGCCCATAATATAGGGTCAGAATAAAACAAAGAAAAAGTCACAGCCTTTGGGATATAAGGGAATACCATATAATACATACAGACCCAAAATTTGTCCCATGATGAAAGCCATATATCAGGTTTAGAAGAGCCCTGACCTGATCACAGCATGAGGTTTAATTGTCCAGAATATAATTTTATGCTCAACTGATAAAGCAATTTTAAGGAATTAAAGATTGGTACATAGACAATGAAGCAAGAGAGGAAAATAATTTCTAACTGCAGAATAAATAAAAGTATTTGGAGGGAAATAACCATAGTAGAATATTTTGCTCTACAATATTCATCATAAATAGACATGGAAATATTGGAAGTATGAAAAACAACCAATAGATTCACAAATATTAATAAAATTCAGTGTAACATATTATTTATAAAATTGAGGAAATAAAAAATATTTACCATATCAGAAAAGTTCATTTTATTTGGGGAAATGTTGGAACATTAGTGAATGGTAGGTCTTTGCTAAAAGAATTCTAATTATGTATACTTATTGAGAAACTTGATGAGCATGGATCATATTCATAAAATAGCCTTGATTGATGGCTGATGATAGAAATATATTTATTTCCTACAACACTTTTTAAAAAACTAAAGTGGTAGTTATCAACAAATATGAAATTATTAACATTTGTGTATTTTAAAATTGGACAAGAGATTAAGAATCAATTTGTTAAAAAATCTGTTTTTCTTGACTGTTGTCAACTTTTATTTATTTCCTGTTTTTTTGTATTAACCATTTTCTCAATATTTTCTTTAATGAAATTTTTTGTTACAGTTTTTGGCTTCAAAAATGCCTCTTGACAATTTTTTATATTAAAAACTTATTGTTCTATATTTGTCCATGTTTTCTCCAGATTGATATTTAGTTTCTTCTTCCATATCTCAACTCATGCTAAAGATGTAGGTAGTATTCATTCTATATTTATTGTATTGAAAATACCCTGTTTCTTATGCAGCAGAAATCATTGTTCGAATATAAGTTCACTGAAGTCAGAACCAGTGATTTCTGTACATTATAACATTTCTGGAATACCAGGGGAATATGGGTAACTTTTTAAATAGTTAATGAAAGAGCACATGTCAAAAGTAGTCTGGCACCACATCACTGAAAATGAGGTTGAGTAGCTTTCCACTCCATTAGCCGTAATCTAGTAGAACCATTTTTCACCAGAGAAAAACATGTCAAAAAGCAAGTCACAGTTCTTATGTAAACAGCATTACATCATCCCACATAACTAAAGTTCTGATCATAGACCTATCATTCATCTAGAATCTGTTTGGTGGCATGTTCCCAGTTCAATAAAGTGTCATCCTTTAGTTAGAATGGACCTGTTATTCCAACACATTTCATGTTCATTGAAGACGTATTTACGACATGTAAAGAATCCTTTATTAAATCAGTTTTCAGTTCACTAAAAAACTTACTAACAATTCAGAAACAACCTATTGTCTTACATGTCTTCAGCTCACTGAAACAGATTTACTACTCAGAAACGACCCATTATCTAACATGTTTCCAGTTCACTGAAAACAGATTTACAACTCATACATAGCCCATTATCTTACATGGTTCCAGCTCACTGAATATTGATTTAGAATTCATAAACAGCCCATTATCTGACAAATTTTCGACTCACTGAACAGATTTGCAAATCATAAACAACCTATTATCTACCACATTTCCAGCTCACTGAAAGTAGATTTACAGTGGATAAACAATCCATTATCTCACATGTTCCAGTTCACTGAAGATTGATGTAGAGCTCACAGGGAACCCCAAGAGTCAAGGTTCCACCTTAGACAGGAAATAATATAAAATTAATATAGACTCTTTTACATAAGAAAGTACTTGACCTAGATGCACTATATCAATAGATGTATGGAGATTTAGCCTTTTTATTTTTAAGCTTCAAACTTAATAAAGCAAAATAAATGAACTAAAGTTATGATAGGCCTGTATTTTTATGGATTTTAAATGTTTTTATTTTAATTTATTAAAATTCAATAAATCAAAGTTACATTAAAATTGTTAACATTTATGGATATGTTACATTTTTATAACCATAACTTATTTCCAGAGATTTTTAATTCTTTCCTCTGTTGTAGTATATGAAGTCATTAGAACACAATGATGCTTTTAGCATTGTTAATATAACAACTTTCATTTGGATTATTTTTTGAATTTTGTTATCAATAGAGAGGCAGGGTGGTGGAGAGAGACACAGAAAGAGAAAGGTAAAGCACCCATTCACTGGTTTGCTCCCCAGATTCTCATAATGGCCAGTGCTGGGCCAATGCTAAAACCAAAAGATGGAAATGCAATTCAGGTCTCCCCTGTGGCTGGAGGGACACGATTGGTTCAGCCATCGCTGCTGCTTCCCAAGATCTGCAGTGGTGGTATACTAGAGTCAGGAGCCAGAGCCAAAAATCACACCCAGGTATTCTGATTGGAGACACAAACATCTGAATTTCTAGGATTAATGCCTGTTCCCATTAGGAATTTATTTTTTAAGCCTTAGAAACAAATAGCAGACAAGCTTCGTTTTAGATATAATAAATTTGACACTGAATGTGTTTCCTGGCATTTTATTTTATCAATATGAAAAGTTCATCATTTTACTCCTAAGTATCCAGAAACCGAATCTATCGTTCAAACTTATTACTATTTTATTTGGTGCTTTCCAGTTGAAATTTAAAAATATTTGATAAAAGTATCAAATATTAAATGTGTTATTGGTATATACATATTAACTTATTTAATTAATGAGTTGTTTTACTTCTAAAACTCATTTTAGTTTTAGAAACTTATTTTACTTCTAAAACTTATTCCAGAAACCTACTAATAAGTACAAAAGTGAAGAGAAAAGTTCAATGGCCCATTTATAAATTTCAATTAAATTAATGTATGGATAATTTTGACTTATCTTTTCAAAATCCACAAAAGCTTTTTTTAAAAGATTTATTTGCAAGTCAGAGTTACACAGAGAGAAGGAGAGGCAGACAGAGAGAAGGTCTTCCATCCGATGGTTCACTCCCCGATTGGCTGCAACAGCCAGAACTGCACCTATCCAAAGCTAGGAGCCAGGAGTTTCTTCCAGGTCTCCCCAGCAGGTGTAGGGGCCCAAGGACTTGGGCCATCTTCTGCTTTCCCAGGCCACAGCAGAGAACTGCATTAGAAATGCAGCAGCCAGGACTTGAGCTGGTGGCCATATGGGATGCTGGAACTGCAGGGGGCAGCTTTACTCACTGTGCCACAGCACTGGCTCCCACAAATACATTTTTGCTTTGTGCTACTTTGAAGCAATTTCCAGATAGCATATTTAGTCAGTAAATATTTCTTTTTAAATTTTATGTAAGGTATACTATTTTCATGTTTTTCATATACAGATTTAGAAACACAGTGATACTTCCCACCTTACCCTCCCTCCTGCCCTTGCTCCTACTCTTCTTCCTCCTCTCTCTCACATTCCCACTCTTAATTTTTGCAAAGATCTATTTTCAATTTTCTTTATAGACATCAGATTAACCCAACACTTAGTAAAGGGTTCAATGAATAGCATGAAAAAAAAAAAAACACACTATTCCTCAATAGTAGAGACAGAGGCTGAAAACAATGGTCAAATCTAAAAATGTCAATTTCACTCCTACATGTTACACTTTGGGTACTCTATTAGTTACCTCATCAGGAAAACATATGGTATTTCTCTTTTCTGGGACAGGATTATTTCACTAATATTATGGTTTCTTTTTTTAAGCTTTACTTAATGAATGCATATTTCAGACATACAAGTTTAGGTACAGAGTGGTTTTTCCCCCCATATCCACCCTCCCCGACTTCCATCCCACCTCCTACTCCCTCTCCCGTACCATTCTTCATTAAGATTAATTTTTACTTCTCTTTATATACAGAAGACTAACTATATTAAGTAAATATTTCAACAGTTTGCACCCACACACGTAAAATATAAAATAAAGTTTGAGAACAAGTTTTGCAGTTAATTTTCATAGTACAATTCAGTAAAGACAGAGGTCCTACATGGAGAGTAAGTGCACAGTGACTTCTGTTGTTCATTTAACAATTAATACTCTAATTTATGACATCAGTGATCATCTAAGGCTCTTACCATGAGCTGTCAAGGCTATGAAAGCCTTTTGTGATCACAGACTTCATCAGTATTTGGACAAGACCATAAGTAAAGTGGAAGTTCTCTCCTCCCTTCTTTGATGGCCCCTGCTTTCCACTTGGGTCTCACTCACTGAGAGCCTTAATGTAAGATGTTTTTTGCCACAGTGTCTTGGCTTTCCATGCCTGAAATGCTCTCGCAGTCTATTCACCCAGACCAGGAAGCCTTAAGGGCTAATTCTGAAGTCAGAGTGTGTTACTTAAAGTGACTGTCATTCTATGAGCCTGCTGTGTGGACTGCTTCCCATGTTGGAACATTCTCTCCTTTTTAATTCTGTCTATTATAATTATTGAACACTTGATCCTATTTATATGATCACTTTAACACTTAATCCTATCTAGTATATATGGAGTAATAGTCAGCAGATAAAAAAATTCTGTTTTTCACAACAAAATGGTTGCAACTAGAAACCATTATATTATCCAAAGACTTTACTAAGAAACTATTGGAGTCATGACGAGGAACACAAATCTGTGCCCAACAATACATGACAAGGGGATGAGGGAAACCATAAGGAGAAATCACAAAGGCTTGTACTTTCCATCCACATTTAGGGTCGGAATAAACAAAAAATTAGGAGTCAGACTGTAGAGGTAAAATCTCTCTGCCCCTCCCTTTCTCTCCTCCACCCCCCAACAACCATTGTACCTGAAGCAACTTGGACAATGTGATTTGTAGTTTCCGATCTTGCTTTCTTAAGTATATCTTAATATCTGTTACTACATTTTGAGAAAACAGAAAGGTCTTTGTCTTTTAGATGTTTAAGTACTTATTAATGAAATTATACAATGTCTTGATTTTGTGTCAAAACAATCCAGGGGTGCAGTGAGGGTGGGGAATCAAGGCTTCAAAGGAAAAATTGGCTATTGGTTATAGGTTACAATTGTTTAAAAGTAATAGATGGGGACTTTGGGGGATAATGAGAGTACCTGGTTTCTACTTTCATGCTTACTTAAAAGCTTCCATTGGAAAAAATTAAAAATGCAACGTGACATTTATAAGACAAATTGCATTTTGAATGTATACAATCTTTACTTTTAACATTGCTACCTGCAGCATCACACTCTGAATTCCCTATGTGATAGGACTTATCACAATGAATTTAAAAAGCCCCATAAATTCTAAATAGAACCAGATAATTAGATCAAATATCTTTTTTTTAATTGTTATTTATTTGACAGAGTTAGTGAGAGAGAGAGAGACAGAGAAAAAGGTCTTCCTTCCATTGGGTCAATCCCCAAATGGCCGCTACGGCCAGAGCTACATGATCCGAAGCCAGGAGTCAGGTGCTTCCTCCTGGTCTCCCACGTGGGTACAGAGGCCCAAGCACCTGGGCCATCCTCCACTGCCCTCCTGGGCCACAGCAGAGAGCTGGACTGGAAGAGGAGAAACCGGGACTAGAACCGGCGCCCATATGGGATGCCAGCACTGCAGGCAGAGGATTAACCGAGTGAGCCAGGGCGCCAGCCCCTATATCAAATATCTTAACTATCAGTAAAAAAAAAAAAAAAATGGATAATAATCCTTTTATTTTTGCTTCCAGTTTGGGAAGTTTCTAGCAGTTAGTTAGAAGTTCTTTACAACTATGTGAAACAGAAAGTGATATAAATACTTCTGTGCAGTTCTAGGGACTTTTTGTCTTCTTTTGTATTTTTCTGTAGACACTATATAGAAAGTAAATGTAGTGCTAGGAATGGAAAGATCTCATCAAAAGGGCCAGAAGTTGTTATATGATATCAAATGAACGAGCTAGCTGGGTTTCAAGTGCATGCTGTATTAGTGAATTAGTTTAATTGTGTTAAAATACATTTATGGATTTTTTAAAAATATGGTTTGAGTTGTTGAGGTCTTTTGCAATTTTGTATACCTGAAATTATAATAACTTTGAAAATTATTGAGCGGGATAATTCAAAGTTCATTTCTAAAAATTTAGGAGATAAAAATAGATGATTAACTTCAAGGTTAGCTCATACTGGATTTGGAAAACTACCCCTTTATTTTTTTGTTCTTTAAAGTTCATTTATTTATTTGAAAGGCAGAGTCAGGGAAAGAGAGAGAGAGAAAGAGAGAGAGAGAGAAATTATTCTCCTTTCTGCTGGTTCACTTCCCAAGCTGAGCTATACCAGGCTAAAGCCAGGAGCCAGGAATACCATCTGGGTATCCCACATGGATTGCAGGGACCCAAGTACTTGGCTATCATCTGGTCCCTCCCAGGGTACTCACTAGCAGGAAGCTGTGTCAGAAGCAGCGTTGGAACTTTGCCTTAGCCACTCTGAAATGGGATGCAAACATACTATTTAGCAGTCTAATCCACTGCGCCACAAAGCCTACCCCACATTGCATTTTCTAGAGATCAGAATAATTTAAATAAATCCTACTTTTATTAATGAATAAATAAATGACTAATAATTTCCTTTAATGTAAGGTCAACTATGTATTCACCTTCTGCATGTAAAGGAGTGGGATTTTAGAGATGACGCTTTATGTGTATCTTCCAATTTAACAACCAAAAAACATTTCTCCTACTTAATACAAAATTACTCTGCCCACTTAAGAAACATTGAGTTAGGAATTATTTAAGAATATTATTTGACAGTAATGATTATATGAGTACTCAGTGGTATTGGGGAAAAAGCAATGCTGTGGCAATAGCATTTCACATGGCAATCTAGTAAGAAGTTGTGTGTAACACAAAGAACAGATGTTTCTTTACGATAGTAAGAGACCCTTTGCAGTAAGTTTCAGATGTCAAATAAATCCAGTTTTGCTTAGCATGCCTACTTGTCTCTTATGAGTAAGCATAATTTCTCTTAAACATATGGACAAAAATGAAACAAGCCTGGGAAATCCCATTTATAACTTCAGTCTGTGTTATTGGGGAAAAAATCTTCAGAACTAGTAATAAAAACCATCTGTTCTCACTTAGAGGAAAATGCTTTGCACTGATGAAGTGAGACTAATACTCAGCATTTTATAAAAGTGTATGGGAAAATTATGATGAAACTTCTTTTAAACAAGATGTCAAACCCATTTATTCAGATGATCTAATCAATCTTCAAGCTTTAAGCATTAGTAGCTTATAAGCTCACTGATGAACATTTTCCTTACATATGCAATAATTCCCATAAAATATGTTAATATACATATTTATTAATTGATTGATTGATTTGAAAGGCAGAGTTACAGAGGGGCAGAGGCAGAAAGAGAGAGGGAAAGGGAGAGAGGGAGGGAGGGAAGGAAAGAGAGAGAGAGAGAGAGAGGTCCTCCATCTACTGGCTCACTCCCCAAGTGGCCACAATGGCTAGAGCTGGGCCCATCAGAAGGCAGGAGCCAGGAGCTTCCTCCAGGTCTCCCATGTGGGTGCAGGGGTCCAAGGACTTGGGCCATCCCCCACTACTTTCCCAGGCCATAGTAGAGAGCTGGATCGGAAGTAGAACAGCTGAGTCTCGAACCCTCACCCTTCTGCTTTACCTGTATGACACAGCACCAGCCCCTAAACATATTTATCTTTACAAATACTCATCTTGTTTAATGTCAGTTTTTTCATAATAGCAAGTTATGTTTCTCATAATTTTGTGGTTTTCTCATTTACCCCTTTTATCTGGTTATAATAGTAACCTGGATTCATTTAAGAAATATTTATAATCCAAAAAGTATAATGAAGAAAATTAAAAACACTCGGTGTCACTACCTAGATTACCTGCTGTCAACACTGTTTTCAGAATTGTTTTGACATGTACTTTTTGTTTTTCTCAAAATTTATTTTTATAGTTTTAAAATTTATTAGTTTTGTCAGTTTTATAAATATGGAATTACCTATCCAGTATTTTTCAATCCCCATTACCAACTTATGAATATAGTTAAACTGTTTTGCTGTTTCTTGACAGACTTATCTCCATATATATAATATATATATACTTGTAAATCTTTAAAATTTAGTTTCACATAATATCTTTGATTTCCAAATATGAGCAATGTTTTTTTCTTTCATAGCTCACAGACTTTCTATCCCATTGTATATCCCCACCCCATCCTTACAATATGTCTATTTGATAATCATATTTAGTTCAATAATCACTCTTTACATTATTACAATATGTAGTATATTGTGATTATGTTTCTTTCTTATGGTCTCTGTGCACACAATAATCTTTTCTCTAATTTGATTATATTTGATTACCACTATTAAAGCATCTTTATTTCTTTAGAGATATGTATATTTTTTCACAGTACTTCCTCCAAAATATTCAAAGGGGAACATTTTACAAACTCATTTATTAAAATTGTCTACTCTTACCTTATTGTTGCATATTCTAGAATATTTCCTCAAGTTTATCTTCCAACTTTCTTACTGACATTTAGCCTTTTGGCTACAATATTTTAACTTCCTGAAGTTATTTTGGAGATATTCTTATGGCATGCTATTATTATTTTATGATTTTACACTGTTTCCTATGTTCTCTGTTTTCTTAACATTTCTTATCAATATTGTCTTATTTTCGCCTGAACCTGTCATGTAGGAGATGTTCATCAAATGTAGCTATTATTTAGGTATTCATCAATAGCTAGACTGGGAAGCTATGTCCTCCAAAATCTCTGTTGTCTTGGCATTTTCAGCCTCTACCACTGACTGGTGTTTGAGAATCCAGAGTTCCTCTAGTCCAGTCTCTCCACACTGTATTTCTTGTCTCCTGTTCAGCATACAGAGGGCTTCTCAATCATTTCTTTCAATTCTTCTGTTTCTCATAACCATTCACACTCTACCATCAATGATACATCCGGTCTCCAGTTGCTGGGATTTTCCAATATTCTGCAGTGGGAAAAACTGTAGATATTTAGAATTCATCTTTCTCAAATGTACTCCTGTTTATCACTAATTTATTAAAATTCTGACTTTAAGTTTTACCGATGTCTCTGCTGGAAATTTGTGTATTGTGAGTGTATGTGTTAACATGTTTACTTTCATTTATATGAGATCTTGGAAGAGGATTGTTACAAATATTGTATTTGATCTTTCATATTAACTGGAAATCTTACCAGTCTTTTCACTACATGTTTGTATACTGTAAGCAAGCAATACCAGCTTTATATTTGCAAATTTCTACCTCATGTACATGCGCATATATGGTGAGTCAACTATATTTTATGCAGAAAATATCTGTGCTATATAAAAACTCATCTTTTAAGCTAAAAATTGACTCACAAATCTCTTTTGAAATTTGCTATCCAATCCATGCTTGTAGTATACTTATTGCAAAACTGACCAAAATTTGAATGCTAATGTTACAGC
Organism: Oryctolagus cuniculus; assembly: GCF_964237555.1. Classification (NCBI taxonomy): domain Eukaryota; kingdom Metazoa; phylum Chordata; class Mammalia; order Lagomorpha; family Leporidae; genus Oryctolagus; species Oryctolagus cuniculus. The sequence continues at coordinate 102,166,851 of NC_091434.1, forward strand.
CCAAATTTCTAAGTATTAACACAATGCTTAATTTTGTTATTGAATGCCATAGTTGCTGTTCATTGTCTGCTGTATGTAACTAGAATAGCATTCATGCAAATTCAAAGCTGTAACAGAGGATTCCATTAATAGCAATGGAAGTTTATTATTTTTCAGGGAACTAATGCCACAAAAGTGTTTTTCTGTAAGTAAAGTTCTAGAATCAGTTACTTTTAATGGCATGCAAAATATATGATGCATATATGTATAAATGAATAAAATTAATGCATCTTTGTATGTAAGATATTTAATCAAACCTAGTATCAAAATGCATAAGTATTTTTGTGTTATATCTAGTATGCTTCCTTTCATTCCACTTGCATAAACAAGTCATTATAAAACCTTCTAATCACTAATTTTTCATATAATATGTTATTTTTATTATATAGTTATTTCTATAGCTATATCAAAAATTCTGTCTTTGATAACTGTCTACATTGTCATGTTTTATTTCATATTTAGTAGGTTTCTGTCTCCTCCCTATCATCTATAATTTTACCTATTGCTTCCAATTCTATGAATTTATCTGAGAAACTCAATTGTTTCTTTCTTATAAGTAATTCAATTTTTGAAAATAATGACTGAATTCTTTACTGCATTGACTTAAAGTTTTATTTTTGCATTTACAATATTAGATATCCTACAAACTTTCCTTATCTCACATATCTCAATTTATATCTCCATTTGATGCTTCCTGTAACCATTTCCTTTCCCAGTGACATTCTGGTACTCTTTGAGAATGGCATTTGAATTAATTTTAATGTTCTATGAACATTAGATATAAAGCAGTATTCAGATGTATTCTGTCCATTTTTTAGAGGCATATTGTTTTCTGTTTTCTTAAACTTTTAAGGTGAGATTCAATTTTCCTTTAGAAATTAAGGTTTATTTATTTGAAAGGCAGAGCTACAGAGCAAGAAAGAGAGATTTTCCATCCACTGTTTTACTCTCCAAATGACTGCAACAGCTAGGTCTGGGCCAGGGCAAAGCCGAAGCCAGTGACTACATTGGAGTCTCCCACGTGGGTGGCAAGGCCCCAAGCATCTGAGCCCTCATCTGATGCCTTCACAGGAATATTAGCAGGAAGCTGGATCCAAAGTGTTGTAGATAGAACTCAAATCAACATTTGGATATGGGGATGCCAGATTGCAACCTGCTGCACCAAAATTCTGGCCCCATTTTCCTTTTTATTGAAAGTATAAGGGGACGTTAGTATGTTTGTGGAAAAATGGGATTTAAAACTGCAAGTTAAAGAGAAAAGCATTCTTTCTCAACCTAAGATCCATCAAGTTCAATACAATTTTGTAAGAAGTGGTACCAGCCATATAGTCTGTCTTTAAAGAACTGCTTTTCAGGAATTTCACCATCTGTGTGTAACCTGTGTCACATTATTAATTGAAGAAAGCTCTATGTCCTTTAATAATTTTTTTTAAGATTGGGAAACTAAAATAAGTCAAGGTGAGCCAAATCAGGACTATTAGATGGATGCCTACTGATTTCTGTCAAAACCCTTGCAAACGTGGCATTGTTTGATGGGAGTAATGAGCAGGAACACTGCCTGGTGGTGGAGGCCTCTCGGGTGAAGCTTTCCAGGCATTTTTCAGATAAAGCTTCCTCATAATACTGCTTTAATAAGCAGATGTTATCATTCTTTGGCCCTTTGAAAAGTCAACAAGCAGAGTACTTGAAGCATCCCAGAATACTGTTGCCCCATCCTTTGCTCTTGATCAGCCAGCTTTTGCTTAGACTGGATGACTTCCATCTCTTGATAAGCATTGCTTTGATTGTGTTTTATCTTCAGGATCATATCGCCAAAGCCATGTTTCAGTTTGTATTAGAATTCTTGGAAAAAATGCTTCAGGATTTGATTCCATGTGTTTAAAATGTGTATTGAAAACTCTGCTCTTCTCTGCAGCTTACCTGGGTGCACCATGATTTTTGGCACTCATTGAACAGAAAGTCTGTTTGGCTTTAAATTTTCAGTCAGAATTCTGTAAGCTGAATGGATTCAGATGTCTGTGGTGTTGGCTATTGTTACTCCTGTGGACAATCTTTCCCCTTCAACTAGGAGATGACCAAGATTAATCTTTCCTCACAGATCGATGCAACTTGGTTGCTGCTGTAGGCTTCACCTTCACAGTTGTTCCATCCCCTTTCTTTTTTTTTTTGGGGGGGGGGGTATGAATATCACTGTATTTATTTTCCTACAGGTTAATTTTTATAAAGCCTCAACATATTTGCCCCAAAATTAAGAGCCAAAAAAAGAAGAGAAAAAAATCGCAAGTTTAGAACTGGATCACTTGGCTCTTTCTCTTCTTATCTACACCCAGTTCAAAATGCTTGCATCTAATGGCCAGCATCCTCTTGGATCTGCAGTTGGGCTCAACACATTCAAGCCGTAGCACAATCTTCTTCGTGGTTTTAGGTTTCTTCCAGAAAATTGGCTTTGTCTGCTCACCATAGACACTCTGCTTCCGATCTTAGTGCCTCTTCCCCTGGGCATACAGGGAATCCTTGCCCTTCTTATACTGGGTCACTTTGTGAGGCTGCCACACTTCCAACAGAAAGTCCTTCGGGTTTTAGGTACATTGACCATTTTTTTCTTTTTTCAGTACGATGAAAACGGGAAACTCTGACCGCACTCCTCGCCTCGCGCCACTCGCGCCTCTGTCCCATCCCCTTTCAAATGCACAATGTAAAAAAGATAATCATGTATGACTTGAGGATATGATAGTGATTACCAGAGGCTGGGGAGAGTATGAGGGAGGGAAGGATGGGGATATTATTTAATGGTATTAAACTATAGTTAGATAGGAGCAAGAAGTTTTAGTGTTATATTGACTAGTTGAATGACTATATTGATAATGTTGGTTTTATTTTTCTTAAAAATGCTAGAAGATAGCATTTTGAAATTTTTCACCACAAAAGCTTTAATGGGTGTTTGAGGAGATAATTACATTCATCTGAATCAGTTCATAATGCATACAGGTGTGAAATATCAAGTTACTCCATAAATGTGTACAATTTTATTTGCCATTTAAAAATTTAAAAAAATAAAGAAAACAACAAGTGATTTCACCATTCTCCCACTCAATTTCATCATAAAGTGGATGTTTGTTCTTATTTCAGGTTTAGCAGAATTCGTGTTTGTCTGATTTGGGATCTTTTCAATCTGTTATTTTAGGCTTCTCAGTGTTTCGGGGTACATCCTGATCAGAAATTTTATAGCAAATTAGAATTAGTTTATTTTGTTGAAAAGATTTGAAATTTGCTTCTAGTTTTCCCATAATATGCATTTTTCCATTAATGTTTTGAAAACCCTTTGTACCAAATATTAGAACTCTCTTATTATTTATTATTTTCCAGTTACTTGTCTATATTAGAAGGCAAACCCATTATTTGATAATCAAAATATCTTATTCCCTTTGGTTTCACTCAAATGTCTTTTTCCAACTGCCAACTGAAAGGCAAAGTGTTATACATGTCTCTCAACCTGATTCTTCATGTTATGGCTCCTTCATCTCCTGCAGCTCTTTTAGAGCATATATTTTCTTTGAATCAGACTTTGTGCTTTGATGACAAGTTGGTCTTGTAGAACATACGGAGTGTTGTGTTATGTTTGTTTCCTACACCACATTTGCCCTTTGGGAAACTACATCTCCATAAGTGAAATGAATTTCTCCCAGTTATTATCTCCTAAACTTACAGTCAAATTATTCAAGTGTTTTGAAGAATGTTTAAAAAATATTAAAGGCAATTCTGAGGGAAAGAAGTTTGAGGTACTATTTAAGTTACACTTATAAGTCAGACATGACTTCCCAGATTGCTTTTAATATGGATATTTTATTTATGATTTAAAGATCATACAATGGGGTAAGAAAAAAATACATACTATCTTTTACATTAGCAAATTTATTCAGTATGCCCAGGCCAAACATTTCCATAACTTGAGTTTCTCAGTGTAGGTCTATTGGTCTTGTAATTGTAAGAAATAGCTCCTTTATGCTGTGAACAACTTTTCTAAGACTACTAGAATTTAGTGGTGGCAAGAATTTTCACTTTGTATTTTCTATAAGTTTTTAAATTCATATTAATTGAAAACACTGCATGAAGAATTTCATTAGCTATCATTCAAATGAAATTCCCCATTCTTTTATATACTTCATTCAAGTGGTATAATCTCTCTCTGAACCTTTAGTACTGTTTTGCTTCATGGAATATACACATTTTAAAATGAAACACCATCATTTTTCTCTCAAAATTTTAGTACAACCATGCCAGCCTTCATAATGGTTTACCTAAACTCTGTTGAAGTCAACTGACTTGTCTTCATTTCTTTAATGCAAATATAAAAATCCCACATATTTGTAGGGTACTATGTAATGTTTATTATATTATTCTTTGTGTAATGTCCAAATCACAGTAAATGCATTTTTGCTTTCAAGTATTTAACATTTATTTATAATGAAGCATCCAAAATCCTATTGTAACATTTTTTTTCAAATAGATGAATATCCAGTAAATAGATATTGTCTGTCTTCAATCTACTGTGCAATGGAACTCCAGAATTCCTTATTCCTGGTAGTTGTCAAACAGCCTTTTCCAATTCGTCCCTGTCAACTTTCCTCCCCAGCCTCAGTAACTGCCATTACATTTTTTTTTTTTTTTTTTGGACAGGCAGAGTGGACAGTGAGAGAGAGAGAGAGAGAGAGAAAGGTCTTCCTTTACCATTGGTTCACCCTCCAATGGCCACTGCGGCCGGCGCACTGTGCTGATCTGAAGCCAGGAGCCAGGAGCTTCTCCTGGTCTCCCATGTGGTGCAGGGTCCAAGCACTTGGGCCATCCTCCACTGCACTCCTGAGCCATAACAGAGAGCTGGCCTGGAAGAGGGGCAACCGGGACAGAATCTGGTGCCCCTAACAGGACTAGAACCTGGTGTGCCAGTGCCACAGGCAGAGGATTAGCCTATTGAGCCACAGTGGCAGCCCTGCCATTACATTTCTAACTTCTGTGAGATCATCTATTGCATTAGCCTATTCATATTAGAGAGATAATGTGATATTTGCCTTTCCGTGCTTGGCTTAATTCAATCAACAAATGATCTCTCATTTCTTCTATATTGTTACAAATATTTCACCTTTTTATGACTGAATGATACCTCATTTATACCATTTTAAATTGATTTTTATGAATAGTGAGAAACAGAGGACTAGTTTTATTCTTCTTCATATGTATATCAAATTTCACAAGCACCGTTTATAAAAAAATTCTCCCTTTTCTAATACACATTCTTATGTCTATAAAAAATCAGTTGGCTGTTGATGGGTGGATTTATTGCTATGATTTCTATACTATTTCATTAGTCTAGGGATCTGTTTTTATTTCAATACTATGCTTTTTAATTGAAGTGGTTTGTACTGTATTTTAAAGTCAGGTAAAATGATGCCTTTTGCTTTATTCTTTGCTCAAGATTATTTTGGCTATTTGAGGTATTTTGTGATTCCACATCAATTTTAGTAGTTTGTTTTTTTAAGTTCTGTGAAAAATGTCATTGGTACTTTCAAAGGAATGCATTGAATCTGCATTGTTATGTATAGTATATACATTTTATCTGTATTATTTCTTCTAACCCATGAGCATTGTATGTCTTTCCATTTTTTGTATCCATTTTATTTCACCAATGATTAACTGGTTTGTTATAGATATATTTTACTTTTTTGGTTTCATTTATTCCCATGTATTTTATTTTGTTCTGTAGTTACTGAAAGTGTGATTGTTTTCTTGATTTATATTTCACAAGATTCCCTCTTGGTATACAGTGACACTGCTGATTTTTCTACATTGACTTTTATCCCACAAACTTGCAAAATTTATTATTCTAACTGTTTGGTGGAATATTTGGGGTTTTCAAAATAAAAAATTATATATTCTGCATTGATTTCTTCCTTTTCAAATTGTATGCTCTTTGTTTCTTTCTCTTGCTTAATTGCTCTGTTAGCACCTCCAGAATTATGCTGAATGACATTGGTGAAAGTGGGCATCCTTGCCTTGCTGCGGATCTTAGATGGGAAACCTTCATTCTTTCTTCATTTAATATGACACTAGCTGTTGGCTTTTTATATATAACCTGTATTAACTTAAGGCTTGTTCCTTCTATACCTAATTTGGTCATTTTTTTTTTAAGTCATGAAGGAATGTTGAATTCCATCAAATGCTTTTCTGCATCTATTGAGATAATCTTATGGCTTTTCTCCTTCATTCTGTTGATATCATAATAATTCGTTTGTATATGCTGAATCATACTACATGTTTGGGATAAATCATGTCGATAATGGTGAATGATTTTTTAAGTATTGTTGGATTTTATTTGCTGGTGTTTTGTTGAGACTTTTTCCATCTCTGTTCATCAAGAATTTTTAGATGTAGCATTTTTTGTTGTGTACTTTTCTGGTTTTGGTATCAAGGTAATGCTGACCTCATGGAACAAATCATAAAGAATTCTTCCCTCTTATGTTTTTTGAAATAATTTAAGACAACAGTGTTGTGACAACACAGGTTAAGGCACTACTTACAGTGCCAACATCCGGTACTACAGTGTCATTTCAAGTCCTGGCTGCTTCACTTCCAATCCAGTCTTTTTCTTATGTGCCTGAGAGGGCAGCAGATAGTGGCCCCAGGAAGCAGCAAAGGGTGGTACAAGTAATTGAGCTGCTATCAATCATTTGTGAAGCCAGTATGGAATTCATAGCTCCTGGTTTCTGCCTGGACTGAACTGGGCTGTTACAGCCATTTTGAGATTGAGCCAGAGGATGGAAGATTCCCATTCATATTCTCTCTCCCTCCCTCCTTTCCATCTCCCTCTGTTTTACTAATAAATAAATAAAGATATTTTATCTCGGTTGGTGTAGCTACAAATGTTCTGCTGAATTTCTTTAAGCTGATATTTTGAAATCATCATCTAAACATTTGGAAAAGTCAATTCTTAGTTGGTTTCTGGCATCATACTTTATTCTTTAGGTAAGGTCATTGTGGCTGGAAGTTCCTGATGCTTGTTGGTGTATGACATCATATGTATATTAAAGGATTAATTTTAGTAACTTGGCTTTGTTTGTGGCTATTCTTATATAAATTCTAAGTAGTCTGCTCTGCTGCCTAGTTGTATTATGGTCTGTATCCTGCTTTGGTGGGCTCATTGCCCAGTACTGCATCTGTCAGCCACTGGTGCTGCTGGCTTGGTTATACAACTGCTCAACCAAGACATAAAATGCCCGTGGGCATAGAAGCAGATCTAGGGACTGCAAGAAATAGTCCTGGGAGATGGACCACTGGAATCTGTTCAGTGCTGAGTTTAATTAGCCTGACACTGGGTTCTAAAACAGTCCTGTAGTTCCTGGCTATCTGCCCAAGTTTGTAGGATGTTTGCAAAAGCAGATCCTTATCTACTCAAACTGGCCCCAGTTGGCTAACTTGTGAGTCTCACAACCACCAGACCCTGTGTTATCTTGGGCCTGGACACTAAACCTGCGAGTGACTGGTGTAGCTACATTCCCAGACAAGTCTGGATCACCAGGGCACAAGCTTCTGCCTGATATTGAGGCAGAGAGTCCATCCACAGGCACTGGCCCAGGAATGGAAATGATTAGGAGATGCTCAGCATTGGGCTTTACCAACCCAGCATTTATTTCCAAGACACAGTTCCTTGGTATCTTTTTTTCTGCTAAGGTTGGAAGAGTAACCCCCTGGCAACCCAGCTTGGTTCTTGGCTTGTCACACCTGGATGCCACAGTACTTGCGTCCCACAAAGTCATGGGGTACCTACCCTCCAGTGACACATGCCAAAATAAATCTGACCCACTGGAGTGCAATTGTTTGCCTGTTGCTCAGCCTCCACAGAGGCAGCCTTAGTTAACTTTGAGTGGTGGAGGTCTTCGGGCCTTATCAGGTACTGGGTCCAGGAGTGGTTAGATGGGCCTGGAGCTGTAATGAGCAGTCCTGAACTTTCTTTTCCAGCCTCTCTTACTTTTTGCTGGGATTTGGGAGCATTGGTTCTCTCAGAGTGAGGGCCTAGGCCAGGGGCCAGTGGACTCAGCCTGAGTGAATTTTATCTGAGTGCGTCTGGCCTTGGCATTCAGTTTGCTCTCTTTCTCACAAGAGGGGAGCATCTCTCCATGGTACATTCCTTCTATCTAGGTGAGGCAAACATAGACCTTCTTGTCTTGCAAAATAAAGTTTTCTTTATAGCAAGCTGAGGTATTAGCAGCTCTTACCTGACTCTATAGTTCTTGTGAAGATGACTTAGGGTGTGCACAGCTATTTTTGATATCTCTGTGGGAAGGTGGTGACCAGTGTTTCCTAGCCAGTATCTTGGCTCTGCCTCTCTACGTCTCTTCTGAAATTTTTGATTAATCTATTTTTACTTTTGAAAAAGTGGAAAACAGATGTGTCCAGAAATTTTAAGAAAAGCTTTATCATTAGATTTCTTTTAGAAACGTTTATATTTGTACCACAGAAAAGAACATCGCTTATGTAGTTTATTTTAATATGTATTTCTTTATGAAAGCAGAAGTTGAATCTAAAGTTACATATTCTGTAAAAAAGAGAAACTATAAATTACTTGTTTATATTCTACAGGATAAATTAAATGATGTGCTCCCAAGATTCTTTTTATTTCTACCCCAAAAATACTTTTTTTTTTTTTTTGATAGGCAGAGTGGACAGTGAGAGAGAGAGAGACAGAGAGAAAGGTCTTCCTTTGCCGTTGGTTCACCCTCCAATGGCTGCCACGCACCACGCTGATCCGATGGCAGGAGCCAGGTGCTTCTCCTGGTCTCCCATGGGGTGCAGGGGTGCAGGGCCCAAGCACTTGGGCCATCCTCCACTGCACTCCCTGGCCACAGCAGAGAGCTGCCTGGAAGAGGGGCAACCGGGACAGATCCGGCGCCGTGACTGGGACTAGAACTCGGTGTGCCAGCGCCGCAAGGCGGAGGATTAGCCTAGTGAGCTGCGGCGCCGGCTTACTACCCCAAAAATATAGTTGAACACATTAGCACACATTTGCCTAGACTTCATTTCCAAACTTACAACTATACACATATATTACCTACTTGTTTGGAAAATAAAACAAATAATATATATGTAGCATTCTTTCTTTGTTGTTGAATTGTGTGGTTTAGTAGATTCAGAAGACCTGGAAAAGTGGAACCAATTTGACTCGTACACTGTAACAACAAGCATCTAAATTATGTGGTTTTTAATCACTAGTATGACATTAACATGTAAGAAAAAGAAAAATTAGGGAAACAAATCACTTTAGTAGTGGACTCTCTTAAGGCAATGTGGTTTGCAATATCCTTCAGCTACAGAATTATCCCTGATACTTGCATTCATTAGCATGCACACTGGGGAAATTTTGGAGAAAATGTTGGATTGAAGAAACACTTCAACATTTCTTTCCTCAAGCTATTTGTTATTGGTGGAATATTATTATCACTACTACATAAAGGATTATATTACTAAAGACAAGAAATGGAGAAAGGGCCACATTCCAAGTATTTACAGATTAAAATGGACAGGAATTGATAGCTATTTGAATGTGTGAAGAGGAGAGAGGGAATATTTGTATGCAACTCTGGTTTCTGCCTTGAGTTATGTGTGAAATCACTCTGAGGTCAAGCAGGTTTTGAGAACATTATTGTGAGTTTAGTGTTGGGTTTGTTGAGTTTTATGTAGCTATAAAATGTCTATGTTGAGGATATTTAAAATGCAGTTTTATATGTTGGCCTGAAGTTCAGAAGTGTGAGTGAAGTCAAAGTTCTAGAGATATAATCTGTTCAGTTCCCTCAAACACATCTTGAGTTAATCCGTTTTTCCCCATCCCCGTTCTCCATATCCTTGTCTGGGTTATCACCACTGTTACTACCATGGAATACAACTGCAGACGCTCAGTGACTCCTAACCCTAACGCTAAAAGTTATGCTCAGAGATCCATGTTTTAAAAATGAAATAATACAAATTTCCTGTGAAATGACTCAAAGTTGCAATTAAAAATTATTCATATGCCATGCTATATCTTTAAAGTCTTTTCATAATCTATCTGCTGGGACCAAAAACTATTCTGTGTGATCCTGAGGACTTGAAGCAACTTCCGGCTGTCTTATGTCACGTTTTGGAATGTTTTGATTCCTTTGTCTGAAAAACTCTTTTTTAACCAGTTACCCCCGAAACCCTTACCACCCTCTGCTCTCCCATGTCATTACTTTTCTTGTTCTTTGTGTATCAGTTTAAAGATTATTGTTACAGCATGATCTGATCACCCTACCCCTTCTCACATACTCCATTCCATGATCTCATTTTGAGTTCAACTTGTACACTATACTGGTTCACAAGAGTAACCACCACCTCTGACTTGTGTCTAACACATGCTTAGACCAATTGCCCATATTCCTCAGGTGCTGAGGGCAGTCCTGTTTTATGCTCAATGACCTGACACGATTGTTAATAACATTCTTTTCTCTCTCTAAGCTGGCTTGATTTTGATGATAAATTGCATAACTCCTAAGAATAGTTGACATTCAATAAATATTTGTTGAATAAATGGGAAGCTCTGACACCCAGATGTTAGATAAAAATGCATAGAAAAAAGAATTAGAAATGCATAAATATGACTTACTGACAATATAAGATATAAAGGATAGAAAATGTTACTGTGGGACTTCTGAAATGTGTAGATGTTTGTGCACATATGTGAGTATGTAACAATAACACACTAGATATTTATTAAAACTTTAAAATAAAATAGTACATAAATATATTTTAAATTATAGCTTCTCAAAATACATTTTTAATTTTTCTTTAATTTGTCGTTGGTAGCTAATGATTATGTCCTGAATCATTTCAATATTACAAAGATTTTTTTTGTCTAATTTTCACTCGTTACAACTAATATCTATCCCTGCTGCTCTATCTGTTAGGAAAAATATTCTGAGAATAGGAAGTTTTTACATCCCATAGTAGTCTTTCATTTGCTCAAAATCTGCAATTAAAGTGAAATTTACAGTAATTAATTTGCTCATTTTTTCCAATCTTAAATCATTCAGGAAATTAGTACTAAAAAAAACAATAATAGAAAATTAATGAATGTCATTAAATGTTTTTGTTCAGAACTGCTTCTTTTAAATACAGATTTTTAAAACTTCAAACAATTATTAATTTACTGTTTCATAAAATAGTTGGATTCTTAATGAGGTTTTATTTTTAAATATTATCTTTTGTTGTAATTTGACATTGATAAGTAAAATTACTTTGTACCACTTTGAAATATTACTCAGCATTTACTCTAAAAAATATTGTCCTAATTAACAAAGATAAATTTTCAAAACTTTTTACAATATTTAGAAGTTATATTTTAGGATTAAAAGTTAGTTAGCTTAAGAGTTAGAAAGACAGAGACAGAGAGAGAAAGAGAACTCTTTTCTACTGGTTCTGTATTCAAATGCCTATGAGGCATGATTCAGTGTAGATCTCCCACGAGAGTAGCAACCACAAGTTCCACAACCTCCTGCCTTCCAGGGTTTGCTTTTGCAGGAAGCTGGATTTGGGAGCAGAAAAGGGACTTGGCCCCCAGGTACTCTGAGATCAAACATCCCAAGCAGTGTGTCAACCACCGTGCCAAATGCCCACCCAGGGGATTTTTTTTAAAGAAAGCATTTAAAGAAAGATTAAAACAAATTTATAGAGTATTTTTATTGGTGAAAGAAAATCAGGATTAGTCAAGTTGGAAACTGTAAGATTGTCACAAAACACACCAAACACCGGAGTAAGGGAAAGGGTTTATTGGGGAAAAACCCAGCAGGACAGAGGGAAAGGGCGAGGAAAGAAAAAGAGAGAAGGAGAGTATAACAGAGAGAAGGAAAGAGAGAGAGAGGAGAGGAGCTAGCGAGGAGAAAAGAGAGAAGGCTAGAGAGAGAAGGGGAGATGAGAGAGAGGGGGAGAGAGAGCCAAGAGAGAGCCGAGAGCACAGAGAGAGCCACGTGTTCAGCCACAGGTCCTTTTAAAAGACGACCAGAAGGAAGGGCTGGAAGTAGTTGAGGTTGGTTTTTTCTTTCTCTCTCTCTTTTTTTTTTTTTACATTTATTTTATTTATTTATTTGAAAGACAGAGTTACAGAGAGAGGTAGAGACAGAGAGAGGTCTTCCATCTGCTGGTTCAGTCCTCAGATGGCTGCAATGGCCGCCAGAGCTGGGCCAATCTGAAGCCAGGAGCAGGAGCTTCTTCCAGGTCTCCCACATGGGTGCAGGGGTCCAAGGACTTGGGCCATTTTCTACTGCTTTCCCAGGCCATAGCAGAGAGCTGGATTGGAAGAGGAGCAGCCAGGATTAGAACCGGTGCCCATATGAGATGCCTGCACTTCAGGCTGGAGCTTTAACCCACTGTGCCACAGCATTGAACCCCAGTAGTTGGGTTTAAGCACAGTCTCTGAAGCTGTCAGTCAATACAAGGTTTGGACAGATCCATCAAAAGACTTGATTTATATTATAATTATTTTACCCTGGCTGGCTTGTTCTTGATAAAACAAAGCAATCAGAAGGGTGGGCTATCTAATTTACTTTACAATGGACTGGGAGCTTAGCAGGGTGGAATGTCCACTCCCTTGCTACTCCCATGGTAAATTTTGAGATTTCCTAAGGAAGTAGGGCAGGCACTTCTTATTTTGCTAAAGGTAACCTTTTTTGAAGGGAAGAAAGCATTTTGCAACCCCAGTTTCCACTGGGACCACCCTGACTGCCTATTAACTCATCTGACTTGTTACATCCCCACCTCCCACCCCCCTCCCGAGAAAAATGGACCCTAACTTCTGTTAGGGGAACTGGATGATGACTGCTTAGTCTGCTTCAAGCTGAAAAAAGGTGTCTTTGGGGAAATAGAAACAAGGCATTCTTCTAGAGGTCAATCTAAGGGTTCCTGGTGAAATCGGACAAGACCCCCTAAAATTTACCCTGAAATGTGGCCCTTTAAAGTTCCCTAGAAATGCTATCCGGGGTGCCACATGTGCTACCAGAATTTGGGGTGCCTTACAATTTCACCACAGGCTTATTACTAAATCCCCGATATTAATAAGCCCAAGAGGGTTCTTGCCTAATATTTAGAAAATAATTCTAAATACTGGGACAGATAAACGTTTTAGGCTTTTATTTAGTGCAAGAGGTAACGAGGCAGGATGGTACATTTTAAGCTTTTATTTAGTGAGAAAGATGCATAAGAGAGAGAGAGAGCTTTATTTAGGAGAGAGAGGTAAATAGGGGTTCATACCAAGCACCAGGAACCAACCACATGGATGAGCATCTAGGAAGCCTAGAGCACAGGGCCCAAAGGCCATGCACCCTGGAGGCATGGGGCTACAGCAAGCCCCCTCCTGACAAGAGGCCAGGGAAGAAGAGCCGGCTGGGCCACACCATGTCCCAGCTTTTAACCCACTTCTAAAAGGGAGTGGTTAATTACCTGATTGGCTGGTGGGCACCAGGTGTGGCCAAGTAGGGGAATGTGGCCACTCAGGGGCATGGCAAAGGCAGCAGGTAGGGGCATGAGGTCACACAGGGGCATGGCAAAGGCATAGTCTTCTACTTCATTGGTAGAATGTGGATTCCTTCAGAGGCACTGTCTGAAGCACCACTTAGAACATGATGGCTTCTAGTTGTTTAAGCCTGGATAACACAAAGTGTGCAAGAATTTTAATATACATGGTCCTAGAAAGACTGCAAGAACGATGATATATATTGGTCCTAGGAAGGGCAATAAATAAGATAGCTACTTCTAGTTTTCAAAGAAATTTCTCTAATTTCCAAAGAAATTTTCTGTTGACATATATTTTATTTGCTTATTGCTAAAAAACAATCTATCAATCTCCCTTTGAACTAGGTTTGAGATATTAGTTAGATAGTTAGATTAAAACAGCATATTCCTGGCAATTGCTCACATCTGATTTGTTTTTTTAGCAATAAGTAATCAAAGGCTGCATAGTTTTGCAAAATGCCTTCCTGAACCTAGCTCAGTTCATCATTGTGATATGTTAAGGCAGTAGCAGCGGCATTAACTGTCTTTTCAAATATGCAAGCCTATTCATTAATCTCCTTATGTGCCTGTGCAGCCAGTCCAAGGGTTGGTATAATGGAAATGATTGCTATCAATGCCTCAGTTAAAGTGTACAACATTAAGAAGTCATCACAGTCTGAGGGTAACAATTGTCTGGCACGTATAGAATGTGTAGAGACTGTCACAGGAGAGATGAGAAGAGGTACTACTTGAATCATGGAGCAAAGGCCAGAGTATGACTTAGGAATTGTGAAAAGAGAAATGTTACCACAAGGAAGACCCCAGCCCATTGGCATAGTCACATCATTCAAATAGTCTACATGAGTTACAAAAGAGCAGTTATTATTTTGAGTTAGAACACTGGAGACACAGACACAGTCATTAAATATAGTAAATAGTAATTACATGTAGTTTGATGGCAAGTCCTTAGCTATAGGCAAAGAAGATACATTTTGGTTAGTAATCTTTGAAAAGTATTTGGGGAATGTGCCTAGACCTAACGAATTCTGTTGTAATATATCCATAGATGAGGCTCCTTCAAACCTATAAAAGGATGTTTTGTTTAACACATTAGAAGTTAGATGAGCCCACAAGTTTCCAGTAGGTGTGAAAGAACCTGCTTTGGTAAGCACAGTTGTAGGTTTGCCTGTTGTTAACTCACTGCCTGTGAATCCTGGGGCATTTGAGATGATCTTCCTGTTAACATTAATACTCACAGTTGAGCATAGGGTCCTTATCGTGGCTGTATCAGAGCTGGTTAGTAGGACAGTCCAGAAAAAGAGTGACTGTCGGAGGGTTTTCATGAATGGCATAGTGGAGATGGGTTGTGAAACCTAAGTTGGTCACCAGGATAACTGGAAGACCAAGAATATAAAAGAAAACCTAGAATCTCAGTTGCCTGTAGCTGAGTTGAATTGTAGTAACAAAGACCTCACCCATCTGAAGTTAAGGTTTTCTTAAACAACAGCCTGAGTCCTTGAGAGGCTTCACATGAGTAATTTTCTTTGCCCGTGTTAGACACAAAGTCGTCTTCTGCTGTTGAGTCCCTTGGGGCTTCCGAAGTCCAGACCTTTACTCTGGTGTAATGGACCCAGGGCTCGTGGCCTCAGACCTTTACTGTAGCGGGAGTGGACTAAAGTACAGTGAAAGGGGCCCCCCAGACTCAGAGTGAGGGAGAGCGCCTGGGGAGGGCTTTTATTAATGCTAAATCTCTAGGATTGAATTCAGGAATTCCTATAGTCCTGGGCAAGTCTTCAGGTAATTGCTGAAGAGCTTGTTGGAATTTAGCCAACTCAGTTGCTGATTTAGTAAGATTAATGGTTTCTTGCTCTGTCGCTAGGTCATTAGTAAGAAAAGTCCTCCCATATGATTTCTCAAAAAGGCTTAAGCCTAAATCTGAAGGAGTGTTTCTAATGTGCATTAATAGATTTACCCAAGGGAGATGAATCTCCTGAGATAACTTAGGTGTCGTTTCACAGTTCTTTAGAAAAATGCCTCCACCCAGCCGGTCAAGGTATCTACCCAGACTAGGAGATGTTAGGCATTCCTGGCCTTAGGCATATGAGTGAAATCCAGTTGCCAATCCCCTCCTGGATAGCTTCCATTCCTCTGCATTCTGGGAAGCAGCAGTTTACAATTCCTAGAGTTGTTTCTGAGTCATGGTTCACAAGCTCCTACGACTTGCTTGACTGTCTTTTGGAAACCCTTCCCAGTAAATAGTTGTTAGACCATCTGTAATGTCTCATCTCACCCTAGTTAGAAAACCTGATGGAAGGTTTATGAAAACCTTCCACTGGCATGAGGCAGGGAGGTGAACTTTTCCCTCCTCAGACTGGAGCCACCCACTGGGCTGAAGGCTGTATCCTCTGATAAGTGCCCACTGGTTCTCCTCAGGTGTATACTGGGGTTCAACCTCTGGCAGCAGCCCCTCCCAGACTAGAGGAGCCTCTAAGGTTTCAAGGGGAGGAGTTTCTCTTGTGGCTGTTTGGGCAGATAAATCTGCTAAACCATTTCCCTCCACCATCTCATCTGTCCCTTTCTGGTGTCCTTTACATCATATGACTGCCACTTCATGGGGAAGGAACACCAAGCAAAATAAATGACCTATTTCCTGGTGATACTTAATAGGAGTCCCATTAGCAGTGAGGAAATGCCTCTCTTTCCAAATAGCTGCATGAGCATGGGGACCAAGTAGCCATGCCTACAAACAGCATATGTATTATCCCTCTTATCTTTGCTCAGTTCCAGAGCCCTGGTGAAGGCCATCAGTTCAGCCAGCTGGGCACTTACAGTGGTGGGTAAAGAGGAGCTCTCCATAGTTTCCATCAGTGTAACAATCACATACCCAGCTCGGTGGATTCCATGCTCCATAAATAAACTCCCAGCTGTGTTAGGACCCAGTCTGGATTCTCCAGGAGGGGTCTCCTTAAGATCTCCAGCTGCATAAATCTGTAAGACTACCTGTTCACAGTCATGCTTGCCCAGCCCCCCCCCCCCCCCATGACTTCTGGGAGGAAAGTAGCAGGATTAAGAGATGAGCATGTTTTTATCTGGATTGCAGGGCCCTCCAGTAACAATGTCTGATATTTTAAGAGATGGGTATCTGTTAACCAAAGGCTTCCTTTTGAGGTCAGCAGTCCAGTCACATTGTGGGGCAAATACACTATTAAATCTCATGTCAACATAAGCTTGGTTGCTTCATGCATCAGAAGGGCAATTGCTGGCCACCATTTGGCCACTAAATCAAGTTCCTTGCTAAGGTAACCTATAGGTTGTTAAGCTGGTCATCTAGTCTGAGTTTAGGACTACTCCTAAAGCCATCCCTTTCCTTTCAGTTATATAGAAATTAAAAAATCTTACCCATGGGGAGGCTGAGGACAAGGGCCTTAAGAAGGACCTGTTTATGCTGAGTAAAAAACTAGCTGGGCTTCAGGACTCCACAGCGAGATATGAGTGCCAGCTGCCTGAGTGTCCCTAATTAGTTGGTACAAGGGTTGAGCTATCTCCCCATACCCAGGGATCCAGAGCTGACATAACCCTGCCATACCCAGGAATCCTCTAAGCTGCTTGAGGGTCTTAGGGAGTGAGAAGCTGACTATAGGTTGAACCTATCCTCTCCCAGTGCTCTTTCTCTACAGATATAGTCAAGCCTAGGTATTTTAAAGAGGATAGGCAAATAGGAGCTTTTGACTTTGAGACGTTGTAGCCTCTTTCATCTAGAAAGTTCAGAAGGGCCTTAGTGCCCTCTTGGGAATCCTCCTCCGTTTCAGCACATAGGCATATAGGAGGATGCCATCTACATGTTGTAGAACAGTTAGTTGGGGGCAAGAAAACTCTAATAGGTCTTTAGACAAAAACCTGTTCAAAAAGTTGTGGGCTGTCAAAGAACCCTTGGCATAGCACAGTCCAGACCAGCTGTGAGGACTGGATCAAGGGGTCCTCAAAGGCAAATAGAAATTGGGAATCAGGATGAAGGAGGATGAAAAGAAGGCATCCTTTAAATCTGAAACAGTGAACCAGGCATTCCTATCTGGGATTTGTGATAGCGAGGTATAGGGATTAGGAACCATAGGATGTATGGGCACCAGAGCCTCATTAACAAGGCAAACATCCTGTACCGCTCTCCATTCTCCATTTAGCTTTTGAGCCCCTAGAATTGGAGTGTTCCGGGACTATTGTATGGCTTTAAAAATCCCTGCATCTTGAGGCTATCTACTGAAAGGCTACTACTGAAAGGCTGCTACTGAAGGGCTCTTAGTCCTATCAGAGTCTCAGGCTTTAATAGATATTGCCTCTGATGAGGAAAGCAGGATGGTTCTTTTAAGATAAATTTGGACAGGTTGACCAGTTATAGCACGACTATTCCTTGGATACTCTACACTGTGGGATTAATGTCTATTTCTGTTAAAAGGAGGCATAAAATCTCCCCTGGTCCTATAAGAATAGTAGTTTTCATTTGAGCCAGGAGATCTCTACATAGTAGAGGTGCTGAACTCTCTGGTATGATAAAAAAAGAGTGAGTAAATATTAGATCATTCCAGACACAGCTCAAATGTTGGATAAAATAACTAACTTGAATGACTCCTGAGATATCTTGATGGCCACTGAATGAGAAGAAAGGGGCCAAAGCCACAGCAAAGGACAGAGAAAGTTGCTCTGGTGTCTATGGGAAATTTACGGGCTTTCCTTCTACTATGTGAACACCTGGGGTTCCTGGGTGCTAATCTATGTGCCACCAGAGCCTGTAAGGAGAACCCTGGGCCCCTTCAGTTCCACTTGGGAGATCCATTGGAAATGTCTGACTCCAGCTTTTGGTCGTCTGAGGCAGTCAAATCTCCAGTGATTGCTTCTGCAGATAGGGCATGGCCCTGGGGGTACTTCCTGGCAGTCCTTGGCAAAGTCTTCACTGCCTCTGCAGCAGGAGCACCTTGATGGTCCTTAGGGGTGCCTCTGGGATTGAGATGTCACCAGGAGCGCACCCTTTCTCTTATGCCCCTGCTCCTGCTGTTGGGTTCCCTCTTGTTCCCCATTGTAAAAGATCACGGTGGCCACCTTTCAAAGGTTGTTTAGGGTGCTCTCAGGTCCCACTGCAAGTTTCTGGAGCTCTTCCTTAATATCTAGGGCATACTGGGTGAGAAATCTGTCTTTTAAAATCTCCTGCCCTTCTACAGAGTCGGAATCTAATGGAGTATATTTCTTTAAAGTCTCCCTCAAATGTTGCAAGAAGGCATAGGGATTCTCCTTTGGCCCCTGATCTATCAGGGATAGTTTAAAATAATTAAGGGGCTTGGACCTGGTTTTCTTTAAGCCTTCTATAGTAGAAGCAATACAATGCTTCCTCCTCCAATCATCCAGAGGGTCATTAGGATACCAATTAGGATCATCTTGGGGAATTGCCTATTGACCAGAAATACACTTCTTGATCATGGATTGTAATGTTGGCATTGGCTCCCTGGGCTAAACATACTTTATTCCCAAATTCCTCAGCTGCCTGGATGGCTGCAAACCTTTATGACTTTGTAAGTGTTTGGCCAAGGAGCATCATTACATCCTTCCAGAATAACAAAAACATTTGTACTAAGTTCTGGAAGGCCTTTATATAGTGGTCTGGGTCATCTGTGAAGCTCCCTAGATTAAGCTCTATTAATCTGTAGAGAGAATGGAATGCTTATATGAATAGGCCCTCATCCTCCAGTCATTTGCTGAAGGAGCAGTAGACTAGCATGAGGCTCTGACAGAGAAAGATGTTTGGAGTATGGAGGACAGGTAGAGAAAAGAGGCAGATTACAGAAAGGCTGTTGGGATCCTACTGGAAGTAGGGTCTCCACAGCCCCTGTGTCACTCCAGCAAGCTTTGCAGTTTTAGAGTATCACTCAATGCAAGGAAAGCCTGGACATAAGGAAACTCAGCCCACTTCCCTGCTTTATGACAAAAGTAATTTAGTTGGAGAATGGTATTAATGTTAATACTTCCCTCTGAGGTCCATCTTTCTCCATCCTCTAGCTTGTATCCAGGCCAAACAGTTTTATAGAAAAAGATCAGGCAATTTTTCTTTAAGTTCTGGGGTCAAAGGAATCCCAGTGTTTGAGGATACATCCCAAGGGAGTGTCAGTGGTGGATAGTTTATTCCCCATCTGGAATGAGCATATACAAACAGAAGCATCCCTCAGTTCTTCTCTCTCCTGAGTTTGAGACATCTCTCAAAACTTTCTGGGTGCCTGTGGTATCCAGATGTGTACTGAAGCCCACAGGGAAAGGAGAGAGGTGAGGGTGGGATTAAAGCATATTATCTTTTCTTGTTCAGCCTTCCACACCTATAACTTAGGGTATATATACCCATATATATACATATCTATATATATGTATGTGTGGGTGTGTGTGTATGCATATGTCAGAATAGCCTGCCTCCATTAATGGTGGTGTGCTAGAACTGAGTCTCTGCTAGATCAAATATCTCTTTGCTCCCATACATAAAGTAAAATGGGGCCAGTGCCACTTCTCAGTAGGCTAATCCTCTGCCTTGTGGCGCCGGCACACCGGGTTCTAGTTCTGGTCAGGGCGCCAGATTCTGTCCTGGTTGCTCCTCCTTCAGTCCAGCTCTCTGCTGTGGTCCGGGAGTGCAGTGGAGAAGGGCCCAAGTGCTTGGGCCCTGCACCCACATGGGAGACCAGGAGAAGCACCGGGCTCCTGCCTTCGGATAGGCGCGGTGTGCCAGCTGCAGTGCGCTGGCCACAGCAGCCATTGGAGGGTGAACCAGAGGTAAAGGAAGACCTTTCTCTCTGTCTCTCTCTCACTGTCCACTCTGCCTGTCAAAAATAAAAAAAAAAATAAAAGAAGAAAAAAAAAAGAAAAATGGTTGTTCTATTCCTCTTAACCTCAAGTCCTAATTCCAACAATGAGCCTTCATGGTGAGAGCCTTAATAAATGAAGGTGTTTCAAGCTAGAATTTGGAGAGAGGGTACTAGTTCTGGTTACCACTTAAGCTGGTATCCAGGCAGGTGAAAGAATAAAGAAATATAGTGAACTTCCCTGAGGTAGGTACCACATAGGAAAGATCTGGCCGTGGGAACAAAAAAGAGTGGACTTGAGAAGGAAGGTGGGGATACCAGAGACATGCAGAGACTTGTCTGCACTAGTTTGGGTTGTGTGGGGTGCTGCACCTAATGAGAGTCTCGATCGAAAGCTACTTGTCTGTAAAAAGCATTATTCAACTTTAACCCAGAGCCAATGAGCAAAACATTTAGGAAATATCTGCTAATGAGACCTGGAAATCGAGTCTGTAGGAATGGAGGAGACCTGGTGAGGTATAGAAAGTATTTTGGGAAGCAGAGAGAGATGGAGATCTTGTTGGGATCTGAGGTAAAGGAAAAACTCATTGAAGCATGGAGCCTGGAGGCCATGGCCTCGCTCCAAGCCTCCCAGTCTCACCAACACATTAATATCTGAGGAAAGAAAAACAGAATATAGTTTTTGGTTGACACCCTAACAGGCCATCGGGGTCTGGTGTCTTGTCAGGGAGTCCTTGAAAAACACCAGAGAGTGGCCCTGGCCTGCATTTCAAGATTACGCTAACCCGTTCTCCTATCCAGTGTGTCAGGCTGATCCCCGGGAAGCTGAGTCGCACCAGGCCAACATTCTCAGAGCTGAGATGAGAAGTCTGAAGAGCGGAGCCTCTAGCTTCACAGCTCGTGAGGACTCCAAAACACCACAGGAGTAGCTCCCTGCAGGAAAGTGCATTTCCCGGCCCCACGCCATTTCAGCTGGTAGGGTCTGGTGCCCAGGTCAAGAGACCTTCCGGAAACACTGGGGGGTAGCCCCAGCCAGAATCCATTGGTTGTCCCAAGGCCTTCTTCCAGTCCCACGTGAAGGTCCAATCCACATAAGAGGGAGAGGAGTTGTTTCCTGGCCCAACACCATGTTGTCTGGCAGGGGCTGGTACCTTGCCATGATGTCTTCTGGAAGCGCTGGGGCAGAATCCATCAGTTGTCTGGAGGTTTTCTCCCAGTCCCATGCAAAGGGCCAATCCACACCAGAGAAGAGAGGGGTTAGAATAGAGTCTCAGCTCCAGGGGACTGCTCTGGCCTCAATCACCAGGCCTTGTCCCTGAGTCTTTTTTTTTTTTTTTTTTTGGACAGGCAGAGTGGACAGTGAGAGAGAGAGACAGAAAGAAAGGTCTTCCTTTTTCCATTGGTTCACCCCCCAAGTGGCCGCTACCGCCAGCGCATTGCGGCCGGCGCACTGCACTGATCCGAAGCCAGGAGCCAGGTGCTTCCTCCTGGTCTCCCATGCGGGTGCAGGGCCCAAGCACTTGGGCCATCCTCCACTGCCTTCCCGGGCCACAGCAGGGAGCTGGACTGGAAGAGGAGCAACCAGGACAGAATCCAGTGTCCTGACCGGGACTAGAACCTGGTGTGCCGGCGCCAAAGGCAGAGGATTAGCCTAGTGAGTCGTGGCGCCAGCTGTCCCGAAGTCTTAAGTCCAGCAGCTGCATTAATTGTTTTTAATTGGCTGACAGGGACCTGGTGTTTTTGACAAAATGAGAGTTGCTATGGAGAAGAGTGAAATTCTCCAAAAAAAAAAAAAAAAAAAAAAAAAAAAAACGAGCCATCCGTATGCTCATCAGTCTGGCCAGATGATCTGATGCTGGCTAGAGTTGAAGTTGAGTGGGATCCGCATCATTTTGGAGTTGCTGTCCTAGTCACAGCACCAAAATGTTGCAGGTGGAGCATCAGTGACAAAGAGACAAGCTCAGTTTCTTGTCTCACGTCAAAGAAGAATTTTCACTTGGACAAGGCAGCAAAAGAAAAGCAGGATTTATTCAAGTTGGAAACCCATACAGAAGAGGCAAGGAGGAGGTTATCAAGGGAAGAAGACTCCTAGAGTATTGATGAAGATAGTCTCTTCATATGTAAATTCAAAAATCTCCTCTATTTAAAAGCAAAGGAAAAGTGAGGAACTGTTTCACTTATTGTATATATCTTCCCATTAGTGTTGAAAATACCACAGTTTTGGGCTGGCACTGTGGCATGTTAGGCTAAGCCTCAGTCTGCCACACTGGCATCCCATACTGGTGCCAGTTTTTGTCCCAGCTGCTCCTTTTCTGATCCAGCTCTTCGCTTATGATCTGGGAAAGCAGCAGAAGATGGCCCAAGTGTTTGGGTCCCTGCACCCACATGGGAGACTTGGATGAGGCTCCTGGCTTTGCATGGGCCCAGGTCTGGCTGTTGCAGCCATTTGGGGGGTGAACCAGTGGGTAGAAGACTTTTCTTTCTGTTTCTCCCTCCCTCTGTCTGTAACTCTACCTCTCAAATAAATAAAGTTTTAAAAAAAGTAAAATACTACAATATTTGTCTCCAAAACAAAATTTTGATTTGACCAAGCCAATTTTCTAGAAAATAGCAAGAAAGTACCATTTCAATGTATATATTTTGAACTGCAGGTATAGACACATGAATGCATACATAATGTGTGCGTGCGTGTATACCTTATCTGTCATATCTGTATGTCTATCACATCTGTATATATATATAACATGTACATGTGTGTGTACATGTGTGTGTGTGTGAGGTATTTCAAATGTTCACTTGAGGCATGCATTTGGTCTAGCAATTCAAACTCCTGTAAAGATGTCAGTACCCATTTTGGAGTACTTGAATTCCAGTCCTTGCTCGATTCTAGATTCCAGAACCCTGATAATGCAGATCTTGGAAGGTAGCATGTGATGGATCAAGTAGTTCAGTCCCTGCCACCCACATTGATGACCTGGATGGAGTTCCCAGCTCCTGGTGTGGGCCTGGCCCAGGCAACTGTTGCTGATACTTGAAGAGTGAACCAGCAGATTGTGGCGCTCTTGTCTGCTTTCCTGTTTCCTTTTTCCTCTGTCTCTCTGTCTTTGAAAGAAAGAAAGAAAAACAAAGGGAAAGAGGGAGGGGGAGTAAAGAAAAAGAGAAAAGAGGAAAGAGAAGGAAGAAATGATGAGTAGAAGGAAGGAAGGAGAAAAGAGAGGAAAGGAGAGGTAAAGAACAATGAAGGAAGGAAATAAGGAAATTTGTCGACAATGACATTGAAACCCAAGTTCATTTTGGTCCAAAAAATTTTGAAATCCAAGCACATGAGGGTCTTCAGAAAGTTTGTGGTAATACATAGTATGAAAACACTGTGAATGGATTTTTTAAAAATTTGCATCCTAATAAGTTTGTCTTGTAACCCCATTCTTATGGACATTTTGAAGTATCCTCACGTATTGATATATATTCACAAATTATGTTGCTAATATTTTTTCAGTTTAAAACATAAACCTAGATATCTAGATGAAAGAGTAAATAATAAAAGAAATATTTGCTTTTTATTTCAGTATTAAGAAGATTTAACAGTCTACAGTTGTTTATGTTAAAAATATTAGAGCTATATGTGGATTTTGTTTATGGGGGCCTAGAATAGAGTTTCTTAATCCACTAAATAAGTATTTCTTATGACAAGGTCCTTATAATGAATTGACTATAATCTGCACACCACTAATAGCATCTTGTTTAGCAAAAACAGGGACTCAAAATAATTTTTATCTTCAGTGTTCAAAACTGCCATGGTCAGGTCTCTCTTAAGGTATATTCACAGTCTCAAGTACTTTCAGAGAAGGGGTATTTTGGTCATTTTTTTAATATTTCATTTTTTAAAATTATTTATTTAACAGAGTTATAGATACAGAGAGAGAGACACAGAAAGGTCTTCCTTCCGTTGGTTCACTCCCCAAATGGCTGCTACAGCCGGCGCTACGCCTATCCAAAGCCAAGAGCCAGGTGCTTCTTCCTATAAAGAGAAATAATGAAAATGATAGAATTGTTAACATTTTCTTACATAAAAAATAAAAATTACATTGCGAGTGCAGGGACCAAGCACTTGGGCCATCCTCCACTGCCATCCTGGGCCACAGCAGAGAGCTAGACTGGAAGAGGAGCAACCAGGACTATAACCCGGTGCCCATATGGGATACCAGTGCCACAGGCAGAGGATTAACCAAGTGAGCCACGGCGCTGGCCCCTGGTCATCTTACAAGTATATTTGCTAAGGGCTAGCAACATTCATTCTGAGGTTGGGCAGAACCATTTGATTAATGCATGAGAGCAATCTTCAAATCCAAAGAGATAATGTTTAGAAAAGTTGCTTTTTGTATTTGTCTGATTGGGAGAATGGAATTATGAAAATGGACATTTGAGCAACATATAAAGGGATTAGTTGTTGTCATAGGAAATAATCTTGATAATTGAAAATGGGAAAACATTACAAGTTATGATATTATAAATAATGTATAATAATGTACATTTTACAGGAGCTATAGTGTACGCAGTAAGAAGAATAATGGAAAACATTTCTCTAGGCTTTAAAATTAGGTCAGATGATTGAGTAACAGCCTGAAAAAAACAAGAGAAATTCCAAACAAGAGTACTGACAAAAGGTAAAAATATAAAGAAGGAGGGACCAGCATTGTGGGTTAAGACACTGCCTGCAATGCCTGAATCCCAGTAAGGGCATTGATTTGAGTCTCAGCTGATCCAACTCACTGCTGATGCACCTGAGAAAGCAGCAGAGGATGGTCCATGTACTTGAAACCCTGCTGCCAACATAGGCAATCCAGATGAATCCTCTGGCTCCTGGCCTTGTCTGGGCCCAACCCTGGCTATTTTGACAATTCAGGGAGTGAACCAGTGGATGGAGGACCTTTTCTCTCTCTGAAGGGGATGGCATTTGGCATAGGAGGGCCCTTGCACCACATATTGGAATGCCTGGCGCTTGCACTCCCTGCTAATGTGCATCAAGGGAGGATTTAGATAACGGCTTAAATACTTACGTTGCTGCCAACATACATGGAGATACAGATGGTGTTCAATGTCCTGGCTTCAGCCTGATCTAGCCCTGGACATTGCAGGCTTGAAAGTGAACCAGAGGATGTAAGATCCCTCTCAGTCTCTCTACTTTTTTAATAAAATGAAATTAAATAAGTGAATTTAAAAAGACAAAATTTGATGTACTTAGATTAGAAAGTAAACAGTGAGACGAAAGAAAGCAGAATACTTATTCTGAGTGGTTTCCTTGGAATCCCTGTAAACACTCACTCATTCCTTTGTGGTAACAGCATAAGATCATAGACCAGCACAGTTCAGTTTGTACAATAGCCTTATGTTTAAAAACAGTAAATGACTGATGAATGCTGTTGTGTGCACTTTGGAAAATCAAGTATTAAAACTGCAATATGGATTTCATTTACATAATTTTATGGTAAAATTACATCTGCCCACTATAAAGAGAAATAATGAAAATGATAAAATTGTTAACATTTTCTTACATAAAAAATAAAAATTACATTGCTGTCTCTTTATATAACCAAGTATATACACTAGTCCCCTGGCACTCAGTTTCGTGACTGCTACTAACTTTTAAAGCTCAGATGCTTTGGAAGTAAGTAATAGCAGCAGATCAAACAGCTGAGGAATCAGCATGTAGAGAGAAGAAGAGCAGTGCTGCAAAATGAAGTTACAAATGTGGCTACAATGACAGAAAGTTGCCGAGATGTCCGCCATCCAACGCACTCTAATACAAGTTGTGTGGGAAATGGACATACCTCTTCCACCTCCTTCCTTTTCTCACTGTTTTCCCTGAGCTGTGAAGTAGAACTATTGTGTGATTGCGATTCATATTGTTTGAATTTATTACATTAGAAGACAGTGAAATACACAGTAGTCACAAATCTTAATATGCTCAGTACCTCTGGACATTGTAGCATCAAAAATGATAGTAATGCAAACACAGATTTAATAAGTAGGTAGCAAAATTGCTTGATTTTGATGCATATCTGTGAGAAAAATGGAACCCTGAGATTAAGACATTTTACACAAAATCAAAACCAATTGTTTTGTCTTTCATTTTAGCCTAATAGGAAGGTTTCTAAGACCTCAGTAAGTTACTTTTGATCACAAAGATCTTCCAACATGTTATTTTAATGGCAGTCATATAATTAATGTACTAACTGCTAATAGAATGCATCCTTGTTCTTTCACTTAAGTGTTTTATTTGTGGCAAGAGTAAAAACAACTTATGTACAGCATGTTTGTTCTTTCATTCAAATCAGAGTTCTTCCATGTGTGTCCCAGTTCTCAATTAAATGTAACAATAAAGCAGATCTTGTGATATTCTCAACCTTATTATAAGTTATTAGGAAAAAAAGTACAGAGAGGAAAGTTTGTGCTCTTAGCCAATATTAAGGAAAGTAAGGCTAATCTACATATATTCTTTTTTTTTATTTTCTTAACTTTTATTTAGCAAATAAAAATTTCCAAAGTACAGCTTATGGATTACAATGGCTTCCCCCCCCATAAATTCCCTCCCGCCCCCAGCCCTCCCATCTCCTGCTCCCTCTCCCATTCCATTCACATCAAGATTCATTTTCAATTATCTTTATATACAGAAGATCAATTTAGTATATATTAAGTAAAGCTTTCAAAAGTTTGCACCCACACTGAAACACAAAGTGTAAAATACTGTTTGAGTACTAGTTATAGCATTAATTCACATTGTACAACACATTAAGGACAGAGATCCTACATGAGGAGTAAGTGCACAGTGACTCCTGTTGTTGACTTAACAAATTCACACTATTGTTTATGGCATCAGGAATCTCCCTAGGCTCTTGTCTTGAGTTGCCAAGGCTACAGAAGCCTTTTGAGTTCGCCAGCTTTGATATTATTTAGACAAGGTCATAGTCAAAGTGGAGGTTCACTGCTTCCTTCAGAGACATGTCTCTACATATATTCTTTGCTCCAGGAATTTGTTTTAGATCCTTGATCAAATATAAGTTGGCTCTAGAGGGTTGGGCTGATTTCTGGTGTTTCAATTCTGTTCCACTGGTCTATCCATCTGTTTCTGTACCAGTACCATGCTGTTTTGATTACAACTGCCCTGTAATATGTCCTGAAATCTGGTATTGTGATGCCTCCAGCTTTGTTTTTGTTGTACAAGATTGCTTTAGCTATTCGAGGTCTCCTGTGCCTCCATATGAATTTTAGCATCATTTTTTTCCAGATCTGAGGAGAATGTCTGGTATCTTGATTTGTATCATATTGAATCTATAAATTGCTTTTGGGAGAATGGACATTTTGATGATGTTGATTCTTCCAATCCATGAGCATGGAAGATTTTTCCATTTTTTGGTATCCTCTTCTATTCCTTTCTTTAAGAGTTTGTAATTCTCATTGTAGAGATCTTTAATGTCCTTGGTTAAGTTTATTCCAAGGTATTTTATTGTTTTTGTAGCTATTGTGAGTGGGATTGATCTTAGCAGTTCTTTCTCAGCTGAGGAACTGCCTGTGTATACAAAGGCTGTTGATTTTTGTGCATTGATTTTATATCCTGCTACTTTGCCAAACTCTTCCATGGGTTCCAATAGTCTCTTAGTAGAGTTCTTTGGATCCTCTAAATAAAGAATCATATCATCTGCAAAGAGGGATAGTTTGAGTTCTTCCTTCCCAATTTGTATCCCTTTAATTTCTTTTTCTTGCCTAATAGCTCTGGCTAGAACCTCCAGAACTATATTGAATAGCAGTGGCGAGAGTGGGTATACCTGTCTGGTACCAGATCTCAGTGGAAATGCTTCCAACTTTTCCCCATTCAATAGGATGTTGGCTGTGGGTTTTTCATAAAATGCTTTGATTGTATTGAGGATTGTTCCTTCCATACCCAATTTGCTTAGAGTTTTCATCATGAAAGGGTATTGTATTTTATCAAATGCTTTCTCTGTATCTATTGAGATAATCATATGGTTTTTCTTCTGCAGTCTGTTAATGTGGTGTATAACATTGATTTGCGAGCATTGAACCATCCCCCTTGGTCTGGGGGGATGATCTTTCTGATGTGTTGTTGCATTCTATCTATATATATTTTTTTCTCTACTTGGGAAAATA
Source organism: Oryctolagus cuniculus (assembly GCF_964237555.1). Classification (NCBI taxonomy): domain Eukaryota; kingdom Metazoa; phylum Chordata; class Mammalia; order Lagomorpha; family Leporidae; genus Oryctolagus; species Oryctolagus cuniculus. The sequence continues at coordinate 102,195,428 of NC_091434.1, forward strand.
AAGTTAAATTTGATTTGTTCCATAATCTGAGTTGTAAAATTTAGCTGCCTAAATCTGAAAATTATATTTATCTTTTTTCTCAATTGAGGTAGGAAAATAATATTATTATATAAAAAACAAAACACAGTGCTCACAAAATTAGAAAAAGCATCATTTATACTTTTTTAATTTTTATAAGCATACTCTATGTATTTCTCTGAATAATGATTTACAAATCAGAAAAAAAGACACTCCATGATTATTTAGGAAATTATTTAACCCCTTCGCCATGTGAGATGGATTAAAGATGGATTTTACAACTCTGTTCTTACCAGGTACTGGTGTTTTTGTACCTAAAATTATCTTGGGGCATTAAAGCTAGCTGTTCATGTATGCAGTTCATGTGTGAGCCACCAAAATGTCAAGCCACATACTCAATCCGAGTATCATGAATCACTGCCAGCCAGTGGAATCAACTGAGTAGATGAAGTAATTTCTCAGTACTTAAAACGTGGGATGCCAATTTGAAAGGCAAGGGGGATCCTTTGAATAGCACTACCTTCAAATACTTCTGTGGCACTGGCAACAAATGGCCCATGAGATGACTATGGTCCATTTAGATGCAGAACCCTGTCCACCAGCCCCAGGTCTAGGCCACTCACCTGCTTTTCCAGAGTCAATAACACTTACTGGACCATCTGTTAATTTGACTAATCTGTTATCATCAATTCTCTTCTAAATCTATTGTTTTCACATAAACATAGTCTACTACATTGTTCTTGATTATTGAGCATTTTATTTTTTTAAATAAACCTAGTATACGCCGGCGCCGCGGCTCAATAGGCTAATCCTCCACCTAGCTGCGCCGGCACACCAGGTTCTAGTCCCGATTGGGGCGCCGGATTCTGTCCTGGTTGCCCCTCTTCCAGGCCAGCTCTCTGCTGTGGCCCGGGAAGGCAGTGGAGGATGGCCCAAGTGCTTGGGCCCTGGCTCCTGCCTTCGGATCAGCGTGGTGCGCCGGCCGCAGCGCGCCAACGGTGGTGGCCATTGGAGGGTGAACCAATGGCAAAGGAAGACCTTTCTCTCTGTTTCTCTCTCTCAGTATCCACTCTGCCTGTCCAAAAAAAAAAAAAAAAAAAAAAAAACCTCTTTAAATAAACCTAGTATATACAGCATTTTAGGTTTGATTTTTAGAAACATTATTTCAATTGTAAGTTTCTAGAGCCTATTTTAAATGTAAAAAGCACAATTTTAGCTGTTTTTCTCATAGTATTTCCTCAATAAAATTATTTTTTCTATATGTAGTTAGGTATATGCCTTTGACAAAGAATATGCCATTTACCAGAGCATAGAGACATCGGTTCATGACCTGCTTATAAAGGTACTGTGCATTAAGATTCAGTAAAGAACAAGATGCCTGCCCTCACAGAGCTTATAGTTTAGTGAAACAGCAGACAAACGGGATTTCAAGAACATGTTTTTCAATATCCTTAAAATATTCTCCAAGAGCCTGAATAAATGGCTATGAAGTTACCAGGAAAGAAAGACATGAGTTTATAATCATGTTGCAAAATATTGGAAATCTGAATTCTAGTAAGCTCATCCCTTGGAATCCAGATGCCAAAAGGATTTTTATTCTATTATAAAGAGCATGATACAGAAACACCTAAAATAAAACATTTTATGCTTCAAGTCTGTCAGTTTGAACTTTTGCCACAATAAGAGCCTTATTCATTGCCATTGCTGATTAAAGAATAAAGCTTTTGATGAACTTGTGAAATCTTAGGAAGGCTAATTTATCCTTATACTATCAGTCATTGTTCGTTCCAAGATTTCAATTTCATACAAAGAACAGCCATCTGCAAAAGGCTATGCTACTTGGATTGCAGTTTTAATATCCATTCACACATTGCAATTTGGGGGATAGCATAGATGACAGATTATAATTTTGTCTTTTCTGTAGAGTTTTGTAGTGAATACTCTTGAATGGCTCAATTTTGACATTAAAATGGCCTTGATAAGTGAGAGTGCATGATTGTATATTGTATTAGAAAATGGAAAATCATCAAACACCAGTTCTATCCATAACATAGGACTGATAATTCATGATCAGCAGAAAAAGAAGATAAATTTTTAGAAGATGTGCAGAGAATATTGTAAAAAATACATTATTCACTCAACATATGCTTACTGGGCTATAATGTATCAGACTCTCTTATGGGTCATGGTGGAAAATCATTGAATAGCTGTCTACTTTCTTGGTGCTCACATTATAGTGTGGGACACAGGTTATATACTAAATTAAATATATTTTCAGAAGGTTATAGTTTTTTGAAACCAAAGAAAACAGGGCAAGGAAATAAGATATAATGGAAACAAATGATGCTATTTTAAATAAGGTGATCAGTGAAATATTCCTTGAGGTTATAACATTTGAATGGAAAACACTGGAGTATGAGAGGAGCTGGGGAATGAGTGTCCCAGGTAAAGGGACAGTAAGTACAGAGGCTCTGACTTAGAAGCATTCTTTATGAGTCAAGGACAAGCAAGCAAATTAGCTGCTGTGGCTTGAGAGAGTCAATAAAGTCAGAATGGTGATGGCTGGCTGTACTGTTGAGGGCCTTGCCATGAGAATTATTTCTTGGTTTTTATCCTAAGTGACACTGGAAGTACTGTAGGGTTTGGGGGCAGTGATACATTCTAGTATTGTTTTAAAAGGATTATTCTGGCTGGCGCCGCGGCTCAATAGGCTAATCCTCCGCCTAGCTGCGCCGGCACACCAGGTTCTAGTCCCGGTCGGGGCGCCGGATTCTGTCCCGGTTGCCCCTCTTCCAGGCCAGCTCTCTGCTGTGGTCAGGGAGTGCAGTGGAGGATGGCCCAGGTGCTTGGGCCCTGCACTCCATGGGAGACCAGGAAAAGCACCTGGCTCCTGGCTCCTGCCATCGGATCAGCGCAGTGCGCCGGCCGCAGTGCGCCGGCCGCAGCGGCCATTGGAGGGTGAACCAACGGCAAAGGAAGACCTTTCTCTCTCTCTCTCTCACTGTCCACTCTGCCTGTCAAAAAATAAAATAAAATAAAATAAAATAAAATAAAATAAAAATTAAAAATATATATATATATTAAAAAAAGGATTATTCTGCCTCCTTCATGCAGAAGCGACTTACCATAGGCTAAGGTATAACCCTGTATATATTTAAGAACGTAGTAGCATTGTGCAGATACTGAAATTAAATATAATTTTATTTTAAACTGACTTCCCAGAATGAAGCTCATGAATTGACAATACTGTTCAAACAAACCAGCAAAATTATTCATAAAACTGAGATACGGTTTAAATTACAACAGAAGGTCTGGAGCATGATGCCTGTGATCCTTCAGGGTCTGGAGAGTGTTACAGTGCCTAAAAATAAACAAAATGGAAGATTATTAGTTGTTAATTCACAATCATTGAGGTTGAAATCCATAATAATTTTGCCAAAGATTTTTGGACTGGTACTTAAGGTAACTTATTTTAAAAAACATAGTTATTCACAAAGCTGATATTACTGAAAGCTCTGTTGTAACTATACAATATGTTTCCTTGATAGAATAACATTTATTTTTAAAAATCAAAACGCCTCTCAATATTATACTACTTTAAGGGGTTTAAGTTTGGTTTCTGGCTTTTCTATCTTTGGAAGAGAGCAATAAGAAATGAGAAAGAGGTATCCCAAGCTATTATTTTTTCCTCATTGAGGAAAAGATTTAGATTTTGATTGCTTGATTTGCACCTGCCTCGTGGAGTAAAACAGTTATATGAGTTGGTAAGGCTACTCTTCAGTTAAAACTGAGAAGAAGATATCATTTGTTCCACAAACAGCACGTGTGACAATCCCTTTACCTCCATTCATTCATTTAACCAAACATATCTGTATTCAGGGAAAAATATAAGGCATTTTCTCTCAGAATTACGGTGCTAGGTGCTACGAACATAATATTCCCTACCTTCACAGAGTTTAATCTTTTCAAATGTCACCACATGCCACTCTGTATTGAAGAGATCACCTACTAGATCATTATTATTGGGGTTTAAATCCCAGACTCACCACTGAATTACCTGATTCCCTATGGTTCCTCTTCCTCAATAGTGAGGATAAAACACCCACCCATTCATATGCTGCTTGTATTGATTAAATGAGTTAGGATACACTCCTCCAGGTAAACTAGCCCATGCCTGAAACCACTAGGCATATCACAGAGCTTTGTGGAGAATAAGATTTCTTTCTTCCTTCCTCCCTTCCTCCCTTCTTTCCTTCCTCCTTCTCTCCTTTCTTCCCTCCCTCCCTCCCTCCCTCCCTTCCTTCCTTCCTTTAGATTTATTTATTTATTTGAAAGCCAGGGTTACAGAAAGAGAGAAGGAGAGGCAGAGAGAGAGGTCTCTCATCTGCTGGTTCACTCCCTAATTGGCCTCAATGGCTGGAGCTGTGCTGATCCGAAGCCAGGAGCCAGGTGCTTCTTCCTGGTCTCCCACGCAGGTGCAGGGGCCCAAGCACTTGGGCCATCTTCTACTACTTTCCCAGAGCTGGATGGGAAGTGGAGCAGCCGGGTATCCAATCGGCACCCATATGGGATACCAGCACTGCAGGCAGTGGCTTTACCCGCTACACCACAGTGCTGGCCCCGGACACACACCGGGGCTAACCTTACAGTAGCAGACTCTGTGTCTACATTAAAACATGCGACAGAAGAACGAATTATTTAGCATATATTACAAAGAAGGTGACAAACACTCTATCAGTAAGTGATTCAAGAATATTCAGTACCAGCTCTAGGTTATTGCCATTAAAATATGTGACTAACTTCTCTAGGGATCTTTGAAAAATCTTAGACACATATTCTAATTACATCACTCTATTCTCCAGGTGCCTTCTTGGTTGCCTTTATGACATTCTGTCCAGACAAATAATGCCAGATGCTATTGCCTTGATCACACACACACACACACACACACACACACAGTAATGACTTTTAATTGTTGGAACTTTGTTATTAGAAGACTTCTGTGATTTTCATATTCAGTATGGTCCAATTTTATTGGATTGTTGTGTTCCGGATTGCCCAGATAGAAAGAGCCAGCGAGACTCACCGTAATGCAAAGAACAAAGGGACTTTATTTGTAGGTCCAGCATGCTGGGGCCCCAGCCTCCCGTGCAACGCAGTGCTAGGAGACCAAGACTCCCTTCTGTTTGTTCTCGGGGTTCTTATAGTTCCCTGGCAAACAAGTATTAGGTCCGAATTCCTTTCCCCTCATATGTCCATACATTGAGCCCGCCCATTAGTTGCACACACACACCCCCCCACCCCCAGCCCTGCTGGACCAAGGACTGCCCGGTGTCAGGTTTCATTTTCTCCTGCCAGGAGCATCCTGGGCCCAGTCAGTTCCTTTGTCTTGTGAGAAGCCTGTCATGGTGTGACTCTGGCCTCTCACAGGATCTCTGATTGATCTTTTTCTTTAAAAAAAAAAAAAGCATTATTCATTTGAAAGGCAGAATTAGAGAGAGAGAGAGAGAGAGACTAAGGGAGATCTTTCATCTGTTGGTTCACTCCTCAAATGGCTCCAATGGCCACAGCTAGGCTGTTCCCAAGCCAGGAACCTGGAGCTTTTTCCCAGTCTCCCATGTGGGTTCAGGGGCCCAGGGACTTAGGTCATCCTCCGCTACTTTCCAAGGCACATTATCTGGGAGCTGGATCAGAAGTGGAGCAGCTGGGACTCGAACTGGCATCCATATGGGATGCCAGCTCCACAGGTGGCAGCTTTACCCACCATGCCACAGGGCTATCCCTGATTGATCTTTCTCAAAGAGGTTATATATCAGATCCTATGTAAAAGGTAATGCTGTAATTAAACTTTGAATAAAATGCTGGTTGAGCCATACAACAGAAGCTAAAGGGTGGCGGAGAGGCATTGGAGCCAACCTAGTTCTCTGTGAGGTTGCAGCACCAGGTGCTGTTTCCAGACTAACTGCTAATGGGGTGGGGAACCTACATGACAGACAGAAAGTTAAGGGAAGAATTTTAACTCAACCCAAATAATTTTGGGCCAACACCATACCTTAAAAGTAATTTTGGCATGTTAACTGCTCACACCACCTTTTGATGTATGAATGTATTTATTCGATGGGTCTGAAGAAAAATCTCTAAGCATTTTGGAGGACAGAATTATACCACTCAAGGCCATCTCTTGACATGGACTACTGAAAACAAACTTGGAGTTATTGAAATTAACTTCGTTGATACACACACGGGCAGTGGAAGATAAGCCATGGAGTCAAAGATTTCATCTCAGGCTCTGGCTCTCATGCACTCTCTGGTTTAGAGCAATTTCTTCTTTACCTTTTATCAAACTATCATTTCCTTGTACCTGTTGCTAGAACTACAGTGACACTTGATCCAAATTTGACTTCCCGAAATTCCTGAAAACAGTGAACTCTGTCCCCCTCAAATCCACTTTGTATCTCAAAGTTGTGTATGGATTCTGAAATTTTAGGTTAGTTATTTGTTAGAAGCCATTAACATAGTGTTAGTGGGTCAGATACAAAATTTGTATTTTGCTTTTGTGTTAGACTTTTGATTGTGTTCATATCATGGGCCAACCTTTTCACCAGGTGGCATTATACTTTGGCAAGTAATATCAATGCTGTAAATTGAGTCTTTTCTCATTACGTTAATTAAATATTTTTCCTCAAGGATATTGGAGAGAAGTAAGCAGTGTCTGTGGGTAGAGCATTTATTTTTCAGTCATCCAGGAATTTGGGCTTCTCAAACTGAAGCTCGTTAGAAAAATAATGTACAGTTGACCAGTGCTGCAGTTCACTTGGCTAATCCTCCACCTGTGGCGCCAGCACACTGGGTTCTAGTTCCAGTTGGGGCCCCGGACTGTCCCAGCTGCTCCTCTTTCAGTCCAGCTCTCTGCTGTGGCCCGGGGAAGTTAGTGGAGGATGGCCCAAGTGCTTGGGCCCTGCACCCCATGGGAGACCAGAAGTACCTGGCCCCTGCCTTTGGATCAGGGTGGTGCACCGGCCGCAGCGCGCCAGCCGCGACGGCCATTGGAGGGTGAACCAACGGCAAAGGAAGACCTTTCTCTCTGTCTCTCTCTCTCACTGTCCACTCTGCCTGTCAAAAAATAAATAAATAAATAAAAATAAATAAATAAAAGATTTATTGATTTGAAAAGCACTGTGTCAGAGAGAGAGACAGAGGGAGAGAGAGAGAGAGCGAGCGAGCTTCCAACTGCTGGTTCACTCCACAAATGGCCACAACAGCCAGTACTGGGCTGGACGAAAGCCAGGAAACAGTAATCAGAAACTTCTTTCAGGTCTCACATGTGAGTGCAGGGGCACAAGCACTTGGGCCATCTTCTGCTTTCTCGGACACATTAGCAGGGGGCTGGATCAGAAGCGGAACAGCTGGGAATTGAACCGGCACCCATATGGGATGCCAGCTCTGCAGGCAGCAGCTTGCAGGTAGCAGCTTTTCTGCTTACACCGCAATGTCAGCCCCCATGATAATATTTTCTAAGAAGGAATGATAAAATGATCCCCATGCTTTTACTCCCAGAAGGGATCCTCAGGTTATTTTGCCCATGCTTTAAGCAGTACCCTTAAGAATGGTTTTCATTAACACATTGATGAATGTCTGCTGAGCAGTAATTAATGTTTATATTGAATTAACTGTATAATGCATTCCATGCTACTAAAATAATCTGCCAAAGGCACTTATTCTTTTATGCTAAGGGTTCAAGAATCCTTATAGAAGGATCAGTATTGATTTTTGTGGTGCAATCCAGAGGATATTTCTTGATTGTGAAAGACTATTTTTCACAGTGGCTCACAAAGCGCCTAGTTTCATCTAACGTATTGGATGCTATAATCTTAGTTTACTACCAGTTATTTGTAGAACATGAGCTGCCAGAGAGTATAGCTTCTGATAGTGGGTCTGAATTTATCTCAGTTTTGTTTAAAATACAGGTGACCTGCAAATTTATTTATGCTATCAATGCTCTTCAAGCAAATTCCCAGGCTGGTAAGATAGTGTAGATTATTAAGACTGAGCTAAAATAGACTTGTAAATACAGAATTGACCATTACTTTTCAGATTTATGGTGCTCAACATGTCATTTCATTATCAATACAGAAGTGAATCCTATTAAATTGCTAATCAGAGAGGGAGAGAGAGAGGGAGAGGGAGAGGAAGAGAGAGAAGGAAAGAGGGAGAGGGAGAGAGAGATTCTTGTAGTCAAAATATGGTTGGATCTTTTCTTTTGATCCACTCAGATAATCTTTGTTTTCTAAATGGGTGTTTTCAGATCATTCACATATGAAGTGATTACTCATACAGTTTATTGAGCATCTGCTGTTTGTCATTGTCTTCTATATGTTGCAGTAGTTCTTTATTTCTGCCACCTTGGTTTTACTGGACAATTTTCTATACTTCTGTTACTTTTTCCTCTCTTAGCATATCAGCTATACTTGTTTTCATTTTTGTTATTGGTTGTCCTGTATTCTTTGGTATATGTTTACAAATAATCTAAGTCTACGTGGAAATGATTCCCTCTTCCTTCATAGGTATTACTATCAGTCAAGTCACTTATCCATAAGCTATAACCATCCAATGCCTTGTTCCTATTGTTATTTTAGAGAAATGTATTAGATACATTAAGAAAAAATAAACAGAGAAATTTTATCTTTAATTATTCCTTTCCCAACACTCTGTCTTTATTTAGGTCTTTGTTTCTGACCACCATCATTTGCCTTCTCCCTGAAGAACTTGTAATACTTTATGTAGGTCACGTTTTCTTCTGGCAAACTCCCTTAGTTTCCATTTATTTGATAATATTTTTATTTCTCTTTAAATTCTGAAGAATAATTTCAGCATATATATAATTCTTGGTTGGGGGCTGTTTTCCATTAACACTATAATGTTTTATACCGCTCTCTTTTCACTTGCACCATTTCTAATGAGAAGTCTGATGTAGTTTTTATCTTTGTTTTCCTATAGGTAAGGAGCTTTGTTGTATTTGGCTGCTTTCAAAATGTTCTCTTTATGTTTGGCCCCCTGCAGTTTGAATATGATATACTTCTGAGTAGATTTCTTAGTATTTATTCTGCTTGTGTTTTCTGAGTTTCTTGGATCTATGGTGTTGTGTCTCATTAACTTTGAAAATTCTGTCATTATTTCTTCAAGTAGTTCATCTGTTTTGTTGTTTATTTCCTTTTTACTTTTCCAATATGTGTATTACACTTTTTAAAATTGTCCCACAGTCCTTGACTGTTCTATTCAGGTTTCTATCTTACAAATATCACTGTTCTTTTAGATGCCTGTGCATTTTAGCTTGGGATATTTCTTTAGACAAGTCTCTGGGTTCACTGATTCTTCCCTCAGAGGTATCCAGTCTACTGATGAACCCATTAAAGTCAGTCTCCATTTGTTATGGTGCTGTTTTATTTCAACCATTTATTCCTGATTCTTTCCTATAGTTTTCATGTCTCTTCTTTCATTATGCATTGTCCTTGACTGTTTACTTTTTTCATTAGAGGCTTTAATTTACAATCATTGTTATTGTAAATTTCTAATTGGATTCCAAATTCTCTGATATATCATACTCTGGTTCTGATGCATGATTTGTTTCTTAAGTTTGAATTTTTCTTGCCTCCTACCATGCTATATATACACACACACAAACACATATGTGTGTATATATTATATATGTGTGTATATATTTTTTATTTTGAAAGAATTACAGAGAGAGAGAGACAGAGACAGATTTTTCAATGTGCTGGTTCATTCCCAAAATGGCTGCAATGGCCATTGCTGAGCAAGGCTGAAGCTAGGAGCCAGGAGCTTCATCTGAGTCTCTCATGTGGTTGGAAAGGGTCCAAACACTTTGGCCATCTTCTATTGCTTTTCCCAGGCCATGAGTAGGGAGTTGAATTGAAAGAGAAGCAGTTGGGATATGAACTGGCAACAACATGGGCTGCCAGCATTGCAAGTGGTGACTTTACCCATTATACCACAATGCTGGCCCTCATGCCTTGTAAATTTTTGTTCAAACCTAGGCATGAGGTATCCGGTATAGGAATTTAGGTAAATTTATCTTTAGTGTGAGATTTCATATTAATCTGGCAAGGAATTAGGCTCTGTGTCATGTTTGCTACAGCTTTATTTGTCTGAGGCTTTAATCTCCTCTAGTCTGTCTCTGCATTTCTTCTCTTGTCATTGAGTTTCTTAAAATCTACTTCCTAAATAGGGTCTGAGCCTTGTAGTTATATTCCTGGATAGGTTACTGGATATGACATACAATATTACTATACTGCTATTATCCTGGAACTCAGCTGATGAGCTGTTAAGGGTTGGAGGAAGGAAAGCCTGCTATAATTCTGTGGTCAGATCCCTGCCTTTGATGGGTGTTAATTCCATTGCTGTGACCTTCACAGTGTTCCTGATCTCCCTCCACCAACTTAGGTGAGACAGGACGGCTGGAGAAAGAATTATGTAATTCTTCCCCTACATTAGATAAGGCTCTCAGACAACCCTTTCTCTGGCTGAATACGTCTTTGTAGGGAGAATTCTCTGAGATTATTTTTAAATGGTTATTTTTCTCCCTTTCCATGTGAAAAACATCAAGATTTATGGTTCATCATTGAGAGAAAGTGGCAGAATTCCTAGAAGAAAAACCAGAAAAATGTGAAAGGCCACTAAGACTTAGATTAAAAGAGTGTCTCCTTCCTGCTGTGGTCCAACTCCAGCACTTGTCAAGGTTACCGTGCAAGGGCTCCTTCCTGTTTATGGTTCCAGTGCTATGTGCTCCTGAACAGCTGACCTTCTGTGGTGATTAGCAGTGTTTGCCAACTCTTCAGATTCAGGGTGGTAGTTGTTCACCTTGTGATTTCAATTTTCTTCTGATTGGTACAAGAAAGCAAAATTTCAAATTTGTTCTGCTTTTTTCTTTCTGGAAGGAAGGAAATGATGGCCTTCAAGCTCTATGTGTTGGAGCAGAGACTGGCAGTCTGATCCTTTCATCACTGAGCTTTGTCACAGTTCATGGACCTTATCATGTATCAGATTCTATTTTTTTTTCTTTTTTCTTTCTTTCTTTTTTTTTTTTTTTTTTTTTTTTTGACAGGCAGAGTGGACAGTGAGAGAGAGACAGAGAGAAAGGTCTTCCTTTGCTGTTGGTTCACCCTCCAATGGCCGCCACGGCCAGCGTGCTGTGGCAGGCGCACCGCGCTGATCTGATGGCAGAAGCCAGGTACTTATCCTGGTCTCCCATGGGGTGCAGGGCCCAAGCACTTGGGCCATCCTCCACTGCACTCCTGGGCCACAGCAGAGAGCTGGCCTGGAAGAGGGGCAACCGGGACAGAATCTGGCGCTCCGACCGGGACTAGAACCCGGTGTGCCGGCGCTGCAAGGCGGAGGATTAGCCTAGTGAGCCGCGGCGCCGGCCTCACGTATCAGATTCTTATCATGAACTGGAGGACGTGAAGCTTGAATCACTGAGCACTGCCTCCAAATACTATACTTTCATAGGTCTAAAGTAGGGTAGGATATAATAATTTGCCTTTTTTACAAGTTCCCAGGTAATGCTGATTCTGCTGGACCATGGACCAAATTGTAAGAACCATGCTGTACTATTTTAGTAGCTGAGCTAAATAGAGTTCATGTTATATGAGTCAAGTAACAAGGAAAGTGGATGGCCCAATTAACTTGTTTCTCAAATGTATGCTGTTATCACCACGAAAAAATCATCCTGTTCCTGTGCACTCTTTACTGTATCTCCTGTTATTGTAGTTTTACCAAAGCGTTTTTATTCATTTAAATTATTTTACTGAATTTTTGTTAAGTGAAATTATTTAATGTTAAAACAGATTTCAAATCTCCAGGAAGGATTTGTAGTTAGTCTTAGTTTTATTCCAGATATATAATATGGCATGCAGTTTTTCTGTGCAGATTCAAACGTATGTGTGAGCACAATATCTTTACTTCATGTGTGTTTATAACTTTAAATCTTGTTTTACACTTAAGATGCTGTGAAATTTTGTTTATATCGGTATCAATGGACTACTTCATTCTTCAAACTTCATTTTATGAATGTGCCTAATTTAGTTAACATATTTTATGTATGGACCTTAGGCTATGCAAAGTACTTCTGTTACAAATTTGTGGCACCTGACGTTTGTATGCAAAAGTCTTTCTGGTTTCTTACTGGAATTACTGTCATAAGAATTCTGATAAGTAGAATTTTTGACATACATTCTTTGCTAATTAACAAATATAAATTATGGCACGAGAGTACCACCTGTTCCCATACTACTGTCAATTTATCATGTTCTTCTTTATATGTGAGAGCTAAACTAAAAAAAAAAAGAAAAAAAGAAAAAAAAGGAAGAGAAATCTCAGTCTGAGCAAAAACCAGAGGCCTGGAGGGGTGAGAGGGATAGAAGAATTTTGGGGAAAAATAGGAGAAAATGTTTGTGGTTTTTTAATTGTAACAAAGTTATTCATCTCTTATATTCATAAGTAAAGTGGGAAGAGAGTATATGGGAACTCTGTATTACTACTTTATTTTTTTTTTTTTGCTTGTTTTTGAAGTTTTGAACTATTCTGAAACAAAATGGTGATAAAGAACTTTGCAAATCTGGAAACTTATAGGGTGGGAAAGTGGAGTAAAGAGCTTGGTTGCAGACAGTTTTTCTATCTGAAAACTAGTATTTCACTTGTTGTCCTCTGGTGCCTCCGAGTCCCATGCATCCTCTTACCTTGATGCCATGTGTAACAGTAAAGGTTGGCAGTTAGTGAAGACAACACTTTCAGCTGATCTCTGCCAGTGTCCTGGATCCCTCTGTTGGAGAGAGCTCTATTGGGAAACATTTGGAAATGGCTTAGTGCCTCTGCCTTTGCTCGTGATCAGGTGATGCTTTCTTTCTTCTTCTTATAAAACTGTGCAGACTGGGACTTTGATCCCTAAAAGGCACAAAATTGAAGCTCTCAGTTAATTTAGATTTTGGACCTCAGGCATAAAATCCCAATTTATCAAAGTTATTTTTCTTCCCATCTGGTTGCCATCAGCTCCAGTCTCATTTCTTATCTATTTTTTAAAACTTTGTTAAACGTGACAAAGAGCATTTTCTACATGTCAGCTTCATGGTCTCCGCCCCCTTATTCTAGACCTGTAATTGCAGGAGCTTCTCCTTCCCTATATCTGTAATTAATTAACTTGGTAATTATTTTTCTGTTAACATTTGAGGTGTTGTCACCCATAGGCTGATTACTTTTGATAAGCCAATGTCACATTTTAAGTTTTATTATTGGAGTATCTCTGACCCAAAAAGGCAGGTAGAATTCCAGTTTTCATGCACATGCTCTTTTGGGAATCAGGAACTCCTTGTACATGTTGTTAGGGGGCGATAGGATCCATGGGGCCCCTTGAGGGCTCTAGCATTGCCCAGTTCTGCTTGGCCTTTTGAATCTGCGAAGCGTGGTATTCTTCAGAAGGGGCATGGAGCAACTTAGAAGTGGCAGCTCCATCAAGATTGACATCCAAACCTTGTCCATGTTAATGTTTTCCAGAGATTTCTTGTTGATTTGTGGGAGATAGTTACATATTCTTGATATTAAATATTTGTTGAATACTTTGGATATTTTTAATATTTTTATATTCATTGTTTGTTGAATACTTGGGTTATATCCTTCCCAATATGTTATCTCTTAATTATAACTATGCTTTTTTCCCCAATAGCAGTTTTAAATATTTGTGTCATCAAATTTGCCACTTTTTTCTTACAAATTATGAGTTTTGGGCTGGCGCCGCGGCTCACTAGGCTAATCCTCCAACTTGCGGCGCCGGCACACTGGGTTCTAGTCCTGGTTGGGGCACTGGATTCTGTCCCGGTTGCCCCTCTTCCAGGCCAGCTCTCTGCTGTGGCCAGGGAGTGCAGTGGAGGATGGCCCAAGTGCTTGGGCCCTGCACCCCATGGGAGACCAGGAGAAGCACCTGGCTCCTGCCTTTGGATCGGCGCGATGGGCCGGCTGCAGCGTGCCAGCCGTGGCGGCCATTGGAGGGTGAACCAACAGCAAAGGAAGACCTTTCTCTCTGTCTCTCTATCTCACTATCCACACTGCCTGTCAAAAAAAAAATTATGAGTTTTGCATAAGACTTAGGATGGCATTTGAGATCTAAATCAGTTTTAAAATATTTTCCTCCACTATTTTGATGTCTTCATTCATTTGTTTTGATAGATATTTTTAGAACATTTTTAGGTGCACAAATAATTGAGAGGAAAGTAGACAATATTCCCATATAATTCCTGTTCCCACATATATTTAGAGTCCCCCACCATCAATATTCTATACCAGATTGGTACATTTATAATAGATGAATCTACAGTAATATATCACTATCACCCAACTGGTTAATGACTTTTTTTTAAGATTTATTTATTTATTTAAAATTCAGTCAGAGTTACACAGAGAGAGAAGGACAGAGAGAGAGAGAGAGAGAGAGAGAGAGAGAGATCTTCTATCTACTGGTTCACTGCCAAATGGCCGGAGCTGCACCAATCTGAAGCCAGGAGCCAGGAGCTTCTTCCGGGTCTCCCACATAGGTACAGGGGCCAAAATCCTTGGGCCTTTGTCTACTGCTTTCCCAGGCCATAGCAGAGAGCTGGATCAGAAATGGAGCAGCCAGGATTCGAACCGGTGCACGTATGGGATGCTGGCACTGGGGGCGGTAGTTTTACCCACTAATCTTAAGCTTAACACTCTACTAAGTAAAGAATTCAATAGACAAGAAAAAAAAAAAAAGCAGTGTTTCTCAGCAGTAGAGACAAGGACTGTAAACAATCATAGAAGCTCAAGATGTTAATTTTGTTATATATATTTCATTTTTTGTACTCTGTTAGATACCACAGATCAGGAAAAACATATTTGTTCATTTTAGGACAGGCTGACTTCACTAACTATAACAATTTCCAGTATTTTTTTTGCAAAAGACAGAATTTGATTATTATTTATGGCTGAATCGTATTCCGTAGGGTATATATACCACATTTTCTTTATCCAGTGATCAGTTGATGGACATCTGGGTTGACTGCATATTAGCTATTCTAGTGGTGTTGCAATGCATATGGGAGTATAGATAACACTTTCATATGCTGATTTCATTTAATTTGGGTAGATGCACAGGAATAGGATGGTTGGGTCATATGGTAGATCTATTTTCAGATTTCTGAGGAATCTCAAGACTGTCATACATAATGGCTGCACTAGTTTGCATTCCCACCAGCAGTGTATTACCTTTTTTCTCACACCCTTGCCAACATTTATTGTTTTTTGAATTCTGTATGAGAACCATTCTAACTGGGATGAGGGAAAACCTTGTTGTGGTTTTTATCTGCATTTCCCTGATGGCTAGCGATTTTTCATGTGACTGTTGGCCATTTGAATTCAATCTTTTGAAAAATGCCTGTTGAAATCCTTTAACTGGATTGTTTGTTTTGTTGTTGAGTTTCTTAAGCTTTTTATAGATTCTGGGTATTAACTCTTTATTAGTTGCATTGTATGCAAATATTTTCTCTAATTCTGTCAATTGCCTCTTCATTTTGTTCAATATTTACTTTGAAGTGCAGAATCTTCTTGGTTTGATTTAATCTCATTTGCTATTTTTGTATTTATTGCTTGTGCCTCTGGGATCTTTTCCAAGATGTCTTTGCCAATGCCAATCTCTTGCAGTGTTTCCTCAATCTTTTCTTCTAGTAATTTGATGGTATCAGGTCATAGATTTAGAACCATGATCAATTTTGAGTTGAATTTTGTATAAGGTGTAAGGTAGGGAACTTGTTTCATACTTCTGCATGTGGAAATCCACTTTTACCAGCACCATTTGTTGAAGAAACTGTCCTTTCTCCAGGAATTGATTTTAGCTTTTTTTTTTTTTTCCAAAGATTAGTTGGGTGTGGATACATGGATTAATTTCTGGGGTTTTCTATTCTGTTCCATTAGTCTACATGCCTATATTTGTCAAGTACCAGGCTGTTTTGATTATAACTGCCCTGTAGTATGTCTTAAAATTGTGATGCCTCTGAATTTTTGTTGCATAAGATTGCTTTAGTCATTCTGAATCCCCTGTGTTTCCATATGAATTTTAGCCTTTTAGATCTGAGAAGATCTGAGAAGAACGTCATTAGTATTTTGATTGGGATTACACTAAATCTATAAATTGCTTTTAGTAATATGGACATTTTGACGATTTACTTCTTCAAATCCATGAACATGGAAAATTTTTACATTTTTTGTGCCTTCTTTTTATTTCTTTAATGTTTTATAATGTTCATTGTAGAGATTTTCCACCTCCTTGGTTATATTTATTCCAAGGTATTTAAAATTTTGTAGATATTGTGAATTGGACTGAGCTTACAAGTTCTTTCTCAACCATGGCATTATCTGTGTATGCAAAGGCAATTGATTTTTGTGTGTTGATTTTATATACTGCAATGTTAACAAACTTTTTTTTTTTTAAAAATTATTTATTTATTTGAAAGTCAAAATTACACAGAGAGAGAAGGAGAGGCAGAGAGAGAGGTCTTCCATCTGCTGGTTCACTCCCCAGATGACTGCAATGGCCAGAGCTGTGCCGATCCAAAGCCAGGAGCCAAGAGCTTCCTCCAGGTCTCCCAGATGGATGCAGGGGCCCAAGGACTAGGGGCCATTTTCTACTGCTTTCTCAGGCCATAGCAGAGAGCTGGATGGGACAAGGAGCAGCTGGGACTTGAACCAGTGCTGATATGGGATGCAGGCACTGCAGGTGGTGGCTTTACCCACTATACCACAGCGCCGGCCCACCAACTCTCTTATGAATTCCAGTAGCCTTATAGTGGAATCTTTTGGTTCCCTGTATATAGAATCATGTCATCTGCAAACAGGGGTAGTTTGACTTCCTCCTTTCCTATTTGTATCCTTTTAATTTCCTTCTTTTCTTAATGTTTCTGGCTAAAACTTCCAGAACTATTTTGAATAGCAGTGGTGAAAGTATACATCCTTCTCTGGTTCCAGATGTCAGTGGAAATACTTCCAGGTTTTCCCAATTCAATATGATAATGACTGTGGGTTTGTCATATTTTACCTTTGTGCCCAATTCGCTTAAGAGTTTTATCATGAAAGGATGCTATATTTTCTCATATGCTTTCTCTGTATCTGTTAGATAATTATTTGTTTTTTATGCTTCGATTTGTTATTATGATATATCACATTTATTGATTTGTGAATGTTGAATTATCCTACATTCCAGGGATAAATCCCACTTGGTCCAGGTGAATGATGTTTCTGATATGTTGTTAGATTATATTAGCTAGGATTTTTTTGAGAATTTTTGTATTTATGTTCATCAGTGATATTGGTCTGTAGTTTTCTTTCTTTCTCATATCTTTTTCTGATTTGGAATTAATGTGATGCTGGCCTCATTAAGGGAGTTTGAGTAGGTCCTATTCCTTTGAATTGTTTTGAACAGTTTGGTAAGAATTGGAATTAGTTCTTTAAAATCTGGTAGAATTTAGCAGTGAAGCCATCCAATCCCGGGCTTTTCTTTGTTTCTAACCTCTGTAAGAGTTCTTCATATGATTTGATTATCCATTTCTAGTTGTATTATTGAAATATGTGTTTTTCTTAGTCTGTGGACTGTCTTCTCATTATCTCTACTTTTGAAGAGTATGTTTTCAATCTTAATGAAGTCTACCTTATTGAATATTTATTTCATGAATCATGCCTTTTGTGTTATCTTCAACTGCATTTAAATTTATTATTGTGTTCTTTTGTCTTTATTTTTACATTATATATAAATTCAAAATATATCCAACATCTGATCATTTTTCACTAGTTCCACTGATTTCTTATTCATTTTTCATTATCTGACTTGTATATTAGAGTTTTTGCAACTTGTCTGCTTTTTTGATTTCCAAAAGCAATTGGGTTGTTAAAATTACAGTCATCCTGGATGGCGCCGTGGCTAATCCTCTGCCTGTGGCACCAGCACCTCGGGTTCTAGTCCTGCTTGGGGCGCTGGTTCTGTCCCGGTTGCTCCTTTTCCAGTCCAGTCTCTGCTGTGGCCTGGGAAGGCAGTGGAGGATGGCCCACGTGCTTGGGTACCCTCATTGGCACAGTGTGCCGGCCGTGGCGGCCATTTGGGGTGTGAAACTAATAGAAGGAAGACCTTTCTGTCTGTCTCTCTCACTGTCTAACTCTGCCTGTCAAAAAAAAAAAAATCACAGTCATCCCAACTGTTCACACTCAGGTCAGAGCCCTGCAATGGCGTCTTCCCTCATTCCTGCAAGGCCCTACATGTACCCCTGTCTCCCAAGTCTTGTCTCCTATTTCTTCCTTATATTCTGTCTCTTTCCTGGCATTTAATGTTCTATGAATGCCAAAATAACCACTCATTTCAAGAATTTGTTATGTGCCATTATTCTGTTAGAAATGTTCTTCCATAAGAATTCAGTTTCTACTCCTGTGTGTCAGATCACTTTCGACAGGACTTTTCTGATCATCTCATCTAGAGTAGGACCATTTCAACCAGCATTTCATAGTAGTTTTATGACTTACACAGCATATACTTGCTTGTTTTTGTCTATTGCTTCTATATAGAAAATAAACCCCATGGAAACAGAAAATTTTATCTATTGCTACTTGCTGTATTCCAAGTCCTTTCATGCATTAAGTATAAATAGTAGGTCAGAGCACTCCTCAGAAACAAGTAACTGAACCATTCTGAATATTTACTTGGGTTAGGGATAGGAACTTATTGAGACAATTTTTCTAGATAAAACACTGTTGACAAGTAATGTCATGTTTGATGCTAGAAAAAGTAATTCCTGAATGTTTGTTCCAAATATCATGGTAAACTAGGAAATAATACTTCAGTTTCAAGCCAAAGTTATTGGTAAATATTTGATGGTTGATTTGCAGAAGAATGGAATGTACAGACAACTTCAGGGTTTTGAACCTTTTTTTTTTTTTTTTTTGAGATTTCTTTATTTGAAAGATAGTGTTACAGAGATTGAAGGAGAGACAGAAAGAGATCTTCCAGGGGGTCACTTCTCAAAAGACAGCAATGGCCATGACTAAGCTAGAGCAAAGCTAGGAGCTTGAAACTCCATCAGGACCTCCCACTTGGGTGGCAGAGCCTCAGGTACCTGAGCCATTTTCTGCTGCTTTCCTTGGGTCATCAAGCAGGGAGCTTGAGCCAAAATAGAGCAACCAGAATTTCAACTGAACACATGTGGGATACAAGCATTGAGTGTGGTGGCCTAAACCATTCTTTTTTTTTTTTTTTTTTTTTAAGAAAAATAGTGTTGGTTTATTTATTGACCTCATTATTACATTTAAATACATTTATACAATGTATACTAACAAAATCAGAGTAAGCAACATTTCCCATTCTTTGATATTATTTTGATGGAGGCATGAAGCTTTATTCTCCCGTTTGTGTACAAAATATGTATCAGATTCTTGTGAACTATTGTGTCCCCACTATGCTGTGTAACACTAGAACTTATTCCTTCAATCTAACTCTGCTTTGATATTCAGATTCTCTCTGTTCCCCTCTACTCCTCTCAGACTCTAGTAATCACCATTCTATGTTCAGAATGAATTTTAGCTTCCACATATTAGCAAGAACACATGGAATTCATATTACTCTGTCCAGATTACTTCACTTAATGTCCTCCAGATACATCCATTTTGTTTCAAGTGACTGGGTTTCATTTTTTATGGCTGAATACTATTTAATTGTGTGCTTTATACATATATATAAGACACATGTACTTTATGCTCTAATGTGATAGACACCTTGATTGATTTCATGTCTGAGCTAGTGTGAACAGTGCTGCTGCGATAAACCTGGTGCATCAGATTTCTTTTTGAAAGTTGATTTTATGTCTTTGGATATATACCCAGTCATGAGATTGCTGTATCATATATGTAAGTCTGGAACACAGTTCCTGGAAAACCAGATTAGGATTCTGACAGGTAGGAGAATAATTTGGAGCCTTGTAGAAATATATAGCTTGTTTACTTACAGTGATGCACAGGAAACAACCACTAGCTTGGAACAACCAGTGAGCCACAAGAAGTATCTGCCTTTGTGTTTGGGGCAGCAGATGAACACAGAGACACACATAGATACACACAGAGGCATCCATAGACATTCTCCTCTATCCATGCCTCATGAATTTACAGACAATAGTGGCACATAGGCAAACAGGCAATACATAACACAGCTATGGCCATTCCTGGTCTGCCAGTTACATGACTTCAGTTGACATAGAGGCACAGAGATAGACAAGCATAGAAATGGAAGAGAGAGGTGTGGGAACCTGATGAGCTTCACTTTCCCAACAATATGAAATTCTATTTCTAGGTTTTTTAGGAATCGCTGTGCTGTTTTTCACAGTGGCTGCAATAATTTATGTTCCAACCATCAGTGTATAAAAGTCTCCCTTTATCCACATCCTCACCAGCATTTCTACTCTTTTTATAGTAGACATTCTAGCAGGGGAGAGGTAATGTCTCATTATGGCTTTGACCTGCATTTCCCTGATGCCTACAGATACTGAGCCTTTTTAAAAATATATTTGATGGTCATTTGCATTTCTTCTTTTGAAAATCTCTATTCAGTTCTTTGTCCATTTCTTAACTAGATTGTATGGATATTTTTGCTGTTTTATAATTGTTTGAGTTCTTGATATATTCTAGATGTTAATCCTTTGTCACATAAGTAGCATGCAATTTTTTTCCCATTCTGCCAGCTGTCTCATCACTTGATTGTTTCCTTTGCTGTACAGGTGCTTCTAAATTTGTGCATTCCAACTTACTGGGTATCATTTTTGTTGCCTATGCCTTTGGGGTCTTATCTCTTATGTTTTCTAAGCACAATTTTATAATTTTGGGTCTTATGATTATCTGAGTTTATTTTTGTTTATGGTGAGAGGTAGGTATTTAATTTCACTTTTCTATATATGTATATGCAGTTTTGCCAGCACAATTTGTTGAAAAGATATGATTTTGTATATGGAAAAATCTAAGCATCTCACCTAAAGGCTGTTAGAATGAATAAACCAACTGAGTAAAGTCACAGGATACAAAATCTACCTATAGAATACAGTAGCAATTTTATGCACCAACAATGATCTTGCTGAGAGGCAAACCAAGAAAGCATCTCGTTCACAATAAGAATAAGTTTAACCAAAGAATTTAAATGTGCCTAAAATGAAAATTACAAAACAGTGATGAAAGTAAACATCAAGGACACAAACAGGATAAAGATATTTCTTGTTCATGGATTGAAAGAATATTGATGAATGTACCTACTGCCTAAAACAATCTGTAGAATCAATGCAATATCTATTGAAATACCCTTGACAGTCTTTACAGAATTAGAAAAAAATCCTAAAATTTATAAGAACCACAAAAGGCCCAGACTAGAAAAAATGATCCTGAGCAAAATGAATAATAAAGTCAGAGGCATTAGAATACCTGATTTTAAGGGTTGATTCTGAGGCCAGAGTGCTGTTCAGGGCATTTGTCATTTTATGAGTCTCCTGCGTATCCTGCTTCCCATGTGGGTCATTCTCTCCTTTTTAATTCTATCAATTATTATTTGCAGACACTGGTATTATTTATGTAATCCCTTTTTGACACTTAATCCTATCTTTTTAATCAATTATGAACTTAAACGGATCACTTTAACAAGTAAGATGGCCAAGTACATGCCACCTTGATGGATTTGAATTGTACTTTAACAAGTACATGCCACCTTGATGAATTTGAATTGGAATCCCCTTGCAGATTTTTAGTTCTACAATTAGGGGTAAGTCTGAGTGAGCATGAGCCGAACTGTACATCTCTTCCCTCTCTTATTCCCACTCTTATATTTAACAGGTATCACTTTTCAGTTAAATTTAAACAACTAAGAATAATTTTGTGTTAATTAAGAGTTCAACCAATGGTATTAAGTAGAACAAAAAATACTGAAAGGAATAAAATAGTAAGTTATTCCTTGACAGTCAAGAAAAGGGCTGATCAAGAAATTGTTTCTCATAGTGTCCATTTCACTTCAAAATGTTTCTTTTTAGGTGCTCAGTTAGTTGTCCCTGATAGGGAGAACATATGATATTTGTCCCTTTGGGACTGGCTTCTTTCACTCAGAATGATGTTTTCCAAATTCCTTCATTTTGTTACAAATGACCGGATTTCATTGTTTTTGACTGCTGTATAGTATTCTATAGAGTACATATCCCATAATTTCTTTATCCAGTCTTCTGTTGATGGGCATTTAGGTTGATTCCAGGTCTTAGCTATTGTGAATTGAGCTGCAATAAACATTGAGGTGCAGACGGCTCTTTTATTTTTCCAATTTAATTTCCTTTGGGTAAATTCCAAGGAGTGGGATGGCTGGATTGTATGGTAGGGCTATATTCAGGTTTCTGAGCAATCTCCAGACTGACTTCCATAGTGGCTTGACCAGTTTGCATTCCCACCAACAGTGGGTTAGTGTCCCTTTTCCCCCACATCTTGCCAGCATCTGTTGTTGGTAGATATCTGTATGTAAGCCATTCTAACCGGGGTGAGGTGAAACCTCATTGTGGTTTTGATTTGCATTTCCGTGATGGCTAGTGATCCTGAACATTTTTTCATGTGTCTATTGGCCATTTGGATTTCCTCTTTTGAAAAATGTCTATTTAGGTCTTTGGCCCATCTCTTAAGTGGGTTGTTTGTTTTGTTGTTGTGGAGTTTCTTGATTTCTTTGTAGATTCTGATTATCAACCCTTTATCAGTTGCATAATTTGCAAATATTTTTCCCATTCTGCTGGTTGCCTCTTCACTTTCATGACTGATTCTTTTGCAGTACAGAAACTTATCAATATGATGCAATCCCAATTGTTAATTTTGGCTTTGACTGCTTGTGCCTGTGGGGTCTTTTCCAAGAATCTTTGCCAGTGTCTATTTCTTGCTGGGTTTCTCCAAGGTTCTCTAATAATTTGATGGTGTCAGGTCATAGATTTAGATCTTTAATCCATGTTGAGTGGATTTTTGTGTAAGGTGTAAGGTAGGGGTCTTGCTTCATGCTTCTACATGTGGAAATCCAGTTTTCTCAGCACCATTTGTTAAATAAACTGTCCTTGCTCCAGGAATTGGTTTTAGATCAAATACAAGATGTCTGTAGATGTTTGGATTGACTTCTGGTGTTTCTACTCTGTTCCATTGGTCTATCGATCTGCTTCTGTACCAGTACCATGCTGTTTTGATTATAACTGCCCTGTAGTATGTCCTGAAATCTGGTTTTGTGGTGCCTCTGGCTTTGTTTTTGTTGTATAAGATTGCTTCAGCTATACAAGGTCTCCTGTGTCTCCATGTGAATTTCAGCATCATTTTTTCCAGATCTGAGAAGAATGTCTTTGGTATTTTGATTGGTATTGCATTGAATCTATAAATTGTTTTTGGGAGAATGGACATTTTGATGATATTGATTCTTCCAATCCATGAGCATGGAAGATTTTCCCATTTTTTAGTATCCTCTTCTATTTCTTTTTTAAGAATTTGTAAATCTCATCGTAGAGATTTTTGACATCCTTGATTAAGTGTATTCCAAGGTATTTGAGCACTCTGGCCTCAGAATCAGCCCTTAAGGCATTGGATCTGGCTAAAAAGCCCATAAGAGTTTCATAGGCATGGAAAGCCAAGATACTGTGGCAAAAATAAAAAATGACCTAAATGAAAGACCTCTGTGAGTGAGATCCCAGTGGAAAGAACAGGCTATCAAAGAAGGACTTTCTCTGAAGGAAGGAGAGAACTTCCACTTTGAATATGGCCTTTCTAAACAAGATTGGAGTTGGTGAACTCAACAGGCTTCCATAGCCTTGGCAGCTTGTGACAAGAGCCTCCGGTGATTACCAATGTCATAAATAAGAGTGTCAATTGTTAAATCAACACTGGGAGTCACAGTTCACCTGCTACCCATGTAGGACCTCTGTCCTTAATGTGTTGTATTATGCAAATTAATGGTAAAACTACTACCTAAACAGTACTCTATACTTTGTGTGTCTTTGTGAGTGCATTCTGTTGAAATCTTTACTTAGTATATACCAAGTTGATCTTATATAGATAAAGATAATTGAAAATGAATCTTGGCCAGTGCAGTGGCTCAATAGGCTAATCTTCCACCTTGTGGCACCAGCACACCGGGTTCTAGTCCCAGTCAGGGCGCCAGATTCTGTCCCGGTTGCCCCTCTTCCAGGCCAGCACTCTGCTGTGGCCAGAGTGCAGTGGAGGATGGCCCAAGTGCTTGGGCCCTGCACCCCATGGGAGACCAGGAGAAGCACCTGGCTCCTGGCTTCGGATCAGCCCGGTGTGCCGGCCACAGCGCGCTGGCCGTGGCGGCCATTGGAGGGTGAACCAACGGCAAAGGAAGACCTTTCTCTCTGTCTCTCTCACTGTCCACTCTGCCTGTCAAAAAGTAAAAAAAGAAAAGAAAAGAAAATGAATCTTGATGTGAATGGGATGGGAGAGGGAGCAGGAGATGGGAGGGTTGTGGGTGAGAGGGAGGTTATGGGGGGAAGGGCACTTTAATTCAAAAGTTGCACTTTGGAAATTTATATTTATTAAATAAAAGTTAAAAAAGTATACCTGATTTTAAAGCATACTGCAAAGTTATAATGATTACAACAGCATGGTAATGGAATAAAAACCAACACATAGATTTAATGGAATAAAATAGAGAACCCATAAATTAACCTACATAAATATAAGCAGCTTTTAAAAAAAGATTTAATTAACTAATTAGTTTAAAAGGCAGAGTGACGTGGAAAAGGAGAAGGAGGGGGGAAGAGAAGGGCTTGGGGAGAGAGACCAAGAGAGAGCGAACGAGCAAGCATCATCCATCTGCTGGTTAATTCTACAAATGTTGACAACAGCAGGAGCTTGTCCAGGCTGCCATTTATAATTTTGCTTTTGAATAAAATGCTTTGCAAGATACTTAGACTTTTGATAATTTCTAAAGCCTTTTTAAAGTAGTGTTGAACATTTGAGTTTTAAGGGAACAAAGCAAAAATAATGGTTTAGCTAGAAGTGAAATCACAGGTTCTTCGGTCTGGTACAATATATTCAAATCAGGGTAAATTTTGACTTATTTTTAAAAGATTTATTTATTTATTTGAAAGGCAGAATTATAGAGAGGCAGAGGCAGAGAGAAATCTTCCATCCACTAGTTCACTCCCCAAATGTCATCAACAGCCAGAGATGGCCAATCTGAATCCAGGAGCCAGGAGCCAGGAGCTTCTTCTGCATCTCCCACATGGGTACAGAGGCCCAAGGACTTGGGCCATCTTCTACTGCTTTCCCAGGTCATAGCAGAGAGCTGGATCAGAAGTGGAACAGCCTGGTCTTAAACTGGTGCCCATATGGGATTCAGGCACTCATGGTGGTGGCTTTGCCCCCTACAACACATCACCAGCCCCTTGACTTCTTTTTAAATGACAATTTTGACATTTACTGAGCTGTAAATTTTTTATGTAATTTGTCCTAATAAATATTGGTTCAGTTTTTTCTAGTAAATTTAAAGTTTTCTAAATTATTCTAGTCTTAATTTATCTTGAACAGATCAGTTTTTATCACTTAAATCTTTACTTTTTAATGTAATTTTTAATTTTTAATATATCCAGTGTGATTCATGGATAAAATTTTAAGAACTTAATAATATTCCCCTCCCTCTCCCTCCTTAACACTCTCCTCATTCCACCCTTTTTCCTTCTCCTTTTCTTTTTTTTTTCAGCTCTTGAGATAACATATTTTAAAGTTACATTACAGTAAAAAGTCTTAAATACTTCACCAAATAAGAAGTTTAAGAAGTAAATAGCAATGAACCTAATTTAGTATCACTCAAGACTTTGACTTTATTCAAACAACTTCTTGGAAACCATAGATATTTAAACTAAGAAGTAATTACCAGAAAATAAGTTATCAAGGAATAAAATACAAAATTCACCTTATCAGAGGCCAGTGCAACAGCCAGTGCCAGACCAGGCTGAAACCAAGACCCGGGAATTCATTCTGAGCCTCCCATGTGAAAATAATACAGGTATTTGACTCATCATCTTTTGCTTCCCAGGGTTTGCACTAGCAGGAAGCTGAATTAGAAGTGAAAGCTGAGCTCAATCCCAGGCACTCTAATGAGGAGTTCCAAACAGCAGCTTAACCTACAACACAACATCCACTCTGTTTCTATCTTTTTTGTGATATTCTAAGGCCATATTTTTAAAATATTTAGGTTATCCTAGTATGAAACCTTTTTAATATTTCACTTTTCTGTTTTTGATTTGGAAAGTTTGATTACTGATGCCTTAAAATCAGAAGGGAAGCATTTCAAAAACTTTCAAGATTTAGTAATTGAGGACAGTTTACCTGTGGGCAGTGGTTAACATGTGTTCAGAATTAAGGTGCTCCTTAAAATCTCATCCTCAGTTAAGGGCATTATCAAACACAAAACTGATGAAGCAATCAAACCCCATTCTAGTTTCAGAGCAAAATTTTAGCTATTCTGTCACTCGTTCTTTCTTTTAGTACTCCTCATTATTGTCTTTGTAGAATCTTTCTTTCTGTTCCGAATGATTTCCTGCCTTATGGCCATCTAAGGAACACAGTGGAAGGGTAAAGAATTAATTAAACTTCTAATGGTGCAATTAGTAGTAAGTGTGAACTGTTAACGCATTTCCTCGGATGTTTTATAGCTTCTGAGGCATCATCCTCACCTCAGTGGTTGAATACTGACCACCTGTTATCTATTACCATAGCATTATACAAGCCAGCAGACAGAAAGCAATCTGGTCTCCAGTGATTGGACTACTGAAGCAATTGACAGGCAGTATCCACAAAGGTAAACTGTGAAGCTAAATGAGATGGTAAATAGAAACTCAGGCAGGTGTTTAATTGAGAAATACTATTAAAACATCCCAGACGCTGTAACATGAATATATTGTTTATGTATATTTTATGGTATTCACTTTGTTTCAATTTTTACAACCAACATTATCTGTCATACTTTAAAATTACCTGTATGAGCTTACAGCCTGAATCAATAAGTATATTGTACTTGATACAGGGAGTTTGTTATATAAAAGTATTTTTGGTGCTAAACCGGTAGATTTAAAATGTGAAAATGAAGTGTGACATATTACAGTAAATTCATGCTTTCTCTCAATGTTTGTGAGGTAAACAAACTTAAAAAGAAAAAAAGTAAGGAGAAAAAAACATGAATTCTTAGATTTCATTGAATTAAGGCTATTTGTTTCTTTAATGTCCCATACGATTTTTCCTGGGTGCTGAATAACCCTGAATTTCCAATATGACTGCTTCAATTATTGACTTGCTGCATGTCTGTTCTCTTGGAAAGTCAGATGAAGATCAGTATGACAGTATTTATAGGTTGCATCTCATCTGTGGGATGTAATCCATCTTCGTTAAGTTCAGTAAAAGTGATAGATGGCATTTGGCAGTGTAATGATGTGATCACTCTACCAGCGCCTCTTTAAATCATAAGCTGTTGCTTTCTGTTGTGTAGATATTTAATCAGTTATACACCCCATTACTGATTTAATTCAGAATGTCAGTGGCAGGTGAATAATGTGAGCATTTGTATATTAATATCATATTGTATTAATGCTCCCTTCATTTAAGTGAGCTATTCATTCAAAAATCATAAACTGTTGCTTTCTGAGTTGAATAAATTTAATCGAGACAGTAGGCATCTTCTACCTTTGCTGTGTTAGTTCAATCCGTCAGTGAAAACCTGAGTTTCTTTATCTCTCTGTCCTCGAATCCTTGATTCAATGGATTGTGTGACAATATCAATACTTTCTATGAGCAGTACAAAAAAAAGTTAATTTATACTTTATGTGTGCATACTTTGATTTTCAAGTTGCAATAAATAAATAGAAACTGGAGAAAATAATGAGATTAATATTTGATATGGAAATATCAGCAACAGTTTAATGCAGGTGTTAAACAACCAGGGTCTCATAGGCTTCCCTGTTTTTTCCTTTAAATTTTATGTTAATTTTAAAATGAGGGATAATTTTCATAATTTTATAAAAATTATATAGTTCACAATAGTGTAACATATTTTTGGGGATAAAGTAACTACTTATATTTGACAATTCACCTTTCAGTATATCATTCATTCTTTACAAAATAGAAATAATTGTGATTTTAAAAATTCTTTTTATTTTTGATAAATCTTTTGATATCATTGCCTTTTGTAAATCGTTACACTAACTTTACAGAACATCACATCACAATACTTAGGAACATTAGACTTTCTTCTAAAAAAAGATTTATGCCAGCGCCGTGGCTCACTAGGCTAATCCTCCCCCTTGAGGCACTGGCACACAGGGTTCTAGTCCTGGTTGGGGCGCCGGATTCTGTCCCAATTGCCCCTCTTCCAGGCCAGCTCTCTGCTGTGGCCTGGGAGTGCAGTGGAGGATGACCCAAGTACTTGGGCCTTGCACCCCCATGGGAGACCAGGATAAGTACCTGGCTCCTGCCTTTGGATCAGCGCAGTGCACCGGCCGCAGCGCGCTGGCCGCGGAGGCCACTGGAGGGTGAACCAACGGCAAAGGAAGACCTTTATCTCTGTCTCTCTCTCACTGTCCACTCTGCCTGTCAAAAAAAAAAAAAAGATTTATTTTATTGATGTGAAAGGCAAAGTTACAGAGAGAGAGGAAGACATAGAAAGCAAGATCTCTCATCTACTGGTTCTACTCCCCTAACAGCCACAATAGCCAGGGCTGGGCCAGGCTGAAGTCAGGGGCCAAGAGCTTCATCCAGGTCCCCAACATGGGTACAGGGGCTTTGTGACTTGGCCTATCTTCTGCTGTGTTCCCAGACATATTAGTGAGGAGTTAGACCTGGAGCAAAACAGCAGGGACGAAACTGGCAACCATATGGGATACTGACATTGAAAGAGGCAGCTTAACCCATTATGCCATGACACTGGCTCATGGAAACATTGTCTTTATGTTCACAGGAAAACCTGAACACATTTTTCAATGAAGTTTACTGATTCTGCATAATTACAACAGTCTTCCCTTATGCTCTATAGATTCTAAGACCCCAATGTATGTTTGAAACTGTGGCTAGTACCAAATCCTTTATATGTTTTTCTGCACATACAAACATACATATGGATAAGTTTAATTTATGAACTTATCACAGTAAGAGAGTAATAACAATATGTAACAACAGTAGAACAATTATAACATATCCTGTAATAAGTTACGAGAATGTGCTATCTCTTTCCAAAGAGTTAAGAACATAACTGATACTGGGAAACTGAAACCACAGATTGGAGACTATCATAATCAAAGGAATCAACATTACTTTGTTTTTAGATATTTAAGCAAAAAAAGATAATTGTAACATTTCTGAAAAAACATCTACAATCCTCTGGGAGTTTGCTCCAGGGTGTATGTAGTATGAGGTACAATTCTCTATATGTTGTAGTTATATATAAATGACACTGACTGATAGACTACACAGATTCCAACCTAATCTCATTGAACTTTACAACCTGCATTCCATGTCCATCCTTCTTCACCAGCTCAAACTCTGTCATCTTTTAATGTCATCACATTCAGATTGGCTGGGAATGGACAAATGGCCTACTAGTGTTAACGTGACAGCCTACCTTATTCTCTTTATTAAGATCCATCCTCTTCTCTCAGAAGACTATACCAGGATTTTGAATAAAACTTCTCTTAAGTGTTAAAGTAGATGTGATTCATTGTGATGACTGTTAGATTTCAAAAAGCAATGTGGAAAAAAAAGAACAAAATGGAAAAAAGAAAAATATATATTATTTTAATTGCATTGAGCTATGATAGTTTTTAAACATGTTGGGAAAATTA
This sequence comes from Oryctolagus cuniculus, assembly GCF_964237555.1. Classification (NCBI taxonomy): domain Eukaryota; kingdom Metazoa; phylum Chordata; class Mammalia; order Lagomorpha; family Leporidae; genus Oryctolagus; species Oryctolagus cuniculus. Next base: position 102,225,388 of record NC_091434.1, read on the forward strand.
TGGTGCTTAAAAATTCTTACACTGAAGACATATAGTAGTTAATTAATCCATCAATCTATCATATTTGTTTGACATTATTTTTGTCATAAGCACTATTTTCATTTTCATCTATTTCAAAGATTTAAATATCTTCTTTATTTCCTGTGTGAAGCTTCTGGAATCTTTAAAGCCACAGGAAGATAGAATGTTATTTTGTTTTACTTATAATGTATTGCAAGCCTTTGCATTGCCATAATAATGGCAACATTTATTTCCATAATACTCCTTTCCACCAAGCCATAAACTTTGCATAGAAATGATCTCATTTATCTTCATAACTTACCTAGAGCAGTTAAGGAACTGGTGGTTATTAACTCATTTTATAAATGAAAAACAAACTGTGTGGGGACTACTTCCTGGTTACTCAGTCAACCAATAACATTGATTGAGTTAAAATTTGCTTGTAGTCTCTGTTCAAAAGCTTCACAGACTTCAGGTTCACCTGTCTTTAGCTTCACAGATTGCCAGCCATTACATTCCATTACCCATTACCCATCTTTGCCATTTCTGTGATTAATTTGCTCCCCATGCATACACGGTGATCTCATAGACGTTTTTAGAGAATAATGGTGGTTACCAGAGACTGGGGAGGGAACTGTGGTAGAAGGGAAGGGAAAAATTGATTAAGAGATATTCTGTCATATGTGGATAGGAGTAAGAATGTCTGTTGTTGCACTGCATAGTAATGTTAATATACTGTATATTTTTCTATTAAAATAGTAGAAGATGGGATTTTTGGATGACTTTATGATAAAATAATGCTAAATGCTTGAAATAATAAATATAATTACCTTTATTTGTCATTACACAAAGTATACATGTAACAAAACATCATACAATGCTGCATAAATATGTACAATTTTTGTATGCCTATTAAAATTAAGACTTCCTTTAGTATCCATGAAAGATTGATTCCAGGACCCCTACAGATTCACCGGCGTGGAATGGGCATTTAGCTTAGCAGATAAGATGTCCGTGTCCCACATTAAAGAACCTGGGTTCAATTCTGTTTTGTCTCATGAGGTCAGCTTTCCATCATTGCAGACCCAGGGAGGCCCTGGTAAATGCAAAAATTGAATTTCTGCTACCCATGTAGGAAATCTAGATTGCCTTCCTAGCACCCAGCTTCCACCCTGGCTGTTAACGACTTTTAGGGAGTGAACTGCTGGATGGAATCTTACACTTATGCTGCCTCTTAAATAAATGACGACTATTTTTAAAAGATTTATTTATTATTTATTTATTATTAATTATTATTATTTTGTTATTTATTATTATTCTCCCTCTCTCTTTCTACCTCTGCCTCTGCCTCTCTGTAACTCTGCCTTTCAAACAAATAAATAAGTCTTTACAAAAGAAAAGAGTAGATGGAAAGTAATGTTGCTACTTCTTCAGTTATCCTAATTTAATAGAAAATGTTGCACTAAAAGAGCCATAATCATTGAACAATGATAGAGGTCAAATAAGATATGGAATTGACATAAACTGATTATTTCAATAAAGGATAAAATTGTTGATTTTTTTGTAAACAATTGAGCATAAAATTTTGGTTCTTAAAAGTGTAAGGTGGGGCTGGCACTGTGGTGCTGCGGGTTAACTCCCTGGCCTGAAGCGCCAGCATCCCATTTGGGTGCTGGTTCTAGTCCCAGCTGCTCCACTTCCAATCCAGCTCTCTGCTATGGCCTGGGAAAGCAGTAGAAGATGGCCCAAGTCCTTGGGCCCCTGCACCCATGTGGGAGACCCAGAAGAAGCTCCTTGCTCCTGGCTTCGAATCGGCACAGTTCTAGCTGTTGTGGCCATTTGGGGAGTGAACCAGTGGATGGAAGACCTCTCTCTCTCTCTCTCTCTCTCTCTCTTTCTGCCTCTCCTCTCTCTGTGTATCTCTGACTTGCAAATAAATAAATAAATCTTTAAAAAAAGTATAAGATGGCTTGGCAAAATGATTTTGTATCAGAAAAGTTTTGAATAGTGATCAGTTAACTAAGTTTTGCTGCTGTATTAAGAAATAATTTTCTTTTGAACCATCTTTTAGAATTTTATATATATACATATATATGTGTGTGTGTATATATATATATATATATAAAACACCACACTAAATCAGTCATTAAATATGTTGTAATGATACATCTTTAGGTCTCAGGTTAAACAATCTCAGATATTGACCATTTGAATGTATTTATATTCAATTTAAGATTTATTTATTTGAAATGAAGATGAAGGAGAGATAGGGACAGACAATGAAAGAGGACAAAAAGATCTTCCATCCTCTGGTTCATTTCCCAAATGTCCCCAATGGTAGGTTTATGGCAGGCCATAGCCTGGAATCAGGCACTCCATCCTGGTCTCCCACTTAAGTGGCAGGAACCCAAGTACTTGCTCAATAGTATAAACAAGGGCTGTAAACAATCATGGAATCTCAAAATGTCAATTTCACTCCTATATATTACATTTGTTTTGGTGCTCTATTAGTTGCCACAGACTAGGGAAAACACATTTTATTTGTCTTTTGGGGACTGACTTACCTTACTAAGTATAATGGCTTCCAGTTGCATCCATTTTCTTGTGAATGACAGGATTTCATTCTTTATTCTGGCTGAAAGACTGGGATTTCTGGGTCATATGGTAGTTCTATATTCAAATTTCTGAGGTACTTCCATGCTTTCTTCCTCAATGGCTGTACTAGTTTTCATTCCCACGAACAGTAGATTAGGGTACTTTTTACACACATCCTCACCAGCATTTGTTGACTTCTGTAGGAGAGCCATTCTAATTGGAGTGAGGTGAAACCTCATTGTGGTTTTGATATGCATTTCCCTGATAGCTAGTGATACTGAGTAATTTTTCATGTATCTTTTACTTATTTGAATTTCCCTTTTTGAAAAAATGTCTGTTCAAATCCTTTGCTCATTTCTTAACTGGATTATTTGTTTTGTTGTTGTTGAGTTTCTAGAGCTCTTTATAGATTCTGGATATTAATTGTTTATCAGTTGCATGTTTTGCAAAGGTTCTCTCCCATTCTGTCACTTTGCTGAGTGTTTCCTTTGCAGTGTAGAAGTTTCTCAGTTGATATAATCCCATTTGTCTATTTGGGCTTTAATTGCCAGTGCTTCTGGGGTCTCCTCAATAAATTTCTGCCTATTTCAATATATTTTAGAGTTTCCGCAATATTCTTCTCAAGTAATTTGATTGTATCAAGTCATAGATTTAGATCTTCGATCCATTTTGAGTTAATTTCTGTATAAAATTTAAGGTAAGTGTCGTGTTTTATACAGAGATTCAATTTTTCAAGTACCAATTTGTTGAAGAGACTGTCCTTTCTCCAGGGATTATTTTTAGCTTCTTTGTCAAATATTAGTTGGTTGTAGATGTGTGGACTGATTTCTGGAGTTTCTGTTATGTTCCCTTAGTTTATATGTCTTTTTATGTGCCAGTACCATGCCATTTTGATTTTAACTGCCTGGTAGTATGTCTTCAAATATGGTATTCTGATGCCTCCACTTTGTTTTAGTTGCTTAAAATTTCTTTAGCTATTTGGGCTTTCTTATGTTTCCATATGAATTTTAACATCATTTTTTTCTGTATCTGAGAAGAATGTCATTAGTATTTAGATTAGGATCACATTGAATCTATATATCACTTTTAGTAGTATGAACATTCTGAGGATATTAATTCTTCCAATCCATGAACATGTAAAATTTTTCCATTTCTTTAGTGTCTTCTTCTATTTCTTTCTTTAATATTTTTTAATTTTCATCATAGAAATCATTCATCTCCTTGGTTAAATTTATTCCAGGGTATTTAATTTTTTTGTAGCTATTTTGAAGGGGATTGATCTTAGAAGTCCTTTCATAGCCATGGCATTGTCTGTGTATATATAGGCTATTAATTTTTGTGTGTTAATTTTATATCCTGCCACTATACCATACTCTTTTATGAGTTCCAATAGTCTCTAAGTGGAGACTTTTGGTTCCCCTATATATAATAAATTGTCATCTGAAAATGGGGATTATTTGACTTCCTCTTTTCCAATTTGTATATATTTGATTTGTTTTTCTTGCCTAATGGCTCTGGCTAAAATATCCAAGAGTGTGTGGAATAGCAACAGTGGGCATCCTTGTCTGGTTCTGGGTCTTTCATTATTTATTTATTTATTTGACAGGTAGATTTACAGACAGTGAGAAAGAGAGACAGAGAGAAATGTCTTCCATCTGATGGTTCACTCCCCAAATGGCTGTAACAGCTTGAGCTACGCCAATCCAAAGCCAGGAGCCAGGTACATTTTCCTGGCCTCCCATGCGGGTGCAGGTGCCCAAGCACTTGAGCCATCCTCCACTGCCCTCCTGGGCCACAGCAGAGAGCTGTACTGGAAGAGGAGCTACTGGGACTAGAACCCTGGTGCCCATATGGGATGCCGGTGCCGCAGGTGGAGGATTAACCAAGTGAGCCACTGTGCTGGCCCCCTGATTCTGGGTCTTAGTGGAAATGCTTCCAACATTTCCCAATCAAAAAGAAACTGGCTTTAGTTTTGTTATAAATTGCCTTGACAGTGTTGAGGAATGTTCCTTCTATACCCAATTTGCTTAAGGTTTTTTTTTTTAATCATGAAAGAATGTTGTATGTTATCAAATTCTTTCTCTCTGCATCTATTGAGATAATTATGTGGTTTTTATTCTTCAATCTCTTAATGTTTTATATCACATTGATTCATTTGTGTATGTTGAACCATCCCTGCATACTAGGGATAAATCCTACTTGATCTGGGTGAATGACCATTCTGATATGTTGTTGGAATAGATTAGCTAGTATTTTGTTGAGTATTTTTACATCTAAGATCATCAATGATATTGATCTAAAGTTCTATTTCTTTGTTGTATCTTTTTCTGGTTTTGGAATTAAGGTGATGCAGGACTCATAGAAGCATTTTGGGAGGATTCCCTCCCTTTCAATTATTTCAAATAAATTGAGGACAATTGGAATTAGTTCTTCTTTAAAAGTCTGGTAAAATTCAGCGGAGATGTCATCCAAGACTGGGCCTTTTTTTGGGGGGACTGTCTTTATTAATGTTTCAATCTCTGTCTTGATTTTCTATGTCTTCATGACTCAATTTTAGTAGATTTTATGTGTCCTGGAATATATCCATTTCTTCTTGATTTTCCAATTTGTTGGCATATAGCTTTTTCTAGTAATTCCTGATGATATTTTTCATTTCTGTGGTTTTGTCATTACATTTACTTTTTATCCCTGATTTGATTGATTTTTTCCCTAAATTTTTTTTGGTTAGTTGAGCCAATGGTGTATCAGTTTTGCTTATTTTTTAAAAAAAAAAGCTCTTTATTTTACTGATCTTTGTATTTTTTGTTTGAATTTTGTTTATTTCTTCACTGATTTAAATTATTTCTTTCCTACTACTAATTTTGGATTTAGTATGGTTTTGTTTTTCTTGTTCCTTGAGATGCATTGATAGCTCATTTGGTATCTTTCCATTTTCTTGATATAGACATCAATTGCTTAAACTTCCATCTTAACACTGCTTTTACTGTATCCCATAAATTTGATTTGTTGTATTGTCATCTTCATTGGTTTCCAGGATTTTTACAATTTTCCTTTTGATTTCTCCTATGACCCACTGTTCATTCAGGACTTTGTTGTTCAATCTGCATGTGTTTGCATATTTTCCAGACATTCTTGAGTTGTTAACTTCCTACTTAATTCCACTGTGTTCTGAAAATTGAATGGTTTGAATTCAGTTTTTTTTTTGTTTGTTTTTTTTGTTTGTTTTTTTTTTTTTTTTTTTACTTTGTTGAGACTTGCTTTGGGGCCTAACATATCATCCATCCTAGAGAAAGTTACATGCATTGATGAAAATAATGTGCATTCTTCACTTGTGGGATGAAAGGTTCTGTAGATATCAGTCAGGTCCATTTGATCCATAGTGCCAGTTAGCTCTGTTGTTTCTTTGTTGATTTTTCCATCCAGTTGACCTGTCCATTGATGAAAGTGGGGTGTTGAAGTCCATTACTGTTGTATTGGAGTCTATGTCTCCCTTTAGATCTATTAATATTTGTTTTAAATAACCAAGAACACTGTAATTGGATGCACATACATTTATTATAGCCATATCTTCCTGTTGAATTGATCCCTTAATCATTACATAATACCCTTCTTTGTCTCTTTTACCACTTTTTGTGTTAAAATCTATTTTTCTTTCCATTAGCGTGGAATATCTTTTTGTACTCTTTCACTTTTAATCTGTCTGTATCTTTGTTGATGAAGTGTTTTTTTTGTAATCCTTCAACCAATCTGTATTTTTAATTGGAGGTTTTAGGCTATTTACATTCAAGGTTATTAATGTTTAGTACTAAGTTGGCCCTGCCATTTTTCCATAACTATGCCTATTTACTTTGGATTTCCTTGGTAACTTTACTTGGAGATTTTATGCCTTTACATTCTTTCATATTGATGATTATCTTTCTGATTTTCTTTGCGTAGCAAACCTTATTTGTCATTGGTAAGGCTGGCTGAGTAGTGACAAATTCTTTCAATTTTTGTTTGTTATGCTCGATTTTTATTGCACCCTCATTCATAAGTGAGAGAATTGCAGGATAAAGTATCCTGAATTGACAATTTCTTTCTTTTAAGAATTGGACTATGCCTCTCCATTCTCTCCTAGCATATAAGATTTCTGATGAGAAATCGGTTGTGAGTATAACTGGAGATCCCCTGAATATAATCTTGTTTCTCTCATGTACATTTTAGAATTTTTTCTTTGTGTTTTACTTTTAAAAGTTTGACTACCATATTTCACAGAGGAGATTTTTTTCTGGTCATGTATATTAGGAGTTCTATGTGCCTCATGTATTTGGATGTCCCTTTCTTTCTCCAATTTTAAGAAGTTTGCCTCTGTTGTTTTCATGAATATATAGTCTAATCCATTCTTTCTTTCCAAACCTTCAGTTTTTGCTTCTCTTTCAATTTTAAGTCTGAGATATTTCCAAAGATTCGTCTTCTAGCTCAGATATTCTATAATCTGCCTCACCAATTCTGTTGTTAAGGCTTTCCACTGTATTTTTTATTTGATATATTGAATCCTTCATTTCTCGTATTTCAGTTTGATTTTTCTTCAAAATCTCAATCTCATGTGAAACTATTTTCTCGATGTCATGCCCATATTTCGTTAACTCATGAATTTGCTTCTCATTGCTTCTGAGTAATACTATGATCATTCTTTTGAATTCCTTTCTGGCATTTCATCAATCTGTATTCACATGCTAATATTTTTAAAGATTTATTTATTTATTTGAAAGTCAGAGTTACTCAGAGAGAGGAGAGGCAGAGAGAGAGAAAGAGGTCTTCCATCCAATTGTTCACTCCCCAAATGGCCACTACGGCCAGCACACTGTGCTGATCCAAAGCCAGGAGCAAGGAGCTTCCTCCAGGTCTCCCATGTACATGCAGGGGCCCAAGGACTTGGGCCATCTTCTACTGTTTTCCCAGGCCATAGCAGAGAGCTGGATCGGAAGAGGAGCTGCTGAGACTAGAACTGGTACCCATATGGGATGCTGGTGCTTCAGGCCAGGGCATTAACGCACTGCGCCACAGCACCAGCCCCCACATGCTAATATTGAAGTATTCTTGTGTTCCTTCGAGGCAGTCATGTTGTCTTCCTTATTCTTCTTTCTTAAATTCTTCATTTATTTTTAGGCATTTGTGGAAATATTTGTTGGTTTTCTCCTCTGATGGATTTTATCTTTGTACTATGCCTCTGTAGCTTAGTGGAATGTCTGGTCTTTGAGTGAATACACAGAGGTATGAGTAGGGTGTGGCCAGGGAGCTCTGGTCAGTGCTCCATGGTGGGATGATTATCCAGGATGACACCCTAGTTGCGGGTGGTAGATCTTCTCTCTCCTCTGTTTGCAGCATGGGGAATGTCTGACCACCACTCTTGGTGTAATCATACCATCACCTCCTTTCTTCTGAGGTGATCAATGACCTGGGTTAGCCCCCAGTGGGTGCAACATGCACTCCTGCTGTTGCTTGAGCCACAAAGGATTTATTCAGTCCTCAGTGTGAGCACAGATCCTTCTGCAATGACCCACTCCAGGAAATCAGGGAGGTCTGAGCCTCTGGAGCCAGACACAGTGATTGCCCAGGGACCCAAGTATATCCTGTTCTCTATTGTGCAGTCACAGAGTTCCCATAGTCACAGAACACATGGCTCTGATGTTCACAGGCTACAGAAGATTGTTCCACCCTGCTCTGTTGTCCAGTCCTGTCAACAGAGAGAGCATGTTCCCAGTTCCAGCTTCCTGTGGGTGCCCACCTTAGCAACTTGAGCCCCAGAGCCTATGATATATTGAGAGGCTGAGGACACTCACAGTCCTATGTGGATGCCCCACCTTCTCTTAGCCAGACTCAAAGTCAGTTGGGAAAACGGATTTTTTCCTCTGGTAAAATCCCCTGATCAACCCACTCACAAGAACCACTGCAGCTACAACTTGTGTCAAAATGGCACCTTCTCCCTGCTCCTTGCCAGGCATGCACACAAGAGCTATCGCTGCTGCCACTAGTCAAAACGGTGCCTTTTCCCTGCCAGTTGCCTGGTGCCCTTGTGGGGTTTGGGATGAAAGAAACATGTTTTCTTTCACTGGATTAGGCAGGCATCCTGCCACTTCACTCCCCCATTAGAGGTGCAGGCTTGATTCACTGACAGTGTGGACTACCAAGCTCTACCTCTGGCAGTATTACCAATGGCAGGGACTGCTGCAGTCTGCTCTCACCTCACTCTCCAACGTTGACATATCTTCCAGCTCTTGGCTGTGGGTATTATGTGTGGTGTCCACCCTCTTTTCTGCACGCCTGCACCTTCCATGCTGCTCCATGGCATCCCTCTTCCTTCTGTACAATTTCCACTGCAAATTTCTCTCCAACATTCCCCTGGAATGCACTTCGCATTTTTTTCCTGCTAACATAGAGATTATTTTCCAATATTCTAACATGTCCAACCCAGAAACATGTTACTTGTGCAAGTAAGTATAGGATCTTTAATATACTTACAATTCAGTAGGCAAAATAGATATAAAAGTAACCATGATGCAATTTAATGAGCATGAAAATAGAAGTTTAAGAAAAGTATTATTGTTCACAGAGAAATGTCAAGGGATGAGATAAAATCCTGCTATAAGGAAGGTATCGTGAGAAGATACAACTCTCAGGACATTCACTCAGGATAAACAGATTTTTCATAATTGAAACAGTAGATGGGCACTACAGTATTTTATTGTGATAGCTAAAGGAAATGTTTCATGCTAATAATGCATCTGTGTCATCTTTTTTCCAATTCATTGAAGTTACATGATAAGAAACCAAGCTTCACATATCAACTCCTGTTAATAACCGTAACTGCCCTCAGCTTGCATTATTGCGGAGGTGACTGAGTGATTTAAAGGGAGAATCAGACAGCAAGAGGCTGAGCGGAGCTCATTAGAGTCAGGGATGTAAAAAATTGCAAGGAGTTGACAAGTGTTAATTTGATTATGCCAGCTGTGTCTGTTAGCTAACAATGGCAAAAGTTACTGTTTAATCCTCCCACAGAGGTAGAGAGACTGAGACTTTATCCTTGATGATCGTATTTCTGTGAAATGGCTTTTTGGTCCCTGAGAAAGATACTCCTGAGTTGTAGGACAAGCATGCACATCTCCAGGGATAAGGGAAGAATTTTCAATGTAACACTTTTTAACTAGAAAGATGGTCTTGGGCTGTGCTGTGGTGCAGCAGGTTGAAGCCCCAGCCTGAAGCGTAGGCTTCCCTTATGGGTGCCGGTTCAAGTCCTCGCTGCTCTCTTCTGAAATAGCTCTTTGCTATGGCCTGGGAAAGCAGTAGAAAATGGTCCATAGTACTTGGGCCCCTGCACCTGCATGTGAGATCCAGAAGAAGCTCCTGGCTCCTAAATTCTGATTGGCTCAGCTCCTGACTTCTGATCAGCTCAGCTCTTGCCATTGTGGCCATTTGGGTAGTGAAATAGTGGATGGAAGACACCTCTCTCTCTGTCTCTACCTCTTTCTCTAATTCTGCCTTTCAAATAAATAAAAATAATTCTTCAAAAAAAGAAAGAAAAAAAAGGGTGGTCATAGACCCACAATGGCATTTTGTAGAACCAGGGGTAAATTATTTTACAACTTTAAGCTTTCTCAGGCAAGTACTTTAAAGGGGATTCAGGTAATCATCAGGAAGTGGCCATAAGCAGTGAGAAATTTTGTTAGTGTTGTTTTAAGGCTCTTCATGGAGGAGGAAGAGTGTAGACAAAATCTTTTTTGCTAAGACTGTATTTTTCTTAAACCAACACTGAGGGCTGGTCAAGAAGGCCAGTGGAGGCTATCTAGAGCTGCTCAGGAACCATTTTTGTCAGGGGGTCATAAGGATCAGATTATGGTTGGAGTCATGAGCTGTGGTCATCTTTCCATTTGATTATTATTCATAGCCCTTGCTAATATTGTTGAACCAGGGTCTTTTGCTTTTTACTTGTTGAGTTCTTTATTTAGTTGAGCATAAATCTTTGACTGTAACATTAATTGAAAATATTTTATCTAAAAGAAATGAAGATAGGAAGGAAGAGAGGGAGAAAATAAAGGAAAGGAAGAAGAGAGTGAAAAGAAAGAAAGAAGAAAAGGGAGAGAAAAAGAAAAGGAAGGAAGTGGAATGGATGGAAGAGAAGAAGGGAATATCATTATATTCTTAGAATTTTATTTTTGAACCACATTGGATCTCTTCTCTCTGTATTAATGTTACAATAACATAAAAAATAAATAATCAGAAAATGAGTTCACTGGGGAGCAATTTTCATGGTAATGGAAAGAATGAATAGTAACACATTTTGGGAGAGGATCAAGAACACGTATGTTTAATAAATCTAATCAAGGAGAGAATTAAAGGAAGAATATAACTAATAAGAATGTGCAGCATGGCAAATAAATCACCAAGACATGGAAGAGCAAAATGTCTGTGCCCTTTCTCTAATAATCTTCTGCTACTTAAAGAGAAGCACAAAATGTAAATTGAGGAATAATCTAGTGTCAGGGAAGTAAAGACAGGAGGTAGAGAAAAGCATAGATTTGATGCTAGTAGTAAGTACATCATCAATAAATTGATTTTATTGTCCATTTTTTGATAGACCTGTTGTCATAGTCTTAGCATAATAATTAATTGTGTGTAAAAGGAAGATCAAGTGCTCAGACACTGAGATCCAAATGTAAAATGCTAAGAAAAGCTAACAAGTAAAAAGTAAGGGCTGGGAAAAATATGGACTAAGATTAAAGCCAGAGAGGATATTACAGATATGTGACTCTCATTAAATAGAGAAATTCCTAAAAGTTAAGAAATGCCAAGATTAAATGCAAGGTTTAATAAAGAAATGTAATTAAGAATGCGGTAGAAGTTAAAGAGAGGAAATAGATTTTTAAAATGTGTTAAGATGAATATAGAAATTAATGCTGGTCATAAATAATAATAAAAACACTTGATATAGACTCAGATGGTTGACATTGGATAGTAGGTAAGCATTTGAAGCTCTAGGCTTTGGCCTTTCTCCTTCCCCAGCAATCATGGGCATTTAGGGAGGGAACCAGTAGATAGAGTTTCTCTCTCTCTCTCTCTTTCTAAACTGTGCTTCTCAAATAAATAGATTGTAAAAAGTAGATACAAAAATTTTTCAAAAAAAGAAACATACTTTCTTAAGCTGTTATACTCTTAAAATATATACTAAATAATTGGGCACTGATCAATAACTTATCAGTGAAAAAAATGGGTTTTTCTTCTAGTAGAGAATAGAATGTATCATTTGATCTTATTTCTTCATTTTAGATAACTGAGCACACAGTAGTTATTCAGTAAATAATGCTCAGTAAAATTGCTTCTGGTTGGAATATTTTCAGAAAATGTAGTATTTTTATTTTGTTTAAAACATTAATGGCCAGCGCATGGCCCAATAGGGTAATCCTCCGCCTGTGGTGCCGGCATACCGGGTTCTAGTCCCGGTCGGGGCGCCAGATTCTGTCCTGGTTGCTTCTCTTCCAGTCCAGCTCTCTGCTGTGGCCCAGGCGGGCAGTGGAGGATGGCCCAAGTGCTTGGGCCCTGCACCCACATGGGAGACCAGGAGAGGCACCTGACTCCTGGCTTCGGATCAGAGCGGTGTGCTGGCTGCAGTGCACTGGCTGCAGGGGCCATTGAGGGGTGAACCAATAGAAAAGGAAAACTTGACCATGGGAAATTGAGCTTTTACCTATAATCCCAACCATCTGCAATAGCAGTTTTCTATTTGCCTTCTTCATTCACTTCCATCCATTTTAGTCAATTCTATCCATGTATTTACTTCCTTTCTTGTATGTTTATCCTTGTCTATTTCACATTATATTACCAAAATTTGATGTAGTCTAATATTTTGATCTTCTAGTAATGCCTCCTTACCCACTTGAAAAATCATAAAAAACATTTAGATCACTGAATGTTCTCACATGTAGAAATTAAAAAGTTGATCTCTGGGATGCAAAGGGGAGAACAGTGGTTAACATAGGCTGGAAGGGTGAAGGCAGAGTGAGGAGAGAAGATTGTTAACAGGTACATGTTTGTATCCAGATAGAAGAATAACTTAGAATGTTCTACAGCACAATAGGGTAGCTATGATTGACAACAATTAACCATATATTTTAAAAAAGCCCATCACAAAGAAACAAAAGTGCTTGCAGTCATAAATATGCCATCTACATTGATTTGGTATACATCATATACATAGATTAAAATATCATCTATACCATGTATGTTTATAATTATTGTGTGTTAATTTTTAAAAAAGAAAAAGAAATATCATAATCATCATACAAGTTTCACTAAACTCAAGAACACAGTAATTGATTTAAATGGCATGGCTTATTCCAAGAAATGAAGAAAATATAATTGAGAGCCCAATTTGTTATAATAAAAATAATATTTACAAATGTAGAATTTTGTTATTTAGAGTTCTGAAATTCACTGATAAATTAGCTGTTATCTCCAGTGTTCTACAAATAGAAAAATGAGTTTGATAGCTTACTGAACAGAATATTAATACTGTGAAGCATAAATTGGTTGTAGCCTTGTGTAGAGTAATTCAATAGTAATAGCAATGCTACGTATTTGGTGTCCCTACTTTGTGTTAGGCACTGTTCTAAACACTTTACATATGTTAACTCATGTAATTATCCCAAGTGTCTTACAAATTTTGTACTAACACTATTCTTGTATGACAGAAAAAGAGATAAAAATACAAAATAGCTAAAGTGCATTTGTCCATGGTCATATGGATAGTAAAGTCAAAGCAATTGTCTGAATCCAGTTTGTACTCTTACTACGCTACATGCCTCTCCTCTTTATTACGTCTTAGGAATATAAGAATTGAAGCATAAATTTAGTTTCTTCTTTAATGGATTTGAAAATTCATATCAGTTTGTTTAAAAAAATAATTGTAGTTGCTTGCTCTGTGGCTACAGCTTTGCTCTGCGTGGTAGATACAACTGAGAGGAAGACAGTCAGGTCTCTGTCCTCATTCCAGTGTACTGATACAGACAAAAACAGCACAGAAAATAAAATTCTAGTAGACTATAAATTAAATAAACATCGTGCACAGGAAAAGAATTAGGTAAAAAGAATGAGCAGTTTTAGGGCAAGCCATGTCAGACTTATGGAAGAGGAAGGCAGAAAAAACTACCTCTGCTAATAGTAAAGCCCTGAGTTTTTGTCAATAAAGCCTTCAGCCAAAGACTTTATGGTCAGAGCCTAACAGATGAAGTGGGCAATGTGCTCATATGAATTTGGAGAGGCAGGCAGGGATTAAATCAAATTACATTATAAATGTGATGATACATCAGTGAAGGATTTTAAAGATGATAAGAGATATGATGTGTGCTTTGCAGTCACGTGGAGTCCTCATGAAGAATGGATTGACTTGACAATAATGACATTTCACAGGCTAGTTAAAAACAGAAGTACATGCAAGATGTGATGGGTGTGGTAATGGTGGGAATATAGAACAAAATAGAAGTATTCAAGATGCGCATGGTAAAATTAAAAGCACTTTCTGATGATTATATCCAAAAGTGAGAAAAAGAGAAGATTGATAGATAATTGCTATATTTCTAGTTTGAATAAGTGGAAGAATATTATTTAATTAGATAATTAACAATTAGGGTGAAAACAATTAGTTCAACTTATATATTTTATGTTTAAATGTCATTGAGACGTCCAGAGGTATATGAACTGATTGTTGGATATTGATGCAGAATTTAGATTAGAAGTATAGGATAGAAATGAGAGCTTATAAAATGTTATTTAATGCAATGGAAATAGACAAGATAAAATATGAGAGGTGATGGATACAGAAGAAAATATGATTCCTAGTGAAACATTAAATGATACCTACATTTAGAGATTGGGTAGAAGGGCTGCTAATGGGAGATATTGGGTAGCAGACAGGAGATAGGAGAAAAATAAAAGGGAGTCTGTCAAAGAAGCAAACAAAAGCAACTCCTGAAAGTTTTGCAGAAAGAAGTACAGTCAATGGCTGATAAGAAACAAAATGAGAAGAAAACATGTGTTGGATTTAGCAACAGAAAAAGTGCTAACTTACTGCTAATTATTATTGATGTTATTATGCTGGTTGGCAAAGAGTACTTTCAGAGTAGTTGCTGAGAAAAGACTATCTGGCTTGATGTTGTTGGAGAAATGAAGTGAATATATAAAAACTCATTTTGTGAACTACCCAATCACAGAAGCAAGATGTGTTAATAACTGGAAGGGTTTGTGGGAAAAGAGACTGGAATCTAAAAATTAGGATGATTTCTGTGATTCTTGATTTTCTCAAGTCCAGGAAAAACAGGTTTGTTACTTTAACTTGTTTGTTTTACGTGCTGTACTGATTTGGAAAATCATTATTATTCAACTTGGATTATTTCTATGTAGCTTAAAAGTCTGCATATTGGATTAAGTTATTTACACTTTGAAGATTATCCTGTAAAGTGGGAGGCCTTTGTGATGTAGGGAAGAGCAGAGAGATCAAAGGACCAATGTCCTTGAAAAAGAGAGGATAAAAGAACCCATAGCCCAAGATGCAGATTTGACTGTCTTCAGCACTTTCTTCTTGAAAATGAGTGGGTGAATAAAATAGGGACAGGTTTGTAGGTCTGGTAGGAAGCTAAGGGCTGTCCTTGCAGTGATGTTACTCTCCGTAGAAAGTACTCTGGAAGCCTTGTAAATAATTTAATTGAATTCACAATTTTTCTAACTTCATATTTTAAAAAAATAGTATCTATCTAAAATAATAGCAACATAAAAATCTAAGTACAAGAGGCCCACACTGTGGCATAGCAGGTAAAGCTATCACCTACAGTGCATATCCCACATGGGTGGCTGTTCGAGTCCCAGCTGCTCCACTTCTGATCTCGTACCCTACTGGTGTGCCTGGGAAGGAAGCAGATGATGACTCGAGTCCTTGGGCTCCTGCACCCACATGGGAGACCAGAAGAATCTCCTGGCTCCTAGCTTCAGATCAGCCCAGCTCCGGCTGTTGCAGCCATTTAACGAGTGAACCAGTGAATCAAAGATCTCACTCTCTCTAACTCTACTTTCAAATAAATAAATAATCATTTTAAAAATGTAAGTAAAGTTATGAAATATGATAATTAATTAAATGTGTTCATTTGATAATTTAAATGAATTCATATTACTTTAAATAGTTCATGTTTTTAAGCAATCTACAATTATAATACTTAAACATTTGGATTTTTTAAGAGATTAATCTCTTCACTGTTAATCTCATTAGTTTCTTCTTGGATTCATGATAACAAAAACTCTAAAAGCTGAAGGCAAATAATTATAGAAAATCATATTATTCTTTGAAGCATTTCACTCATATTAATATGGAAAAGATACACTTCAAAAAGACATATTGCATTATCTCTTTGCTTAATTTCTCTATAGTGCCAACAAATGACTACTTCATCTTTTCTAGAGGATATGAGTTCCTTTCAGTGTTTTTGAAAAGAAAAGATACTTGGAATCTAAAAATTAAGATGATTTACTATTATACTTGATTATTTCAGGTCATAAAAAACTAGCTTGTTACTTCAATTTGTTTGTTTTGAGATTTTTGCTGACTTAGGAAATAGTTATACAACTTGAATTATTTCTATGTAGCATAAATACCACATATTGGATCAGATTATTTACATATGAGATATGTAGAGAAATATATTTGTCATCAGCAGACAAAAGATTAGCTTATATACAGGCTTTTAAGTTTCAGACTATCAGCTGGCCAGAGCCACGGCTCAATAGGCTAATCCTCTGCCTTGCAGCGCCAGCACACCGGGTTCTAGTCCCGGTCGGGACGCCGGATTCTGTCTCGGTTGCCCCTCTTCCAGGCCAGCTCTCTGCTGTGGCCCAAGTGCTTGGGCCCTGCACCCACATGGGAGACCAGGAGAAGCACCTGGATCCTGGCTTCGGATCAGCACGGTGCGCTGGCCACAGCGGCCATTGGAGGGTGAACCAACAACAAGGAAGACCTTTCTCTCTCTCTCTCTCTCTCTCTCTCTCTCACTGTCCACTCTACCTGTCAAAAATAAAAAAAAATAAAATAAAAAAATAAAGACTATCAGCTGACACAACAGCTTCAGAAAACTAGCATTTTTCAACTTGAATCTACAGAATCAATTCATAGGAGTGAGTCAGAAAGCTAAAGCAAATAATTTGACTGGATCGGGATAGCATGAAAGTGACAGCACTGCTTTAAGTTAAGTGAAATCAAGGAATGAAATCAAGAGCTAATATTTACATATGTAGTCAGCCTGGCATCAGAAATCAGACGTGAGACAATGGTCACTGAGTTTTGGAGCACATTGAAGGAGCAAGTGTGACTCCAAATTAGAAGCAAAATGACACTGGAAAAAAAGGCACTAGCCACGCTAGGCCAAATGTCTGGAAAGGGAAGGGTATAATTGAAAGAGGGAAAAAGAAACAAAAACCACATCAATCAATGAGTGGATTAAGTGCTGTGCTTCTGATGCAGAACTCAACCTTGTAACTGCTCTTGACTACATTCAATTTAGAGGACTCTTGTCCATTCTGGGGTGGAGAAGAACCCAGAATAATAATTGCAACAGAAGCTACATGTACATGTCTTACCTAATGAATTGTATGTGCATTCTTTAATATTTAATGCACAGTTGATAATCATACAGCAAGTACATTTTTCTTGAAATGACTGATTTATTAACAGAGGATAGCTAACATGCTGGATATAATGTTACATTTCATTCAAGGCCCTGTATTTTGTGCTATTTCTGGATTCCCAAAAGTCTTCATTTCCATGCCTATTGAAAGACTGTTTTGGAATTTTTTTTCTTATTTTTTCTTCTTCTGAATTAAAAATGCTTAGATTTTTATGCCACACTGAAAATAATAGAATATAATAGCACATAATAAAGCATCAAACATTAATAATTTAAGATGCTATTCTCTGAAGAAGATTATTTACAAAGAATACTTAAGCATAGAACCTGGCAGCAACTTTAAACCATGATATAAATGTCTAATGATACAATATGAGAAACGTAGAAGTATACTTTGCCCTTAGCTTGGATAAGAAGCCTGACTGAATCTGTTGAGATTGTTTTGTTTGTGTGAATTGGGAAAATAATAGATCTTAATGAGGCACCCAGAAATGGGGGAAGATACCCCTTTCAAAACAATGTTTTGGTGTCATGGATTTAGCTTTAAGATTTACCTTGCTTTTTTATGGAGGAAAGGAGAAGGAGTGCTCTAACATTCTGTTGTATTTCTAAAAAAATGCATGTACACATGTGCACATGTGTACATCTAGTCTCCTGACCTTTCCTTGTTGTATACCTGAGGATTTTAGGCATTTAAAGTTCATGCTCTTCTCTGGGAGCCCTAGATACACTCATGTTAGCTTAAATGTGGTAAAAATTAGTACTTCTCTCTGTTTACTCCAGAAGAATGGACACAGTGATAGCCACCCGTACGCTCAAGCTTTTCATAACATGTATTTCTTTGCTTCCAGCAATGGTGACATGAGTTAGAGGTAATTGTTGATACACATGTAAGTCTGTATAATTTTCAGCTAAACCTGGAGTTCAGGTTGAAGCTTAGATCTCAAATGTTTTTAAACCTGAAAAAAAAAAAAAAGCTGAAAAAAGAATCACTGTCACTTGAAAGCTTCAAGCTATTTCAATATGCTCCAATACTCTTTTAGGGCATATTGTTCTTTTGTTCTGGGAAAACCAAATAAATAGAGTTGTTATGCTATGCAATGCAAAGCAAAGGCTCTCTTCCAAGTTGGAAATATTTGAGATGCTTTGGTTCAAGGGAATTAAAACTGCTTGGGGATGATAATAAAAGCTTGTCTTTGTTGAAGATAGAGTTGCATATCTGCAAACAAATTTGCTTTTGGAAAAAAAAATGTGTTTTAGTAAGGAGGGTAATAAGGACAAAAGGGAAAACAGGAGAGAATGATTCCACTCAAATCCTTTGAATGGAGTGGATGTCCTCTTGTTAGAGAGAGCGGAGCCAAAAGTTAATGGATAGACATTTGTGAAAGGCGCATGTTTTGTGTTCTTTGACCACTATCAGAGTGAATGTCTGGTCATCAAGGGTAGCATAGTTGTACAAATGCTTTCATTTCTATCTCTTTTTCATTATATACTTTAAGTGACTATTTTTGTATTGAATAGAACTATTGATTTTAGTTTATTTATTGACTGCTACCTTATGAAACTTATTCGTTTTCGGTGAATTTGTGTTTTCCAGATATCCAGTCACAAAAAAAGAATGATTTTTACTTTCAGTACAATTGCTCATTGATTACCTTTTTAGGTTAGAATGTATTTTGTTTTCAGTAAATTAGACTGCCAGAAAATATGTTACCCTTTTAACAGTTAAGATATTTAAGAACAGAGAGATTAAGGGCAAAACGTACAGGTACAAGGCTATTGCTATCATTTAGTTGGATCAGAGCTGATACTTCAAATATTTGGCAGCCAGTACTGGTCCTACTATAATCAGAATCGATATTGAATAGCTCAGATCTTACCCTGTCTAGCATCCTCTACTGTTGCATAGCAGTTTTGATATTTGACTTGGATCTTTCAACTCTATGACTAGATTCATAATGGAAATACTATTGCTATTCAAATTGGAAATCAAATTTTTCCAATTCACTGATACTTAATCCAACATCATTTATTCAACATATCCAGATCCACTTTATTAAGATATAATTTATGTGGCTGATGTGGCCTAGCAAGTTAAGCTTCCACCTGAGATGCCAGCATCACATATGGGCAATGGTTTGAGACTCAGCTACTCTACTTCCCATCCACCTCACTCCCTGCTAACATGCCTGGGAAAGCAGCAGAGGATGGCCCAAATGCTTGTGACCCTGCATCTGCAACCATGTGGGAGACTTGGATGAAACTCCAGGCTCCTGGCTTTCACCTGGTCCCACCCTAGCTATTGTGGCCCTTTGGGGGAGTGAACCAGTAGAAGGAAGCATGGTGTCTCCCTCTCTCTCCTTCTCTCTCTCTCTCTTGCTCTCTCTCTCTCTCAACTCTGCCTTTCAAGTAACTAAAAAATAAATCTTAAAAAAGATATAATTTACAAGCAATACAATTCACCTATTTCCAGTGCACAATTCAGTGTTTTTAATATATTCTCAGTATTATGCAACCATTACCACCTTGAACTGAGAACATTTTCCTCACTTCACTTCTAAAAATCCCATATGAATTACCAGTCATTTATTCTACTTTACCTTCTATGTTCTCTAATTCCGGGTGATAATAATTTCCTTTCTGTCTTTAAACATTTATTATTCTGGGTTGAGCATTGTGGCACAATGGGTGAAGCTGCCACTTGGGTTGACCCCATCCCACATCCAAGTGTTTGGAACTGAGTCCCACATCCATTTCCTCCAGGTACCGACTGATACACAAACTGGGGATTCAGCAGATGATGATTCATGTGCTTGGGTCACTGCCCTCTCGTGGGTGGTCCTGGCTCCTGGGTATGGCCTGGCCCAGGCAGCCCTCTCAAAGACATTTAGGGAATAAAGCAGCAGATGGAAGATTTTCCCTCTCTCTCTCTCTCTCAATCTCTCTCTCTCCATTTTTTGAAGTAGAATTATCTTTTAAATTACACTTTGGATTATTGAATGCTATTTTATAGAACTATAACTGCTTTTATGTATTGGTACTGTATACTGCAAAGTAGCAGGGTATTTTTCAATTGTAGTAATTTTTCTTGAATTACCAAAGATGATAAACACACACAAACACACACACACAAGACTTTGTCAACTACAAATGGAGATGGTGCCTGGAGTAAGAAGGCAATATTTTTTCTAGCTGTGCATCACATTTCCAGTATAATTTTTGATAGGGACACAAGTATGGAGCAGATGAAGTAGCACTGTTTTAGTTATTTTCCTATTTGTTTATCTTATATGTTGAATTCCTAAAATGTTTAACTCTGTATAAATTTATTCTGCTGGATGTATCATGTATGAATGAGTGTATGATGGGTTTTTACTTAATTATCAAAGTATATCTATGTCTTCCAAGACATAATACCTTAAAGATCTTACTTGTTATGTGCAACTGATTCAGGAATCTCACTATTCATACACACACATGCATGCATGTACACATAGACACACTGCCACATGTTCATACACTGTTGTTATTGCAAAATGGACAAAGGTGTCATATTATCTGAACTTTATATTTTTCATGATTTTAAAATTTGCAATGTCTTTAAATACTTTTTGTCAACAAATACACAGTTTGTAGGAAATCAAAAATATTTGAGGAAGAGATACATTGCTGAATTATTTAAATATGCAACATCTGATTATCATTAAGCATTAGACTGTCATCCAATACAAAAGTAAAAGAGATTATATCTGGAAATTGAGATATAATATGTACTTTAATAGCCATGGAATCATGTCAACCATAGAAAAGAAGTGTCAGCTTCATGTCAATGTTGATACACAAGGGTTTCTTCCTGAGTGGCAAGAAAAAGTGACTGGGACAGAGATCTTTCAGTGGAAGGAGAAGATGCAGATATTGGCTTGAATTTTTCCAAAGTTGTGCCATTCCTCATTCTATTTGTGAATGATGAAGGAGGATAGTGCTACATTATTAATAATAGAGTTAGCTGCATCTCTTAAATGATTTAAAGGGGGAAAATAATATAGCAGATTTTATTTAAAAAAAAATTTGATATATTTTTTATTTACTTGAAAGGCAGAGTTACAGAGAAAAAGGAGAGAGAGAGAGAGAGAGAGAGAGACAGAGACAGAGACAGATAGAAAGACAGAAAGGTTAGATCTTCCATCTGCTGGTTCATTCTCCAAATGGCCACAAAGGTCAGGGATGGGCCAGGCTGAAGCCAGGAGCCAGGAGCTTCTTTTTGGTCTTCCATGTGTGTGTAGGGGTCCAAGCACTTAGATGTCTCCTTTTGCTTTCCCAGGCGGGTTAGCAAGGAGCTGGATTGGAAGTGGAGTAGTTTGATCTCAAACCGGTGCCTATTTGGGATGCCAGTATGGCAAGTGGAGGCTTAACCTGCTATGTCACAATGGCAGCCCCTATTTTTTATAAAGATTTATTTTTTTTATTTACTTGCAAGGCAGTTACAGAGAGACAAGGGGAAAGAGAGCAAGAGAGGGAGAGAAAGAGAGAGAGAGAAAGAGAGAGAGATAGCTCAATTAATAATAACAGAAATATCTTTAACCATTATCAACTTTCTAGGCACTCATTACAAATAGGAAGCTACTTCAGAGTCAGATAAGTTGAGACTAATGAATCATTAGTTTAATGCCAGCTTGTTATAGATTGAAATAAGAGCTGCTATATACCAATCTTCAAATACTGGTGTCATAAAAACAAAGGCTTTTAAAACTAGTTAGATCTGGGGTGAAAATGTTGCCTTGACACTCTCAGTCCGGTAACTTTTAAGTTTCAATTTCCTTCTTAGAAAAAAAGGTACAAGAAGACAAACTTCAAAGTAGATTTACACATGAAATAAAATGGTGTATGCAAAGCAGTTTGTACTACTTCTAGCAGACAGTAGCTATTAATTTTATTATTATTGGACTTTTGAGCCACATATGGAACAAAATAAGTGACACAAATGTAATCACATCAAAGAAACTTCATTCAAAAGCTTTAATCATCCTTATTTGCATGCCAATAAAATCCTATTGACCCCTGTTTTGAATATTTACCTAACTTAAACCTGAAAATGACCTTTTCATTTAGGTATGTATACTATAATGAATAGTTGCTTTTAGATATTTTTTGAGGAAAAATAATAGAAAAGTTGTGCCTGCTAAATGGTAGTTTCTTAGTTTGAATGCACAAACTAACGTACAAATATACTTTATTTAATTAATCATGCAAGGACCTATAACTGAGAAAAATAGATAAGATGAGAGAAAAACTGCAGTAATTTTGTTATACTTAAAGATGTATTCGAAGCACATCTATGAAAAATTAAACAGCTGTGTTATCATACTTTATGATTGGGAACACATTTTAAAGAAATAATTACTTTGTTTTTCACCTTGTCATTTTTGCGTATTAGGATTTGTGTACTGTCATTTGTCTTTTCCTGACAACGTTTAAAGCCTATTTACCTGGCAATGAATTTCATTTTGCCTTTTTTTTTTTTTTAATTTTTCTATCGCATGAGTTGAATAGAATCAAAGAGCTTACCATATTCACTTATAAAAACATGATCTACAATTATCTGATACAAAGTACAAACTTGGATTTTGCTTTTCTGTGATAGTTGTTGTTTTGAAGTTTTTTTTTTTTTTTCTTCTTCTTCCAGTCTGTGGTATTAAGACAAAACTCATTATCATTGTACCTAATTGACATATAATTATCAAAACCATCCCTAATTTGTGGCACACTGGACACTTTTTGAAAATTAATCATTACTACATAAGAGAGAGAGAGAGAGAGAGAGCATGTGCTACCATTTTTGAAAATAAAAGACAGTTCTTTGGTTTTGTTTGTGTTGAGGAGAGGACAAAGCAATTGAGTTCATAATAACTTGTTCCTGCAAAAACTGCCTCCATGACATATATACTAACTCATAGCTATACTTTGCTCTGTGTAATCAGCTGTCAGTGGCAGGTGTCTCAGTTTTATATTTTGATTTTGAGATATCGTGGAGAAATGGTAGATAAAATAATAGGTATATGTATATTCATTTACATGCCTTCTCTGTCCTGAAGTCATGTGTTCTTTTTTTTTTAGTAAATAGTAACATAAGCCAATTCTTTTTCTTCCCCCTCAGACGTGGGTTCTGTTGAAGGGCTTGCCTATCACCGAGCCTGGGATACCCTGTACTGGACCAGTTCCACTACCTCCTCCATCACTAGACACACAGTGGACCAGACTCGGCCTGGAGCGTTCCACAAGGAAGCCGTCATCACCATGTCAGAGGATGACCACCCTCATGTGCTAGCTCTGGATGAATGTCAGAAGTGAGAAACAACATTGTTATTCCAAATTCTCAAAGACTATCAGAGCTACGTTGTTTTAAAAGAATTAATGTAAACTTTAAAAATAATAGTTTTCTTTGAAGTTTTCTCCTCATAATCCATGAAACTTTTTTTTAATGGGACCATTGTAAGTAGGAATAATTACAATATAAACTTTAAATGCCAGGCATCCTCTGCATGACAGATAGAGTAAAAGCAACTATAAATGATGAAATGGAAAACAGAGACTTTTTTATGCTGGAGACATCATACACATAGCTGATTGTAATTATACATATTAACTTAGAACCTAAAGATACTTTTTCACTTTAATCTACTCATTTTGACAAGTAAGGATTTCATAAACTGAAATACAGAGACAACAAAAAACAACAACCAAAAGCCCTTTGTGTGCAGCTATATTTTCACCATGATGAACCTAAAGACAATCTAGTTAGTCTACATCTGCTTGCTGATATATTGTGCAAACATATATTGTGCTACAATACTGAATGAATGAAAAATAAGCCAGAGTATAAAAAAGTTGCATTTTGAAAGGGTTGCAATTAAAACAACTTTTCTAGAGAAATGAAGAGCAAAGCCCAGTTTAATAGGAAAGCATGTATCTGTACTCTCATACAATAAGGTAAGATTGTTAACCAGAGACACCTTTTGTTCTTTTTTTTTTTTTTAATATTTATTTATCTGAAAGTCAGAGTTACACAGAGAGAGAAGGAAAGGCAGAGAGAGAGAGAGAGAGAGAGAGAGGTCTTTCATCCTCTGGTTCACTCCCAGTTGGCTGCAATGGCTGGAGCTGCACCTATCCAAAGCCAGGAGCATCCTCCAGATCTCCTATGTGGGTACAGGGGCCCAAGGACTTGGGCCATCTTCTACTGCTTCCCCAGGCGATAGCAGCGAGCTGGATTGGAAGTGGAGCATCCAGGTCTCAAACCGGTGCCCATATGGGATGCCAGCACTGCAGGTGGCAGCTTTACCTGCTATGCCACAGTGCCAGTCCCCCTTTTGTTCCTTTTTCTGTTTTTTTTTTTTTTTTTTTTTTTTTTTTTTGACAGGCAGAGTGGACAGTGAGAGAGAGACAGAGAGAAAGGTCTTCCTTTTTGCTGTTGGTTCACCCTCCAATGGTCGCCACGGCCAGCGTGTTGTGGCCGGCGTACCACGCTGATCCGAAGGCAGGAGCCAGGTGCTTCTCCTGATCTCCCATTGGGTGCAGGGCCCAAGCACTTGGGCCATCCTCCACTGCACTCCCTGGCCACAGCAGAGAGCTGGCCTGGAAGGGGGGCAACCGGGACAGAACCGGCGCCGCGACCGGGACTAGAACCCGGTGTGCCGGCGCTGCAAGAGGATTAGCCTATTAAGCAGCAACTCTGGCCCCCTTTTGTTCTTAAATGACCATATAAAGAAAAGCCAATTTGGCCTTCACTGAGCAGAAATAGAAAAGCAAGATTGAGGAATAAAAAGACAGATAACAATGAAACTGACCATTTCTCAGAAGAAAGGACTATATCAATTACTACTCAGTGTGAAAGTAATCCTTTATCCGGAAACAAACAAACAAACAAAAAACCTTGAAATACAATTATATGTAACATATTCACTGAGTTGAACACTATGCAATGCATGAAAATGGCAAAGGCTGAGGATGTTGTAACTTCTGCAGCTCTGATAACTGTGAGCTCAGGACACAGGCCTTCCCCTGCCTGGGCAGGGAGAGCCAGTTCTGCTCCCACCATGGACCTGTCCTTGGATAGCTTACATTGACTCAGCTTCCTCTAAGTTAGAAGTTCACCTGCAGGAGCTCAGGATAAGAACAGGTGTCCTACACTGACAATTAGGAGTTGGAAAGAGGACTTTGTAAATCAATTTTAACTTACATAGGGTGATTTCTTTAAAAATGATTAGTTTTGATAACTACCTTATTCTTTAATTACATAGGCTAAATTTTACACTTTTATCTTGAATATAGTGAGTTGAAAAGTTGAAAATTAGGGTTAAATGTGACAAACATTTTAATTGGAAAATTATATGTGAAGATTAAAGAAAAAGATGTTTTACCATTATGTATATGGACATCATAAAATGACTCTTCAATGTTAGTTGATTAGAATTTTGAAATAAAATTATAAATTCTCAATGAAAGCTGAAAAACCTGACTCAATTATTAGCAATTCATAAAATTCTGAAACTGAGCCTCTCAGTTTTCTCATCTGTGACATAAAGAGATGAAAGCAATATACCTCTAAAATTCTGTAACTTTAAAGACGATCATTTAGGAAAATGTTGTAGCTGAATTATGAATTTCATACCTCACATTGTAAGTGTAAGATTTGAAGTGTGTTAATTAACTGCATTTTTCTTTTTTAATTTTTTAAATTTGAAAATCTATTTTTTTGAGAGAGAGAAAGGGGGAGAGAGAGAGAGAAACAAACAGTCTGAGCTCTCCTGTCCTCTGGTTCATTCCTCCAGTGCCCACAACAAGGCTAGGCAAGGCCAAAGACAGGAGGAGCATGCAACTGAATCCAGGTATATGAGTGGCAGGTACCAGTCACATGAGCCATCACCTGCAGCATTTGCCCCTAAATTTTTCATTTTACAAGTAAAATGTATGGATAAAATTATGGGTTTTGTTTTTTTCATTGGCAAATTTGCTGATTAATAGGACAGAATATTTCTGGCACTTGGTTATGGGGAACACTCTTTTTTTTTGTTCTATAGAACAGAATACAATGATGACCCATATTTCTTCAGTGGTTATGGGCTTGTTTATTTATTTGAAAGAGTTATACATAGAGAGGGAAAGACACACACACACACACACAGAGACAGAGAGGGAGAGAACGAAAGAGAGATCTTTCCATCTGCTGGTTCACTACCCAGATGACAACAATGGCCAAGACCGGGCCAAGGCAAAGCCAGAAGCCAGGAGCCAGGAGTTTCTTCTAGGTATCCCACATGGGTGCAGGGGCCAAAGCATGTGGGTCATCTTTTGTGGCTTTTCTCAGGCCATTGGCAGGGATATGGATCTAATGTGATTCAGCCAGGACAGAATTCAGTGCCCATATGGAATGCTAGCATTGTAGACAGTGGCTTTACCATCTATACCACAATACCTACCCAGATTATGTTTTTTAAAATGATTTATTTATTTTTTAAAATGATTTATTTATTTATTTATTTATTTGAAATGCAGAGAAAGCAAGAGAGAGAGAGAGAGAGAGAGAGAGCGCATCCCCAAATATCTGCAATATCCAGGTCTGGACTAAGCCAAAGCCAGGAACCAGGAACTCTATCTGATCTCCCACATGGATGGTAGGGATGCAATAACTTGGGCCACCATCTATCCCATTCCCAGACCCGTTAGCAGGAAGGTGGATGGGAAGTGGGATAGCTGGCATTCAAACCAGCCCTCTGATACAGGATGGAAGCATCTCAGTGACAGCTTAATCCACCGTACCACAATATTGGCCCCATATTACTTATTTTTCAAAAATTAGGAAGTAGAAAGTTTTTTGTTGTGAGTTAGAATTTTGTCCATTAGTAAGTTTTATGACGTACTGATAGCCACATATTGAATGACGTTGTTGGTTGTAAACTTAAGTAGCCTTTAAATGACTGTGCATGTGAAGTAAATATGCAGTCTTGATGTAAACATGAAAGCTGTTTGAACAGTATTCTTTGTCAGAATATTAAAGCATATTTTTAAGATATCTCAAGCAGCCCCCTTCCCTGAAATGTTCCCTTGTCCCCTTCATTCTGATTCCTGTGTTCCCTCCCTCCTGGCAGCAATAACCTACCTTCAAATAAACTCTGACAGACAGAATAATAGAAAAAATGGGAGAAAGAAGAGCTGCCTCTGCTACATGAGAAAAAGGGAGGAGTGCCTTGGAGTTTGGAACTCAACAGTTTTTACCCTTCCAGGGCTCTCTGAGGATTTTCCATATAATCCTCAGAGTGTAGCTGGATAAACACTGATTTAAAACAACCTGGAGGGACTGGCACTGTGGCTCAGTGTGTTAAGCTGCTGTCTGCTGAGCTGGCATCCTATTTGGGTGCGGTTTGAGTTCTGGTTGCCCCACTTCCAATAAAGTTCTCTGTTAATGTGCCTTAGTAAGTAGCCAAAGATGGTCCAAGTCCTGGGACCTCTGCACCCACATAGGAGACCTGGAAGAAATTCCTGGCTCCTGGGTTCAGCCTGGCACAGCCCTAGCCATTGAGCGGTCATTTGGAGAGTGAACCAATGAAAAGAAGATCTCTCTCTCTCTCTCTTTCTCTCTCTCCTCTCTCTCACTGTCACTATGACTTTCAAGTAAATAAATAAATCTTAAAAAAAAAAAAAACAACTTGGAATATCTATGAGTAGCAGGTACCATGTTGAAGGATTTGAGAGTCAGTCCTAGAACTCCAGAAGCAATAGTATAATTTATTTTTCTACAAAAAGAAAAATATAGAAATATAGCCATTCAATTTTTTTAAAGCATATATGAATGAAAACACAAAAATTAAAAATTCAAACTAGAAGGTGTGGAGAATTTTGTTTTCACCACATGAAGAGAAATATAGTTAGCATTAGTATAGCAAAACTGTGTCCAAAATGATCATACTGGATTTCCTAAAATACAGTATTAATGAGTTAGGGTATAATTATAGCTCTTATAAATTTAAGATCACTGCTTCATAAATCTTCATTATGTACCTAACTGCCTCAATTTAACAACCTGATTATTTGAAGGAATTCACAGGATAATTGTTTCTCAGAAATAGGTTCTAAGCTTCATTAAGAAAAATGCACATGTCATATATATATATATATATATGTATACACACACACAATCACTTTCTTACCAAGACTTTCATAAGGATCACAGAATATGAAGTAAATAATGTTGCTTCTTTTTAAATAGCTTGACATTGCCATGTTTATACTAATGTTTTTGTTCTTTATTACAAATCTGACTACACTTTTCATTTTCATTAGTTTAATGTTTTGGACCAATTGGAACGAACAACATCCGAGTATCATGAGATCTACCCTGACTGGGAAAAATGCACAAGTGGTGGTTAGCACAGACATTCTCACTCCAAATGGACTCACCATTGACCACCGGGCAGAGAAGCTGTATTTCTCAGACGGCAGCCTAGGAAAAATTGAAAGATGTGAATATGATGGCTCCCAGAGACATGTAAGTTACAGAATTCTAGACTGCAGATTGATGCAAAGACACGTTTGAAAAATGTATGCTTTAGCATTTTTGCAAAATATGCATACTGAGAATTTCAAAATAGTTAATTACTGAAACCAGCTCATTTGAATAACTAATCTATTCACTACAGAAAATGTGGATAATATTTTGAAAACTTTCTCAAGTGCATTTGCTGCCATGGAGACAGCTCATCTCAGGAACTTCAGTCTGGAGAGACAATAACTGATTTTCTCCTAGTTATTAATTTAATTGGAATTGTTTGAGCGATTTGCATATACTTCATTATTTTTTTTGTGGGATTGTGAAATGAACTTGGTGAGTTGCCCTAGGACAAAAGAAAATTAGAAAAGAAGAAATGATCATCTGCTTGGGTCCTCATAGCAAGAAACTTAGAAGTTCTGCAGAGAGGAAAGTGGAATTTGCTTTTCTGAAAGACACGTTCTATTCCCTGGGCTCTGTCTGTTTTCTCTGGCTTCCGAGTGAAAGGGTCGGACAGTCATTGTGCTTCCCCTGGAGAACCTTTCTCACGTATATTTATGACCTGAATCATAAGATTCAAAGACACCCCCCTTATCCTGTGAGAGCAGCAGCCCTGGCAACTGGGGAAGCTCAGGGTTCAGGAGGGTTAGACATGGGTGCTACACCACCGGAGAGATCCTTAGCCCTACACTCAGTCCCAGCACCTACCTAAAGGACAAAGCAATCCCATGGCTCCCCACTCCTCTGTGCAACAAGGAAGGTTTGGGATGGCAGGAAAATATTATCTTCAAGGCCCAGACAGTAAATATTTGAAGTTTCACAACCATAAGGTCTTTGTATGTTAAAACAAAATTTGTCTGACAGTATCCCGATAAACAGAAATAAGGAGTCAACCAGCAGGCTATAAGTTGAAACTTAAAAAAAAAAAGATTTATTTATTTATTTGAAAGTCAGAATTAGAAAGAGAGAGAGAGAAAGGGAGAGTGAAGGGGTGGGGGGAGAGAGGGTTAGGGAGAGGGAAACAGGGGGAGAGAGAGAGAGAGAGAGAGAGATCTTCCATTCACTTGTTCACTCCTCAAGGGGCCAAACAAACTAGGGCTGAGCCAGGCCAAACCCGGGAGCTTCATCTGGGTTCCCCACGTGGATGGCAGGGATCAAAACACTTGATATCTTCCACTGCTTTTCCCAGGTTGTTAGCAGGGAGCTGGATTAAAAGTGAAGTAGCCCGGACTTGAACCACTACCCAAATGGGATGCTGGCTTCTCAGGCCGTGGCTTTCCTTGCTGTGCCGCAGCACCGGGACCTACATTATTAGAACAGTCAATTTATACCATTAGACATTGTGTGTGTTCGTGTATGTGTCTTTGAGTTTCTTGAAGAAGGAGTGAGTGCATTGATTTAATTCTGGGACAGGAAGTTGACCTCATTGTGGAGTGACTTTTCAGGAATACTGATATAGAACAGTTGGCTGCGTAAGCAGCGGTGAAATAATGAGTTCAGGACCCACTGAGATTCAGTTGTGGTGGTAGCAACAATGTTGATCTCAGAATCACATGCTAAATTCTTGGTTTCTGTCTACCAATTACAGACTATGTGACCTTAGGCTATATACTGAAGCGTTATTAACTTTAGTTCTCTGCTGTTAACTTTTGACCTATCTTTGAAGATTTTTATGAGGAAGTATTCCGAAAGTATGTACTTGAGAATGCAACTTAGAAATTCTTAATGAACCTAGTGGCTAGTCTTTTGAAAAGACAGTCGGAGGCAGACATTTGGCTGATTGGTTAAGAGACAGTTGGGAGGCTCATTTCCCATTCTGAAGGTTGTGGGTTACACCTTCAGCTCTGCTCCAGATTTTAACTTCCTGCCGATGGACACCCTGGGAGGCAACAGGTGACGATTCAAGTGGCTAGGTCCCTGCCATCCGTGTGCTTTGAGTTCCTCACTCTCTGCTGTAGGCATTTGGGAAGTGAACCAGCTGATGATAGTTCTCTGTCTATCTCCAAGAGACATAAAAAATGAACACATTTTGAAAAGTTAGGTGATCAATTGTTTTCCTGGGTACGGTGTTCTGTTATGACCTCTTGATATAGAACACACCCTTATAAATCTTTAAAGAAAGTCTTCACTCACCTCAGTTTATTTTGTATATACCTGTTTTGCTTCCCTCACCCAAATATGTTTTATGTGTGGAAATAATAGCTGCTTGATAGATCGGTAGTAAGATGTTACTAATATAATTGAAAGGATTTGTTTTAGCATATAAAGATATGCTTCATTCCATCACTCAGTTTTCCATCCTTGTTCAAAAGAGAATAATTTGTGCTTGAGCTTCAGAATTGGGAAATATCTTAAAGGCTATTAATACATTTTATTTTTTCTTAGAGTTTCAATTTTAAATTACTTTTAATTGATGCAGAATAATTATGCATATATATGGAATACAGTGTGAAGTTTTATATATCCATGTAAGTATTGTATAATGATCAAATCAGGGTATTTATCATAAATAGCACCTCAATTATTAAATATTTCTTTATAGTACAAATATTAAAAATAATTTTCTCTAATTATTTGGAAGTGTACAATTCAATATTGTGAATTTTTGTCATCCTACTGTACATTAAAGTGTTAAAACTATTCCTTCTACTTGTACGTCTGCACCCTTTCTCTAATCTCTCCTTCCTCTTCCCAATCATCCTTAGTCACTGGGCCTACTCTTCTACTTTGTATTTCTTCTCTTTTAATTTTATTCTTTTTTAAAAAAAAATTTATTTAAGGTATACAAGTTTCCTTTATTTCAAGTGTACAGCTTTCACAACAGTATGCTCCCTCCCCTCCCCTCCCTCTTGCACCCGCTCTCACCCTTCCTCCTCCTTCTTCTCCTATTCCCTCTCTTAGCTTTTACAGAGGTCTACTTTCAGTTTAGATTATCCACATAAGATTATCCCTAAACTAAGTAAACAGTCAGAATGCATCAAATAGAATAATAGAATAGACATAGAATGAAGAAAAAAACCTGTTCCTCAGCAGCAGAGACAAGGGCTGTAAACAATCATTGACGCTCACAATGTCAATTTTACTCTATACATTCCATTTTTGGGACTCTATTAATAAACCTGGATCAGGGAAAGCATATGGCATCTGTCTTTTTGGGACTGGCTTATTTCACTAAGTGTAATCATTTCCAATTGCATCCATTTTGCTGTTAATGACAGAATTTCTTTTATTTTATGTCTGAGTAGTATTCCATAGTGTGTGTGTGTGTGTGTGTGTGTGTGTGTATACCATAATTTCTTCATTCATTCATCAGTTGATGGACATCTGGATTAATTCGATATCTTAGCTACTGAGAATTGAGCTGCAATAAACATGGGGATACAGATAACTCTTTCACATTCTGGTTTTACCCAGTCTCTCCTTCTTTCTCTCTCTCATCCTTAGTCATTGATAATTACTATTCTACTTTGTATTTCTTTAATATCAGCTTTAAAAAAGAATATTCTTCAAATAAATGAAACAGTGTGGCATTTGACTTTCTGTGCCTTTCTTATATTTTGTTTAAAATATTTCCTGCAGGTTAATTCATGTTTCTGTAAATGACAGAATTTTCTTCTTTCAGACTGATTTTATATCTTGATTCTGTATCTTATCTAATATCTATATCTTGGCTAATATGAATTATATGCAATAAACAGGGTCCTCTTCAACATACTAATTTTAATCCCTCAGTAGTAGGATTGTACTTTTACTAATTCACATTCCTTACCAATAGTGCCTGTAAGAATTCTCATTTTTTTACATTCATGCCAGAATTTTATATTTGTCATTTTTTTAATAGTCATCCTAAGTGGTGTGAGATGATGTCATTGTGTTGTTGGTTTTCATTTCCCTGATGATTAGTGATGGTGGCCATTTCTATGTTTTCTTTTGAGAAATGTCTATGTGATCTGCTTTCCATTTATAAATAGAATTTTTTCTAACTTGTGTTCTTTGTATATTATGCATAATATCCCTTTGTCAGATGTGTAGTTTGCAAATATTTCTCTCATTCTGTAGTATCATCATTCTGGTGATTTTCACCTATCTTGTACACAAGATTTTTTAGTTTAATGTAATCCCATTTATCAATTTTTATATTTGTTGACTGTGCTTTTGCATTCATATCCAAAAATACCTTGTAAATACCAGTGCAGGGAACATTTCCTCTTTGGTTTGTGATTATTTTCTAGTTTTGAGCCTTTCATCTAAGTCTTCAGTCCATATTAGGTTGATTTTGTTTATGGTGAGAGACAGGGATCTAGTTTGGCTTTTCTGTTTACAGATGTTCCATTTTCCAAGCACCATTTATTGGAGAGGTTGCCATTTTGCCAAATGTGTGTTCTTGATGCCATGACTGAAATCAGTTAACTTTGTACAGAGTTAACTGATGGGTTAATTATGGGTTCTCTGTTCTGATCCACTGATCTTTGTGTCTATTTTTATGACCACAAAATACTATTTTTGTTACTATACCTTTGCAATATGTTTTGAGGCCTGGGAGTGCCTCCAGATTTGCTTTTTGGCTCAAGATAACTTTGAAAATTCAGTCTTTTCTAGTTCAATATGAGTTTTATGATTTCTTTTTCTGTATCTGTTAAGTATGTGTTTATTATTTTGATAGGGATTACACTAAATCTATAACCCTCTTTGAGTCATGTAAACATTTTAACAATATCAATTCATAACGTTGGAATATCTTTCTATTTATTTGTTCCTCTTCATTTTTCTCTCAGTTTTCACTGTAGAGATCTTTCACTTTCTTTGTTAAAAATATTCATAGGTTTTTTTTTTTTTTTGGTAGCTCTTTTAAATAGAGTTGTTTCTTTGATTTTTTTTTCCAGAAAGTTTGCTATTGGTGTAACTAATACAACACTATTACTTTACTGAATTTATTAGTTCTATCAGTTTTTGGTGGAATCTGTAGGATTTTCTTTATACAGATTATGTCGTCACAAACAAGGCAATTAGACTTCTTCCTTTCCAGTTTGAATGTCCTTTATTACTTTCCTGTGCTTACTGGCTCTTGAAAAGACTTCTATTGCTATTTTGAATAAAAGAGGTCTTATTTGGTAACTTTGTGGCAAAGTCTACAGCTTTTCTTCTTCAATATGATATTTCAATGTTCAATACAATGTTAGCAGCATTTCTCAATATATGACCTTTATTGTTTTTTAGGTACATCACTTCTAAACCTAATTTGTTGAGGTTCAATCATATTCTATTTTGTATATACACCACATTCTTCTTTATTCTAATATATATCTACTTTTGGTATAAAAACAAATTATAACTATAATCAACACAAATGCAGTGTTCTCTAACCTTGTGAAAATCAGTGTGAATTTAAAGAGATGGAAAAGATATCCTTGTCCTTAAATCATTTGAAGTTGGTTAACAATCACTAAAATAAATTATGGACATTTCTATTTAAATACCCAATATTTGGAGATAAAATGTTATATCCAAAGAGAACTACTGGGGCCAGTGTTGTAGCGCAGTGGTTTCAACTGCTGCCCATAATTCTTGCATCCCATCACAATCCAGTTGCTTGCTGGTGTGCCTGGGAAAGCAGCAGAATATATCCTAAATACATGGGCCCCTGCACACTCATGGGGTTTCAGGCTCCTGGCTTCAGCCTGGCTCAGCCCTGGCTGTACAACAACTTGAGTGGTGAACCAGTGGATGGAAGATCCTTTTCTCTATTTCTCTCTCTCTCTATCTCTCTCTCCCTCTCTCTCTCTCTCTTTCTCTTTGCTCTGCTATTCAAATAATTGAATAGAGCTACTGTTAGGATTTTAATCTCCAATCATTTCTTTTTTTAGTTCCTTAAATTCATACATATTATTCTTTTATAAATATAACTTTCATAAACAGTGTCATCAGTTAGTGCGCTGGACCCTACACTTACCTTGGAAATCAATAGTCACTGCTGAATTACCTTGTAAAGCAAAAACATTCCATCTACATGCCAATGATGACAGAAACTTGGTGACTTTTATTTAGTGTATTAATGAAAAGCATTACCTGTTGGCTTAGTCCCTCATGATACACATGACAAAATATCACTCCTATTGTCTTCTACTTGAGCAATCATACCAATACAGTCGATATATATCTATTTAATTCATATATTCAAAAATAAGTGTCAATAAACTCACAGAATGAATTTTATTTTATTTATTTTGTTTACATGTTTGAAAGGCAGACAGAAATGAGATAGAGATACAGATAGAGATAGAGACTGAGAGAGAGAGAGAGAGAGATGCTTGCAATGGCCAGGACTTATCTAGGCTGTAACTGGGAGCTGAGAGCTCAATCCAGGTCTCCCATATGGGTGACAGGAATTAATTTCCTTGAGTCATCAGCCATTGGCATTATCAGGAACCTAGAGTTAGGAGATGGAGCTAGGTATCAAATTCATATGTCATGGGACATAGGCCTCTTAACCTCTAGGCTAAATGCCCATCTTTGAATTTTATTTTCACAATTTGGATGCACTGCATAAGGAACTGTAGAAATACGTGAGAGGGTGTAAGTATAGGGTTAAAATGATAATTAGGAAGTAGAAAGTATAATTCTGATGATTGTAAAAATCTATAAAATTGAAATACTGATTGAAATATAGCATGTAAAACAAAATTTAGCATATAAAAACTTTTAAAATGTTGAAAAAATGCAAAACAAAATAGTGACCCAAGAAATAGCAGTTTCAAAGAGGAACATTTCTTTTGCATAACTGTAATTTTTCTAACTTTGTATGAAGCAGGTGAGAGCAGAAAATAATTGCCAGCATAGGTAGATCAAATATCCCCAGGGGAGCGTACAGATTAGAAAGAAGGTAGACATTATAATCTAGACTTTAATGAAAAGAAAGCAATCTTTACTTCAATTAATTGACTTTAACGTATAGAGAGATTCTTGTAAATTTAGGCACTATCTTTCTGTGAACTCAGTACAATACCATGGCTCTCCCAAAGTGTATTTGAAAAGCTTACCTTCATTTGAAGATCCAGATAAATTCATCTGAAGGCAAGTATATGTTCAAAAGTTTGGTTTAAAGAAAGGTTGATGTGCTTACACATTGCACTAGATATTAAAGCCTTGAGTGTGTTCATGTATGTTAGAGAGCTCAACATTGAACACAATATGTAGCTTTATTTTTATCTAAAAATAGTAAACTTCAGTTTAAATCTTTTATTAATAAATATAAAATAACTGGCTGATTTTGTCTAATTTTATAACCATATTATTTTGTGTAGTGTTTCAACCTAAGT
Source organism: Oryctolagus cuniculus (assembly GCF_964237555.1). Lineage (NCBI taxonomy): Eukaryota > Metazoa > Chordata > Mammalia > Lagomorpha > Leporidae > Oryctolagus > Oryctolagus cuniculus. Next base: position 102,261,537 of record NC_091434.1, read on the forward strand.
TTTATTGAAGAATACATTCTCTGATATAACAAAGCAGAACACTCTTGAGTAATCAGGTTATTAAATGAAAAGAAAGAAGCCAAACAATAACTTCACTTTTGTTTTTCATTTTTATTTCTGTTTTGTGTCTGTGATTTCTGTTGTTCTAGTAGCAGAAACAATAGCTAGCACTGACAGGGCTAAGACAACGTGACTCTAGCCTTTCTCCCTGCAGTTGCTTTGTAACTGTTAAGCATTTCTTGGATGGTATCTGTAACCTTCCAAAGAGATGTTTATATTCCTAGAAATTGCAATTATTGTTGTTTCTTACCTGTGACATTCTTTAAGAAACTTTGTCCAAAGTGTTTTCAGAGTATGTTTCAGATGGACACACTAAATCCTGACTTTGGAGTGAAAAGGGTACAAAGATTATCTGTCTCCTAGACAAACACACTCTGAAGACATGAAATCTTTTGTGTGAGAATGGGGGAGCAAGTTAAAAATCTAATCAATTGTAAATAAGAGCCATCATATATATGAAATGCTCTTTTATGACAAATTTGTCCTTTCTACTTATAGAAGCACATGTATAAAAAAATCTACTTATCATCTTCTATCTTTCTAGTCAGTGTATCTCTATACCACCTATTCTTTTTTTTGATAATTATTCTATGAAACCTTCATTGGTTTGAACTATGAAGCTTACAGAATAGATTTTGATGTCCAAAAGAGCAATTTAGCCAAGTTAAAGCTATTTCCTATCATTAAAGAAAAAAAGACAGTTTCACTTGTAAAAATTTTAACATTAGGTTTCACATTTTTAATTAAATGTACTACTTTAGTTTCAATATTCTCTATTTTAAAGTTTATAGTTTGTGAGTGCAATAGACATCATTTCATCTGATTATTGTTCATAGACCTTTATTCCTGATGATCTATGGTATTTTTACTTTTTATTCATTGAACACTTTATTTAGTGGAGATTTAATTTCTGGCTATAATATTAATTAAATTATGTTATCTCAAATATTTAAAAAAGGAAATTTTATGCAAAATTACATAGTGAAGTTATCCTCCCATTTTAAAAAAATTAAAATAATAAAGCAAAATAAATCAAAGTCAACATAAGCAGCCATAGAAATTCAGTGAATTGAAAATCTCTCCATTAACTGCAATAATTAGCATTATTTCAGAAAGGGAAGATGAGGCCCGAAAAGGGTGCAGTAGTTTCTAATGCTTCCATGCCTAAAGCTTAACTGCATTTAGGTCTCACAAAACTCTGTTAAAGTCAAAGTTCTTTATTTTTTAATAAAAATGTTTGGTATCATCCTTATTCCTACTCTAAAATGAAATTTTTCATTTTTTTCTACCTTTGAAAATGACTTTCCTGAACTCAATTTAATATTTGAACTCTAACACAATATGTATTATATACAATCTAATGTATGCAATATGTAAAATAATTTATGACAAAATAGGATATATTTCAATATGTAAATACTTTAAGGAAAACATGGGGAAGGTATCAGAATAATTATGAATATGACACTTTTGAAACAAGATCCATATCAATGGTGTTGTACTAGATTTTTTTATTTTTTTTATTTTTTTTGACAGTGAGAGAGAGAGAGACAGAGAGAAAGGACTTCCTTTACCGTTGGTTCACCCTCCAATGGCCGCTGTGGCCTGCGCACTGCAGCCGGTGCACCGCGCTGATCCAAAGCCAGGAGCCAGATGTTTCTCCTGGTCTCCCATGCGGGTGCAGGGCCCAAGCACTTGGGCCATCCTCCACTATACTCCTGGGCCACAGCAGAGAGCTGGACTGGAAGAGGGGCAACCGGGACAGAATCCAGCACCCTGACTGGGACTAGAACCCAGGGTGCCAGCGCCCCAGGCAGAGGATTAGCGTGTTGAGCTGTGGTGCCGGCCATTGTAATAGATTTTTAAGCAATGAAAATAATGTTGCCTAGGGTGGTATCATTTTCAAAGTTAGTGATGAATTCATGAAAGTATCATTTATAAAATAGCCTTCAATTTATAAGAAGTTGTGGCCCTTGAAAATAATATGCATGTTAAATATCTATTTGTAAATGTAAACTGGAGTTAATGCTAGGTTCAAATAATTATAAATTGGCTTTCACCTTGTAAATGTCTTGTAGGACATTTGAATCTTGGACTGAGTCTCAGATGATTTACTACATAGAATGGCTTTATTTATTACAGTGTATCAAGATTCCTGATCTAAAGGCCACTAAGTTACCTAATTACTCTCCTTACCCCATTCAGCACTAATCAAGCAAACACAAACATTTTCTAAAGCTCATAAAATTGATGGAACTAACTCCATTGAGAACCACTAAGGTAAGCTATTGTTTTAAAGTGAGACATTAAGAACACTCTTCTGACAGCCTGTAATTTTTGTACTCTACTTAGAATTCCTCAAACATGCAGGATGCTGGACCTCAACAACATAAATAAATAGGCCATAAATAAGGGGAATACTCATTTGTTGCAGAAGACTTTGTATAGTATGAGGAGATTTAGAATACATTAAGTGACCAAAACAATAAACTATCTGTAGGACAATGTCCAGAGTAAACACAAGAAAGTTATTTCTTGAATGAAAATGAATGCTGTTGTCTTAGCCATCCAGGCTGTTCTAACAAAATACCACATAGACCATAGGGCTTAAACACCAGACGGATCCTGTCCTCAGTGTTCTGGAGACTGGGAGTCTGACATCCAGTTGCCACATGGCCAAATTCTATTTAAGTATATTTTTGTTTAGCCTAAGTTTGTGGGTTGACTGTTCTTTTATTGTTGAATTTGAAAAAAAAAGAGCCCTTTTATTTTTGTCCTCCTTAATTTCTGATGACTGATATACTATAATTCAGATAGATTTCCTGTAATGGGAAGATGTGATTTTTCTTTGGCTGTCTAAAGATTTGATTCTTGACTTTGAAAGCTTATTTTTATTTTTAATTAACAAATGATAATTATGTATACTTTTTGGATAGCATAAACATACTATTTGTATATAAGAATGCATTATATGATGACAAAGTAAAGTTATATAACACATTCATCAACTCACATATGTTTAGTTGATTAATTTGAAAGAAGAGACAAGAACAGTGACTCTTCATCTCCTTGTTCACTCCCCAAATGCCTGAAACAACCAGGGCTAGGGCAGGCTGAAGCCAGGAGCTAGGAATTAGATCTGATTCTCACATAGGGTAGGGGAACACAAGTACTTGGGCAGTCATCTGCTGCCTCCCAAGCACATGAACCAGAACCTGAATTGGAAGTGTGAAGCGGACATTTCTGGCATGATTTACTACGGTCCAAAGACCCTCTACATAGAGACATGAAGAGGGTAGAGATAAACATGATGGATTGTATTGTTAAACTGTTATCATTTGTAATTATAATGTGTCTATGTGATCACAGAGTCCAATAGAGTTTACATGAATATATGACAGACAAACTCTGGTACCTGGGTGAGAGAATAAATAGGAGTAAAAAGAAACAAATTGGAATTATGACAATTTCAAATATTTTTAAATTTTTATATAGTTTTACTTTCATTTTATTTGCAAAAGAGACATACACACACACAGAAAAAGAAATACAGAGAGGGCCGGCGCCGCGGCTCACTAGGCTAATCCTCCGCCTTGCGGCACCAGCACACCGGGTTCTAGTTCCGGTCGGGGCGCCAGATTCTGTCCCGGTTGCCCCTCTTCCAGGCCAGCTCTCTGCTGTGGCCCAGGAGTACAGTGGAGGATGGCCCAAGTGCTTGGGCCCTGCATCCATGGGAGACCAGGAGAAACACCTGGCTCATGGCTTTGGATCAGCACAGTGCGCTGGCCGCAGCGCGCCGGTCGCGGCAGCCATTGGTGGGTGAACCAATGGCAAAGGAAGACCTTTCTCTCTGTCTCTCTCTCTCACTGTCCACTCTGCCTGTCAGAAAGGAAGGAAGGAAGGAAGAAAGGAAGGAAGGAAGGAAGGAAGGAAGGAAGGAAGGAAGGAAGGAAGGAAGGAATACAAAGAGAAGGAGAGACAGAGGGATAGAAATCTTCTATCCATTGATTCACTCCTCAAATACCCAAAGCAGTGGAGAGAGGGCCAGGATGAAGCCAGGAGCCAAGAACTCAAATCTGGTTTCCCATGTGGGTAGTAGTGATCCAAGTTCTTAAGCTATTATCTACTGTTTTCCAAGGTACACATAGTATGATGCTGGAACTAGAAACAGGGCTGGAACCTGAACCCTGGAGCTTATATGTGAGATGCTGGCATTCCATGCAGTGGCTTAACCACTGTGTCAAAAGTTCACTCCTTGGTTCAATTTTTAACTATGTTTCCAAACAGCTGTGTGGTCTTGAGCAATTCACTTATCTTTTTGAATCTGAGACTGAATATTTGAACTAGACTTAAAATTATCTTCCAGTTCTAACTTTATGATTCTGCTGATTATAGGAACTTTAGATCAGTCACTGAATGCAACTTTTTTTTTTTTTTTTTTTTTTTTTTTTTTGCCAGGCAGAGTTAGACAGTGAGAGAGTTATAGACAGTGAGAGAGAGACAGAGAGAGAGGTCTTCCTTCCATTGATTCACTCCCCTAATGGCTGCTACAGCTGGCACTGCGCCAATCCGAAGCCAGGAGCCGGCACTTCCTCCCGGTCACCCATGTGGGTGCAGGGACCCAAGCACTTGGGCCATCCTTCACTGCCCTCCCAGGGCACAGCAGAGAGCTGAACAGGGAGAGGAGCAACCGGGACAGAATCCGGCGCCCTAACCAGGACTAGAACCTGAGATGCCAGCGCCGCAGGTGGAGGATTAGCCTACTGAGCCACGGCACTGGCCTGAATGCAACTTTTTATATACTGACTTGCATGATATGAAGATGCTTCATTTTGCTTATATTACTCTATATTAACATTAGAATGCAATATTCCACTTTTTAGGAAACTATATGATGTGGCATACGTAAATAAGCTTGGATTGTGGAGATTGACATGGATTTGAAACTTGGATTCCTGACCTATTAGTAAACTCAACAATGCTTGTTCCTCTTTCTATGGCTTAGATTATTCTATAAAATATTACTAAAGTTTATGCCTCATAGGGTGTACTTTTAAAAATTTATTTTTATTTATTTGAAAGAGTTACAGAGAGAGAAGGACACACATACACAGAGAGAAACTGAGAAAGAAAGAAAGAAAGAAAGAAAGAAAGAAAGAAAGAAAGAAAGAAAGAAAGAAAGAAGAAAGAAAGAAAGAAAGAAAGAAAGAAAGAAAGAAAGAAAAAGAGAGAAAGGAAGAAAAGAAAAGAAAGAGAGAGAGAGAGAACAGAAGGAAGGAAGGAAGGAAGGAAGGAAGGAAGGAAGGAAAGAGAGAGAGATCTTCCATCCTTGGGTTCACTCCCCAGATGGCCTTAACAGCCAGGGCTGGGCCAGGCTGAAGCCAAGAGCCAGAGGCTTCCTCTGGGTCTCTCATGTGGGTGGGGGTGGCTGGGGCCCAAACACTTGGTCCATATGCTTTTCTCAGGTTTAGCAGGACCCAGGATTTGTGAAGCAGCTGAGATATGAACCAGTGCCTATATGGGATGTCCTTGTGTCTGGCTGTGGCTTTACACGCTTTACCACAACACTGGCCCTGTAAGATGTATTTTAAGGTGCTAATAACTATCATATGTAACCTGATCCCTGATAATAATTAACAATAAATGCTATTGCTTATAAATCTCCCTTCAATTATAAAAAATGTTAAAATAAACCAAATTTAAAATTTTGCAACTATTTACTTCATACATTTGTGTTAATATAAGTTATATGAATTAGAAGAAATTATGCGTTACCTCATTTGCTCCTCAGTATGATTCCTACAATTTGAATAAAGACAATTTTCCTTTTAACTTCAAAAAAAAAATATCCTAAAGACTGGTGCATTGCGGTATTCAACAAATATTTGCTGACACAATTAAGAAATGAATGAAATGGAAATGATTTTTAAAATTTTCTCTTAATAAAAAGGGAAAAATAAACAGCCTTTAAAGACAAAGGCAAAATTCAAATTGTAACTGTTTGAAGGCTTCAGCTATTCGGGGCAATTTTCTGAAGTCTGTGCAGCTGATAGTCTATTTTGTAAGATAAGGATGATATTGCGGTAAAGTTAATGATGTTTATTCCTAACACAATCCTGTTGATTTAAATCCACATACGTTTGAGTGATGGTTCAGCTTGGTTAGTTGTGTAAATTAAAGTATTACTGAGGCTAGACTCTTTCAAAAGAGATGTGTTCCTGGAGAAGAATAATGGTCAGCATTCAGGGCAACTAGTGTGCTCACCCAGAAAATAACCCATGTTCTTTCCGCGGGATATACTGATACTGATGGATTGATTTTATATTTCTTGGAAGCTTTCAATTTGTTTGGCGTCAGATGGAATTTTCAAAAAATCAGCAGCCACCTGTCCTGCATGTCTCACTGTAAAAATGAATATACAAAGATTAAAAGAATAAATAGCTAAGGAAAGCCATCCAGCACGCCCATGTACATTTATATGTCCATATATATGCACATTTCCTCCATGTTAATGTCGTTACAAATCTAGCAGGGAGATAAACATGCAAATATGTTTCAAAATTTTTCCTTGGTGATATAAGTATCAGCAGAAAATATAAAAAGTAAAACATTGTGAAGTCTCATATCTGAATTCAAGAAATTCCTCTTGAAATCACATGAATGTTTGTCTTCTCTGAATTTCTAGGTAATTTTTTTTTGTTCTCTAGATGATCTTAATATACTTCTTATTTGTTTCATGTGCATAACTAGTAATATACTTTATCTAAAGTGAGGTAATGCCTGTCTGTGTTTGATGTTCTCAAAACCTTTAGTATTCCAGCAACCTGGTTAAATTCAGTAATTTTTATTTTAACTATTTAAAAAATAAATTGAACTAGTTTATAATCAAAGCTCAGCTACAGTATGACTGCAGATAATTAACACAAGCATAAATTTATTTCTGAACTTCCCAGCAACCAAGACACTAGTGACAACCTGTTTAGTTACACAATATGTTGAGTTGGTAGAAGGAAAAAAAACTGTTCAGTAGAACAAAAATAGATGTTTCCTATAGCCCTTAGATTTAAAAAGTTGTTTTAAGGAGATCTCTTATTTGCATGGGAGCTTAGAGAATACGGAAAAACTAATGAAAATCAACATACTGAATTGTGGCTAATGGCAAATACTAATAAGTACATTATCAAATAAATATGGCTGAGCATCAACATATAAAATACCTTTAATAAATTTACAAATGACTAAAAGAACAATATAATATTTAAAGCCAAGTAGAGTCAGGAATTTGGCATATCATTTTATATGACCTGTCTCCTACTGGAGTACTTGAATTTGATACCCAATATTGTTTCACACTATAGTTTCCTGCCAATCCATAACTTGAGAGACAGAGGTGATGGTTCAAATGGATGGGTTTCTGTCACTCACATGGGAGACTGATTTTCAGTTCATGACTCCTGGCTTTGGCCTTAACTGAGGGTCACTGCAGGGATTTGGGGACTGAACTAGCAAATGGGAATTCTCTTTCTCTCCATCTGTTTCTTTGCCTTTAAAATAAAATAGAATAAAATTAAATTAAAATATAATAGAATAAAATAAAAAAATCGAATAGCTACATGAAATGAGTTATCACATACTTACGATATTCTACATAGTAAAGAAAAATGGGGGAATATATAAACCATGCTAGCTAAATAATATCTTGGAAGTAAAATATACTTATATTAATGAAGCAGTATAATTTTCTTAAGATAGTATTTCCACCAAAAGTCAGGCAAGTACCTGTGACCACCCATGTAAATGCAAATTTGTGGAATTAGTGCTTAATCCTTCTAAGATAATTCAATGGATGGCTTGATTTTTTTTATTTTTTATTTCCATTGTTTTTAATTTTTTAAAAATGTGTATTTCCAGTATTGGGAGCTGGAGCACAAATGGGAAAAGAAGGTGAAATCACCATGCATAGTTCTGTGGGAACCTAGGAAGTCTGAGCCTAGTCAGCTGGCCAACCCAGCTGTATCTGAGGCTATTGAATGGTAGTGACATTAGGGGCTTGTTAGCTGGATGAAAACTGATGTCCCAGAGTAAACCTGCTTTGGGTAGAAAAAACAGCATAGTTGCTTAAAGATGTCAATGGTATGTTATAAGAAGTACAAAAGTTTATTTATTAATATAGCATAATGTATAACTTTATGCAGTACAATGAGATGTTTCAATATATGTATATGTTGTGTGATGATTAAATATGGTAATTAGTATTCCATAACCTCAAACATTCATCATTTCTTTGTAGTGATGCATAAAGAATACTTTATAGCTATTTTGAAATACACAGTATGATATCATCAACTATAGTCATGCTCCTGTGCAATAGAACACCAGAACTGATTCTTTGTATGTAACTATAAATTTGTATCCATTCATAGTCCCTCCCCTTAAGACATCAACTCCCTCCACCACTCCCTAGCTTCTCCTAACCACTGTTCTTATGAAAGGAACTTTATTAGGTTCCACAGGTCAGTCAGATCATGCAGTATTTATCTTTTACTGACTGGCTTATTTAATATCATATAATATCCTCCAGGGATATCCATCTTGTCCCAAATTATAGTACCAAACATTTTTTACAACCGAATAATATCCCATTGTATATTCATACTGTATCTTCTTTATATACTCATCTGTGAAAAGACCTTTAGGTTATTTCCACTTATTGTCTACTGTGAATAGTGCAGTAATAAACATGGGAGTACAGATTGTCATTTCCTTCCCTTTGAGTATATGAGTTTACCTAGTAGTGAGATTGCTGAGCCTTGTGATAATTTCATTTTTAACTTTTGAGGAACCTCCATACTCTATTCCACAATGGCTATGCTAATTTGCCTTCCCAGCAACAGTGTGCAAGTGTTCCATTTTCTCCATATCCTGGTCAGCCTTTAGTTACACTGTTTCTTAATATCAACTACACATAAACATCGTTGGGAGAGTTTTCTGTTATAGTGATGCTTAGTGACACTTATAGCTCAGAATAGTGAAATCAGAATTCTGGTTGTGGCATAGGTTTCAATTTTTAAAGCCCCTCTGTTGATTTTTATGAATGGTCAAAATGAGGATCCATTAAGTTACTATAGACATAAAAGGAATTTACTCAAGTTGTAACAAAAATATGTAGAAAATCAGAGGAATCAGAGCTTTTTTTTTTTTTTTTTTTTTTTTTTTTTTTTTTTTTTTTTGACATGTAGAGTTAGACAGTGAGAGAAAGAGAGAGACAGAGAGAAAGGTCTTCCTTTTTCCATTGGTTCACCCCTCAAGTGGCCACTATGGCCAGCGCGTTTCAGCAGATCCGAAGCCAGGAGCCAGGTGCGTCCTCCTGGTCTCCCATGCGGGTGCAAGGCCCAAGCCATCCTCCACTGCCCTCCCGGGCCACAGCAGAGAGCTGGACTGGAAGAGGAGCAACTGGGACATTACCGGCGCCCCAACCAGGACTAGAACCCTGGGTGCCAGCGCCATAGGCAGAGGATTAGCCTAGTGAGCCACGGCAAGGGCTAGAGATTTTTTGTTTGTTTGTTTTTTTTGTTTTAATTAAAGTACAGTTGGGAAGACTGAAACTAGGTATAGTAAACAAAAAATTTATGTGCTACCATTATGTTTTTTCACTTGATTCAAGGTTTCACATGAAAATTCATTCTAGTCTTAATATACTTGCAGTCATCTAGTTGACTCAGAAAGTAAGTTTACATTTTTTACTAATATATTTTAATATACCCTATGCGCCACACAAAGGGTGGGGGCAGTTGGTGAAAAAGAGAATAGTGGAGAGAAGATAAAGAGAAATCAGCTTAACTTTTGCTAAACAATATTATTTAATTCTAATTTGATAAGAATGTTCAAGTGTCATTAAGGATATTTTTAGAGTTGCTTTCTTTTTTTTTTCCAACTGATACTGGATTTCCATTCAATTTAAAGAAGGAACTCAAAATAAATTATAGTAGCAATTACATTTAGATAAGGACAGAAAAATAAAGATATCTGTCTCAGTATAGATTTGTGCAAAAAAACAAAGCCTGAGGCAAGATCTTATGTTTTGCTTCTCTGTTTGGTATACAATCCCAGGAAGCAATGGGGAGTGAAAAGCAGAATGGGCTGAGAAGGAGCGAGACTAATATATGGAGAGGTATGCTACAACGTGGTATCAAGTACAGCAAGTACGGAAACCACATAAACTTGCAAGTTAGGACATTCCATATGGGAATAGTTTCTTGGAAAGGAGATAAATATGTTATCTGGCTTTCACTTCTTGGCAAAGATTTGACCTTTCTTTCATTCATTTCTTGCATTATGCCAGGTTATACACTGTGGGTTCTAAGAAGAACCTGCTAGAATCTTATGTTTCAGGGAACGGAAAGCAATACTGGGGAGATGTAGGAGACTCTTGGTACACACAGGCATAAAGTGAAGGTGCTGTGACCAGACATAGGATGTAGGTGGTCATCCCAACAGCAGTGATAATAAAGAACAGTGTGCATGAGTGCCCTAGCCCAGGATGGCTGACAGGATCTGAAGTATCATTTTATGGCATTCTAACCCACCAGTATTTGAATAAAGACTGGGAAAAATTGCCCTATGAAGAACTACTTGTTCAGGACCAGGAAGGGTGCTACCCTAACTCAATGACTTTATTCTCTTCCTCCAAACATCTGATTTTTATAAACATCCCCTCTTTATTTGTGGTGCTACATGAAAGGTTTTCAATAACAGTTATCATTTAGTTTCTAGCTGTTTTTAACTGTCTCTGGGGAAGAATTAGCATTTTTTATTGGAGTTTAAGTGTGCGGATCTTTTTCTTAGACTTGAAGATACTCTACGTAGAACTAACCTTGGGGGAAGGTGTTATTTAAACAACCAGTGTTTTTCAAACTTTATAGCACACCTCATTCAACTGGGGATTTAATTTAAAAATTTTTAATGATATGTTAATGGTTTTTAATTATTTATTTATTTTGAAAGTCAGAAGTACAGAGATGAAGAGAGAGAGACTGAGAAAAAGAGAGATTTTCCATCCACTGATTGATTTCCCCAGCGGCTATCTGCCAGTTAGAACTGAGCCAGGCTGAAGCCAGGAACCAGGAGCTTCATCTGGGTCTTCCATTTGGGCCATCCTCTGCTGCTTTTCCCAGGACATTATCAAGAAGCTGGATCAGATGTGGAGCATCCGGGACAAGAATCAGTTCCCAGTGGGATGTTGGCATTGCAGTTGGCAGCTTTACCCACTGTACCATAAGACCAGCCCCTGAAATGCTGTTTCATAGTAGGTCAGATTTGTAACTGGAGAGTATATGTTCCTAAGATTCCCATATTTCTAGTAGCAAGGCATGAATGTTATTAACTATAAAATGTTTTACTCAATTATAAATATCTCAATATTATATGACAAAACATAATATAAATATATTACAACTTTTAGATTGCTTGCACCAGGAGAAAATCCTGGCATAAATGTAGCAGATGGTAGCTAGGGGATAGCTAAAGCAACAGAGTTGTCTACAGAAAATCTGATGTTATCAAACAGGCTCAGTTTTGTGATAAGAGAGATTAGTCAATGAAGTGATTTTTATCTTTTCCAATAGATATATATTAAATGAAAAGAAGAAATATTTTTAATTATTAGCATTTGCCATGGAAGTATGAGTCATAGGAAAATAATTGACCTGTTTAAGTGAGATAAAAATTCTTGAAGTTTGAAGACTAAAGTATTAAATATATTTACTCAAAAAAAAGGCCTTATATATTCCTCAGAATTCTCAAACTGTTAAGATATTAATGATGGGAAATCACCAGTCAAGCAATACAAAATATATGTAATTCTCTCATAATCAGAGATATATTACTATTGTTACTGTTAACTATTAAGTAAAAAGGAAATGATTAGATGGATAAATAGATCATCATAATTAACATTTAAGATGATGATATTTAAGGATGTGCGACTTTTAAATTTATATGAACAGAAAAAAGATACATCAAAGGTTAAAAACTTTTAATAATGTTACCCTGAAATAAGCATCTAAAGTCATTTTAAATATTATGCAAAAAGATCCTTCAGTTCTGACTCCAGGTCCTCCCACTCTGTCTTCTTCTATCAAATTTGGAGAAAGTAAATAAAAGCAGCGATGCAAGGTTCATGTCTGCTCCTCATGCTCCCGGCGGCCTCCCCCTGCTGATATACTGCTGTAATAAATTACGCAACTAGTGAGGTTCTTTTGATTTATTGCTGCAATAGATCATGAGCAAGATGACTGACATAAACATGTGTCCCATAGACAGCTGGGCTGCACGATGTTTTATTTCTCTTTCCTCATTTTCAAGTGCTTAGTTTGGAAAGGAAGAGAGAAAATAAATTGACAACTACAGGAGGATATTTTGGGAGCAGCCCTCCCCATAGACTGTGGCAGTAATAACTTTTAAATTGAGAAGTCCCAGTGCTCTTCTCTGCTTCTAGTCCCTCCCAAAGGACTGTTTAAAAAAGATTAAAAAAAAGCAACATTAACTCTTATGAATTAAATTTCGTGAATTCAGGCAGTAGTTTTCCTTTTTCATTTTTTCAACTGTATAAATACATAATGACAGACTTCATCTGCATTTCCTCATTCTTTCTCTGAGCTGTTACGAGCTATCATGGGAATTGGAATTATAGCCATTTAAAATCAAAATAATTGCCTAATAGGCTGTTATAACCCCACTTTAAAAAGGAAAACAGCTATTCCATCATGAGTCCAATCACTTTCAAACTTAAGATTTATTCTGAGCTATAAATTCTCTCTTCTTCCGTGGTAAAATTGGATTCCCACATGCTTCCTGAAAGTGTCCCTGGAGTTGGGAGCACAAGACCTCACCATCAAGCATGTGGTCTATTTTCCGTTCTTGGTGTATACCTGGGGAGCTGTGTGAGATGTGTTACTTCATTTGATCACAAGAATTTATGTGTCCCTCATCAATAATTAACATTTCCAGACTTTGTTTCTGTTAAGAACTCTGAAGGGTTTGAGATGTTACCCCACTGGCAGAGCTATGTACTCTTTCTCTATGAATATTTTAGATACACAAGATGCTGGATAAGGAAAAGTCACTTCATTCAGTAAGGAGGCAGTGGTCTCCCACAGCTGGTCCAGCAGCAAGGTCACCACAGTGGATGGAGTCTTTCCAATGGGTAGTAGGTTACAGCACGTATCTGGGAACCAGCAGGTTTTCTTCTAAGTATACCAAAAAGCAGAGACAGCCGTTCCCTTCTAACAAAAGGAGACAAGGAAACCAAAAATGACAACCTTTTTTACTCATTTGAGACTGGATAGGGTTAGTTCTGAATTCTCACTCTAAATATCTTTTAAGTTGTCTTTATTTATTTGTATTTATTTGAAAGGTAAAAATGACAGAATGCCGTTGGGGGAAGAAATCTTTCATCTGCTTTGTTCTTTAAATACCTGCAAAATGCAGTGCTGTGCCAAGCTAAAGCCAAAAGCCCAGAACTAAATCTGGGTCTGCCACATGTGCTACAGGGATCCAAGTACTTGAGCCTTCATCAGCTGCCTCCTAGGATGTTAGCTGGAAACTGACTTGGAAGCAGAGTGTGGACTTGAACCAGACTCTCTCTCATGGGATGCAGGCATTCAAGGATTATCTTTTTTTTTTTTTTTTTTTTTTTGATAGGCAGAGTTAGACAGTGAGAGAGATGGAGAGACAGAAAGAAAGGCTTTCCTTTTTCATTGGTTCACCCCCCAAATAGCCGCTACGGCCAGCGCACTGTGCCAATCCGAAGCCGGGAGCCAGGTACTTCCTCCTGGTCTCCCATGTGGGTGCAGGGCCCAAGCACTTGGGCCACAGCAGAGAGCTGGACTGGAAGAGGAGCAACTGGGACAGAATCCGGTGCCCCAACCGGGACTAGAACCCGGAGTACCGGCGCCGCAGGCGGAGGATTAGCCTAGTGAGCCGTGGCACTGGCCAAAAGATTATCTTACCTGCTGTTCCATAATGCCCTCACCCACACCCTAAAATACAGAAGGGCAATTATGGCTTTATATGAGCTAAACAATACTACATGTCTCCAGGTTTTAGGGCCAAGAGATGTGGCAAAATTGAGATTTGTTCCTTTGGAACTTTTAAGATGATAGTAAATTCTTTCTGGTACCTAGGCTCAATAGAGGGACCTATTCCAGTTGTCATTGACCCTTATGGAGAAATTAGTTGGATTATCCTTTTGGATCAGGGAAGTCAAATATAAAACAGCTGATGGTTAGATTTTTATAATATTTGAAGAGTATAGTATTTCTTAGGAAAGTAATAGCAAATATTCTCCCTCTTTAAATTATTAGAGTTCTAGGCTGGCGCCGTGGCTCACTAGGCTAATCCTCTGCCTGCGGTGCCGGCACACTGGGTTCTAGTCCCACTCGGGGTGCCGGATTCTGTCCCGGTTGCTCCTCTTCCAGTCTAGCTCTCTGCTGTGGCCTGGGAAGTCAGCGGAGGATGGCCCAGGTCCTTGGGCCCTGCACCCGCATGGGAGACCAGGAGGAGGCATCTGGCTCCTGGCTTTGGATCGGCGCAGCGCGCCAGCCATAGCAGCCATTTGGAGAGTGAACCAACAGCAGGAAGACCTTTCTCTCTGTCTCTCTCTCTCTCTCTCTCTCTCTCTCTCGCTGTCTAACTCTGCCTGTCAAAAGCAAAAAAAAAAATTATATAGAGTCCTGTGTCTCGTGGGACTAGAACTTTGTTCAGGAGCACTGATAAATACAAGGAAATATTATTTCCCCAGTATCATATTTGCATATTTAAACCCATTTTAAGTAATTTAAGATTTTCCCTTCTCTCTGGCTCCATATCCTCTTTCTCTATCTCTTTCTCCTTAACCCACCAAATTCCCTTTCTTATATTTCTCTTCTCCTGGCAAAGCAGAGCCTTGAACAAAAAGAAAAAGATCCCTCTCTAAATGGGAGGTTCTAGATACAGACATTAAGCAAGGTAGTTAAGTAAACATCTGGTAAGATAGTGACAAAAATTAGAAAATGTAATCATCTTAAGAAAAAAATTAATTTTTTCTAAAGATTTATTTATTTATTTGAACGAGTTAGAAGGGAGGGAGAGTGGGGCCGGCACTGTGGCGTAGCAGGCTAATTCTCCGCCTGCAGCATGGGCATCCCACATGGGCACTGGTTCATGTCCATCTGACCCTCTTCTGATCTAGCTCTCTTCTATGGCCTGGGAAAGCAGTGGAAAATGGCTCAGGTACTTGGGCCCCTGTACCCATGTGGGAGATCTGCAAGAATCTCTTGGTCCCTGGCTACCATAGGCTCAGCTCCAACCATTGCAGCCATTTGGGTAGTGAACCAGAACTCAAAAACCTCTTTCTCTGTCTCTCTGTCTGTCAAATTAAAGAAATCTTAAACAAAAAAAGAAAAGAAGAAGAAGAAAGGGAGAGACAGAAAGAGGTCATCCATCCACTGGTTCAATCTCAAATAGTGGCAACAACAGGGCTGAGGCAGGAGCTTCATCCAGGTCTCCCACACTTAGGACGCCTTCTGCTGCTTTTCCTAGTCCATTCATTAGCTGAGAGCTTGATTGAAGTAGAGCAGTCGGGACACGAACTGGTGTGCATATGGGTTATTGGTATCCAAGGCAGCAGCATTATCTACCACACCACAACACTGACTCCAGGATTGATATTTTTGAGACAGTGACTGGGGGCTGTGCCAGTTCAAGTCCCAGCTGTTCCACTTCCAATCCAGCTCTCAGTTAATGCTACTGGAAAAGAAGCCGAAGATGGACCAAGTATTGCCATGTATGTGGGAGACCTGGATAGAGTTCCTGGATCTTGGTTTTGGCCTGGCACAGCCCCAGCCATTGTGGTCATTTGGGGAATGAACCAATAGATTGAAGATTCTCTCATTCATTCTCTCTCTCTCCCCCTCCCCTCCCTCCCTCTCTTTCTGTCTCTCTCTCTCATTATGCTTTTCAAATGAATAAAATCAATCTTTTTAAAACAGCACTCATCATGAATATTTTGACTATCATGACTCCCAATTATTTTATAATTTAAAATGTTCAGTTTTCTTATTGATGAGATTTTTTTCATGATTAAAGTATTAAACAGTGTTTGAGTGAAATTATAGAGGAAGGTTAAAACTGTATATAGTGTAATTAACTACATTTATTTTCTATTAAATATTCAATTAAGGTAAAATGATCTATATCCTACTGTAATAATATTAAACTGTATCATTAGTTTTTGTCCCAATAAATAAGACTAAGAAATGATTTTTATCAAAATCTTTAAATAAGAAATTAAATGAATCAAGTATGTATGGACTAAGTGAGTCCTAAAGTCTACAGTGGATAAAAATTTATAATAGAAATGAAAGGGGGCCAGCACTGTGGTGCAGCAGGTAAAGCCATCACCTGCAGTGCTGGCATCCCATATGGGTGCCTGTTCTAGACCTGGCTGCACCACCTCCTATCCAGCTCTCTGCTATGGCCTGGGAAAGCAGTAGAAGATGGCCCAAGTCCTTGGGCCCCCTGCACCCATGCGGGAGACCCAGAAGAACTTCCTGGCTCCTGGCTCCTGGCTCCGGGCTTTGGATCAGTACAGCTCTGGCTGTTGGGTCCAATTGGGGAGTGAACCAGCGGATGAAGTTCTCTTTCTCTCTGCATCTCCTCTCTATGTAACACTGACTATCAAGTAAATAAATTAATTTTAAGAAAAGAAATGAAAGGACACTATTACAGAAATATTTTAAAAATTGGTATTACTAGGCTTATTACCTTAATGGATACTATTAAAAATGCAAACAAATTTAAGATGTTTAGATAGGATGCCAAAGTATATCCAATTTTTTGGAATATTATACTATAATTAACTTTCACAATTTAATTCTCATGTAGGTTTTGGTACATGAGTGGTAAACCACTATTGCTTACAAGTTGGATATGATAAACCATGAACTGAACTTGTGTGGTAATGCTTTTATTCATAAGTGACATTCTTTGTGTAGTCAGTACTAATTGCACTGGTATTGTTAAAAAAAAAACTCATTCCCTGAAATGAAAAGGTGTTAAGGTTAATCAAAACAAATAAAATAATAAATTTGGGAGGATATGTAGACGGAAAGAAGGAAACAAAATTAACGGAAGACTGTAAGAAAAGAGGGAGGACCTTCAATGTGTTTCTTTTGAAACAAAATAATGAGGTTTCAAATAACATTTTAAATTCAAATTTAGGAGTGGACGTCTGCCTAAATCTGACTTGGAAAAAATCCTACTATATGTCTCCCCAGCTATAGACCAGTTTCAGAGTAAACACATAATAATAATAATAATAATAATAAAAGCTACAAACAACTGAAGTAAACAATAATCAGAGATGGTGTAATGTGACTGTTAGCTAAGTCTGCGTTGGGGAATTTTGGGGCAGGGAATGTGAGAGATTTGATTAGTGGAAACTGCATAATCATAGAAGATGATCTTGGAATATAAATGATAAAACTGGTTCTGAATATCTGACTGCAAGAATGACTGGATTCTGATAGTTACATCTTTTGTTGGCATGGTGTATGTTGTGAATCCGCACTCATCCCAGTGGGAGCAATTACAATCTGGAAATGAAATACTTCCTCCTGCCATTTTTGGTTTGCTTGCAGTATTAGCATTGTGCTAATGGCTTTCCTTATTTTCTTTTAGTGAGACTTTTTTCCGAAAGACATTAAAAAGGAAAGGTTTTAGAGCCAATTAATTGCAAAAATTACAGTGGAATTATTTTGCACTGTAATGTATAGATTAGGAGCTGTGACCCAAGCATCTGAATTCAGTCTACCATCCTACATGCTCAACTGACCGCAAACATAGACCAGTAGATTTTAAATTCTGGATTCCAGCATGATGGGAGCATTTCCCTGAGTCATTGTCTGCATCAGAACTGTGGAGACTTGTCAAAGGTTCACACGTATTGTTGATTTAACACAAGGATTGCATTTCAATAAAGCAGGAGTACCAAGATTAAACCTTGTCCACTCTTGTGATGCATTTCCAAATGCCCCTTTCCTGCTTTGTGCAACCTGCTCTTTGATTTCTTTTAGCCTTCCACTGAGCTAAAACCTCTCTCATTACCATTGTCCTTCTGTTCTTCCTAAATTCACACAGAATATCAAAAGTGTTCATTTTTGAAATATTTGAAGCTAAATGTAAGATAAACTTGAATATGAGAATGCATGGCATGGTTAACATAAACATAGTTAAATTTATTGGGAACATACCTTTCATAAGCCAAAAATGCAATATAGTATTGAACATATATGGATTAATTTTCTTTAATCAATGATTCATATATAGAGGAGAGCATTGTGGTACAATAGCTTATGCTGCTTCATAGAATGCCTGCATCCCAAACCATGGGATCTGGAATCAAGTCTCATTCTGCTTCCCATCCAGCTCCCTGGTAATTCACCTGCGAGGCAGCAGATCGTGAGTCAAGTACTTGAGTCCCTGCTACACACATGGGAGATTTCTAGTGGAATTCCTGCCTCCTGGCTGTAGCCTGGCCCAGTCCTGGTTATTATGGGCATTTGTGGAGTGAACCAGGGTATAACATATTGCTCTCTCTCTCCCTCCTCTTTTGTTGTTCTTCCTTTGTCTCTCTGTCATTCTGCCATTCAAATAAATAAAAGAATGAAGTAATCTTTAAAAAATTATCTATATGTGGATTGCTCATGTCTGAGAAATTAGGAAATGTCATAACACTCCATTTCTGTCCATAGAGAGCTAGGCTTCACTTAGGCAGTTAGAGATAGAAGGACTCTTAGAAATTAGCTGGATGAGTTTTCTCATTGCGTAGATTCATAGTTTGCTCATCAATACAGAGCAGGTTCTCCCACCCACAAGTTCTCCCCATAATCTATATCCTTAGATAACATGATCACTAAGTGTTCTTCTACAAAAGCAGACCAAATATTTGACTCATCCATCCATATTTGAGCATCAGGCCAAAGTTCAGAGCTAGAGCTTAAGCTAGAAAGGGTACTCCCACAATCATTTGCTTGAAGTGTTGAGAGAAGCTTTTATTTTCGTTAACTAAAAGGACCATCACGACCAAATTGTTTTCTAAGAATACTATTTCTCTATTTGTTATAGGTTCTATGTTATACCTCAAAATGTATTCTTTGAGAAATATTACTTATTTTATGACTTCTGTCCCTATAACTTCAGATTGGCATTAACTTGTGGATAATACAAGGTCACCAGTTAGTTATCCAAATTCAGTTAACACAAGAGCATTATGACATGACTAAAGGAATGCAAGTAGGTGATTTATATACTGAATTGTTCAGAAAAATGTCCTTGTACAATTGTAACTACTTATTTTTCATCATCTTTCTGGCAGCTGCCAAATTGTAATGTTTAATGACTCAACTTAAATTAACTGAAATGAATCCCTGTGGACAAACATAATACCTGCTTAGTAGAAGAGAGTTGATTATATTGCCTTCATTTACACAGAAGTTATTCATAATTCATTGACTCTCTTTCATTTCTACGTTATGGTTTTTTTTTCCTGAGCAATGGAAAAATATAGTTTTGTGCAGGTGTTCATACCATTTATACCACATTAAGTAGAGCGGTCAAAATGCTGCGGATAACTCATAGAAATAGCCAAGTAAGGTGTACATAACTCACCAAAGTGCACAAGCACTTTTCTTTTCTTGCCTTTCCAAACATTTATCTTTGATATGAATTGTATTAAATAGCTTAAATGCATAGGAAATGACATTACAACAAAAACTGGCTGGTGGCAAATTTAAATTAAAGCAGACCATGACATTTGATGGGATATTTGAATATTCTGTATTTTTTAAATCGTTAATTAAATCAAATACTGGGAAGTACATGTGAAGTGTCAGAGTTTGAAACATAGATACGTGCAAATTAGCATGTAGAGAGAGCAAGGCATTGTGTTTTAAATGAACTACAAAAATAAAAATTATCACCTTTACCTTCACATTTTTTGTTTCTTTTGTAAAAGATTTCATTTATAGACAAGAAGAGGCAATAATAGTAAAGCTATTTAAAATGTGCAGCTTAGTTATTTTTACTCTAATCTGCCCTTGAGAAAAACAGTTCTAAGTATGGGAATTTGTTAGTGCCCTGTAGCCTCTGTAAAGTAATGTGAAAATGTCTGTGAAAAATCATAGGTTTGAAAACTAGTGAATTGGGTAATCATTTTAATAGAAGAAACTCCTTATTAAGAGGGCCTTAGAAAATACACTCATTTGGAAAGGGTTGATTCAGTGAATTCTTGTAGATTTTGTTGTCTTTTGTTTTCTTAAAGATGACTTACTAGGATTGGAGGACTTTCTCCGTCTTCTAGATTTTCCCCATGAGGTGATTTTTCCCTTTTACTTGTTAATAAATTTGAATGCAATTTCTCCTGTTTAATCTTTGTCAGTTTTATTCCAGCAAGCTTTCTGAGAACAGAAGGGAAATCTCCCTCCACTCCCAAGTTTTCTGAGTGCAGAGGAATTATTACTGCTACTCTAAGAGTACAAAATGGAGGAAACTTACATTTTCATTTTTAAGTATTTTATTATTACATAGTTTAGTATATGTTATGGGTCAGAATATAGTCTCCAAAAATTTCTTATTTGTTGTGTAAAATGATTTTCTTTTAAGACAGGTAAATTGTATCCTTTAAACTTGTATATAAAAGATAAGCACTTTACATATATATATATATATGTGAAATACAGTAAGAGCTTTGTAAGTATATAGCATGTACACGACAAATAATTAGAGGGAAGTGGAGTATTCTTGCTGCATTCTTCTATTATCTCAATTAGAAGCTGGGATGGGAAAAACTGTTTTGCCTCAATGTGCCTCAGTTTTGCCTCTGACAAATTAAATACAAAAATTCTAGGAGAATGCTATTTTTTATATTGCAAGTAAACTACATTAATGTTTCTTGAACGTTACAATTAACACAAATATACTAGTAGGTCTTCGAAGATAGAAATGTTTCTGTAACATGATGACTGTTTATATGTTAGACTGAAGAGCTCAAACTTCAGTCTCTCTTATGCCGCTGTGCAGCTTCTAATTGAAGTATTTCTACAACAAAGAGGACGTCTCAGAATCTGTTCCATGTCCTCTTTCATTTTATTTTTAATTATACTGTATCCATGACAAGAAAGGCCTGTGATTCCGCATATATTTATGTCTCTATCTTCAAAAAATTTCATGGTTTACTTACAAAAGAGCCAGTGATGACTGGAATAATTGGATCTCAATTTTTATGCCACACAGGTTAACTATTTTGGCTGTCAGCTAGAACTTTTAGCACGGAATATCGATCATTTTTCAGTGAATTTTTTTTCCTAGCATAGAGTGTAGATTTTTTATTGATTTCATGAGTATTCATATTTTTAGTATTTGCCTCTTGAATTTTACATACAGCAGTATTAAAAGTGAACTTGATAAATGTGTGAGCTGAAAATTCTTGCTCCATTTGAAAATAGCATTTATATGATTAACTTGGTTAAAATAGTTAGAAATTCTAGTAGAAAAAGGATGTCTCTTCACAATCTGTGATGCTGTATGTAAAACACCACCTGTGAAAGTTTATCAACTTTCTCCCAGATTACTATTAAAGAAAAAAGAAAAGAAAAAAAAAGGGTTTGGAGAACTCTTAGAATTGTTGGGACACCTTACAAATCAGTAAAATAGGAAATATTAATTTATAATAACTCATTGTAGTATGGAGAGTTTATACAAAACTATGAAACTATGTTCATCTAATCAAAACTCCTATTACCCAAGTTCAATCATGTCTTATATCAATTATTCTTCTAATATAAAATTCTCCATCAATAAATACCAAATGAATTGTATTTATTTTAGCAATTTTCTGGCTAAGAATTGTTAATACAACACCCAAAACAACTTTATCTCTGTTGGTTATCATGTGACCCTACTATCCCTTAAAACTTAGCACTTCGGTGAACAAGTAATGAAAAACATCAGCATAATTATTACATTGAAAGGCAACAGACCTTAAGATTTTGGCTATGCAATTAAACCTATACATCCTTTTTCACTTTTTCTGTGCTTTTTGATAGAATGTGGATACAGCATGTACTTCATCATTTAAGACATTTGTCCTGGATCCAGTTATGACAAGTGGTCACAATAGCTTCAAATTTTCTTTGAATTTTTTTTAATGTCGTCACAGATATACCCACCACTAAGCAGTACTTCAAGTACTAAAACTTGGTTGATCATCCCGTGAAAGGTTAGCATGATGAATCAATTTTCTTATGAAATCTCATTGATAAAAGCAACCTGTTTTCTGAGTAACACCGAGTTCTGTGGTTTTAAGTAAATTGACACTGCTAGACAGGGAAGTAGTTGCAGCATTAGCAGATAGTAGCCTGCAGGCCAAGGTTGAGATATGTGATGGTGAACTGGCACACAGCTTTGCTTTTTCAGGTTGGTTTTGCCTTCTAAAATTGTATTTCATTGAAATGAAAAACAAAACTATCAAAATAGTTGAGTGAAGTGTTTATATAGTTTTAACTCCTTAAGCAGTATCTGACTAAAATGGAAAAAACCACTTTATTTTGTGGAAACCTTTATTATTAATAGTCCCCATCTCTGTGTTCAATGATTCTTTTAGGGCTTTTGACTAGTTTGCATTTAGTGTTTCAAAGCTTTGGTGTTTCTGTATGTGTGCATGCACACAAGTCCATGAGCAGGTGTGTTAACAATGCATTTTAGGAATCATGGATTAGCTTTAGGAAACTTTGGATTCTATACTTGGTGTTTTACCTTTAAAGATTCATTTAAACCCATTGAGACTTATTTCCTGATACTAAATATATTATTTTATAGCTCTTTTCCTGTTATAAAAAAGTTATATTGTATCTAGTCATTGTTCTATTAAGTACAATATTAATTTAAGTTCTCTTACATTTGGAATTTTTATCTTTTATTAATAAAAATCTTAAAATTGATTTTATTTTTATTATTTATTTTGTTTTTATTTTATTTTTGAGTAACAAAAAACTTGAATGAATACTGCATGTAAATTTTCCAGTTTCAACAAGTATTAACTTACTTCAAATTTTGCTTATTAAACACTCCATTAAGTTGTAGTCTCTGATGATTTTGAAGGAAGTTATAGAAACAAAGACATATCAGTAAATATAATAATGCAAAAACAGATGTTCTCTGATATTCTTTGTCAGATTGAGGAACCTTCTTCTATTTCTAAATTTCTGGTTCTTTTTATACCATGAGCAATTTCATCAAATACTCTTTCTATAGTTATTAAAATGGAGTTGTAATGATCACTTTTTTAAATTTTATTAGCATAGTGAATTACACCAATTCCTTTTGGAGTATCAAAGCAACATTACAATCCTAAGATAAACAATACTTGATCATCATGTATTCTCATTTTTATCTAAGGTCAGATTTGAATTGCTAACATTTTCTTTAAAATATTTGCATGTATAGTCCTTAGAAATATTGATGTTGAATTTATTTTCTTGTAAAATCTCTTTTAGGCTTAGGTATTAGTGCTATTCAAGTCCTATGGGATATTTTAGAAAGTTTATTCTTCACTCTATTTTCTGAAATAGTTATTGTAAAGTGCTACTTCTTTCTAGACTACATGAGAGAATTCACCAGTGAAACCATTCCCTCTCTCCCCTGCCTTCCCTTTCCTCCTTTCTGTCTTTTCTTCTCTCCAATTCTCTTTCTCTGTACACATAATCATATATAGGTAAATATGCAATCGCCTCAACTCAATTTGTTGAAAAGACTTTTCTTTCCTTGTTGAACTATCTTTGGGCCTTTTTCAAACATTAAAAAATACATATATGGACTCTCTTTGGCTCTTTATCTTTCCATATAGATCATCAAATCAGATTGGAAATTTTAACAAAATCTTTGGCTGAAAATTTGATAGGAATTCACTGTGATTATCAGTATACAGGAGAGTATAAATATCTTAATAGTAATAAGTCCTTTGATGGATACAGTAGGTATATATATTTACTTGTTTAGAACTCGTATAATTGTTTCATTAAAGATTATCACTTATCAGTTAATATCTCATACATATTTTATTAAATGAGTTTTAAGTATTCCATGTTTATTATGTGATTATTTTACTTTTATTCATTTTGAAATATATTCATACTTATAAAAAAACTCATAAAATAAAATAAGTTCCTGTATACCTTTGATCAAGCTCTGCCAAGTGTTAGCATTCAACATATCCATAATACAACAATGAAAACATAGAAGTTTACAGTGACAGTACTATGAAGTGAAATTTTTTTTTTAATTTCTTCATTGTAGCAATAGAATCTCTTTAACTGGACCAGATTCCAATTCTGCATTACATGCCACATTTGGTTGTCATATTTCTTTATTAACTTTTAACCTGAGACATTGTCCCTGACTATATTTCTTTTTTTTTTTTTTTTTTTTTGAACTTTGGCATTGCTGCCATTTATTTATTTATCATTTGAAAGAGCTACAGAGAGAGGAAGAGAAACAGAGAGCTTCCATCTATTGGTTCACTCTGCAAATGGCCAGAACAGCCAGGGCTGGGCCAGGCTGAAGCCAGGAAACAGGAGCTTCTTCCAGTTCTCCCACGTGGGTACAGTGGCCCAAGGACTTATGCCATCTTCCACTGTTTTCCAGGTGCATTAGCAGGAAACTGGATCAGAAGTGGAGCAGCCAAGCGTGAACTAGCGTCCATATGGGATGCCAGTGAGGCAGGTGGAAGCTTAACCTGCTAAGCCACAACACTGGCTCCCAGCATTGCTGCTTTCTTATTTTTCATTAGATCCTGTCCCAGACTCACTGTCTATATTGTTTGCAGGACACTGGGTGAAGAGACTCCACCCAAGTCCATGCCTGAAATTATGTGTTCTCCTTCTCACCTTTAAATATCCTGCAATATTTTCTTTTTTCTTTTTTTTTTTTTAAACTTTTATTTAATGCATATAAATTTCCAAAGTACGACTTATGGATTACAATGGCTTTCCCCCCATACCGTCCCTCCCACCCACAACCCTCCCCTTTCCCACTCCCTCTCCCCTTCCATTCACATCATGATTCATTTTCGATTATCTTAATATACAGAAGATCAGCTTAGTATACATTAAGTATGGATTTCAACAGTTTGCTCCCACACAGAAACATAAAGTGAAAAATAATAGATGATTTTTTTAAATGATGATGAAATCAGAGCAGACCTATTGTCATGTTTAATCCCAGTGAGAGTCAAGTTGGGAATTGATACATTGTCCCTGACTATATTTCTTTAACTTGGTAATTTCTGTTTGTTGCTTTTATTAAAAGGCTCTATTTTGAGGTTTATATGATATAGTCTCATGATCAAATTCTGATTATAAATGTTGAAAGAGAAATAATACTCTTGATATTCTTTTTTGAGTGTGTCATGTCAGTAGATCTGTGATACTGTTATGTGACTCTTAATTGTGATGTTGACTTTGAACAGTCAGTGAAAATAACATCCCATTATACTACAAAGTCCCTTGGCACATTTCTAACTCTGCCATTTGGGGCAAGTCTGATTGAGCATATCCCAAATTGTACATCTCCTCCCTCTCTTATTCCCACTCATATTTAACAGGGATCACTTTTCAGTTAAATTTCAACACTTAAGAATAATTGTGTGGAACGATACAGAGAAGATTAGCATGGCCCCTGCTCAAGGATAATACGCAAATTTGTGAAGTGTTCCATATTTAAAAAAATAATTGTGTATTAACTACAGATTTCAGCCAATCGTATTAAGTAGAACAAAAAAAAAAAGCTAAAAGGAATAAAGTATTAAGTTGGTCATCAACAGTCAGGACAAGGACTGATCAAGTCACTGTTTCTCATAGTGTCCATTACACTTCAACAGGTTTCCTTTTTGGTGCTCGGTTAGTTCTCTCCGTTCAGGGAGAACATATGATATTTGTCCCTTTGGGACTGGCTTATTTCACTCAGCATGATGTTTTCCAGATTCCTCCATTTTGTTACAAATGACTGGATTTCATTGTGTTTTACTGCTGTATAGTATTCTACAGAATACATGTCCCATAATTTCTTTATCCAGTCTACTATTGATGGGCATTTAGGTTGATTCCAGGTCTTAGCTATTGTGTATTGAGCTGCAATAAACATTAAGGTGTAGACAGCTTTTTTGTTTGCCAATTTCATTTCCTTTGGGTAAATTCCAAGGAGTGGGATGGCTGGGTTGTAATTTCTATTTCATTATATACTTCTAATTTTATTATTTGGAAATTTCTAATAAAGAAGAACCTTGTTTCCCTCTTCCCATTTATTTATCATTTATTTATTCAAATATTTATGTCAGTATGGAATCAGAAATTTACCTTATTTATTCAATGGATTATGATCTATTACTTTTATTATTTGATATTCAAACTGTCCCTTTCATGGCCATTGAAGATGTCCTTGAAGTAGACTGTTAATGTCTACTTGGCAAACCTTATCCTTTGTAGAGCAATTTCTTACTTTCAGATACTTTTTCTGTTCAGTTTGCATAATAATTTTTGCAATTATATTTGTATTTGATTTAATCTTAATTTCAAACTTTCCTGTTAAGATATAGAAATATATTTTTTCTTCCTATTATCAGATTATTTCTCAATTGTAGAACTTGTAGATTCCTTAGGATATTCTACATATATGAACTGGTCATCTGTTTCTCTATTTGTATCATGTATTATAAATAACTTCCCTTGTAGAGTTACAGAATCTTTTTTTTTTTTTAAACAGGCGGAGTTAGACAGTGAGAGAGAGAGAGAGAGAGAGAGAGAGAGAGAAAGGCTTCCTTCCATTGGTTCACTCCCTCAAATGGCCGCCACGGCCAGTGTACAGTGTCGATCTGAAGCCAGGAGCCAGGTGCTTCCTCCTGGTCTCCCATGCGGGTGCAGGGCCCAAGGACTTGGGCCATCCTCCACTGCACTCCCGGACCACAGCAGAGAGCTGGACTGGAAGAGGAGCAACTGGGACAGAATCTGGTGCCCCAACCGGGACTAGAATCCGGGGTGCCAGGGCTGCAGGCGGAGGATTAGCCTAGTGAGCTGTGGTGCCGGCAGAGTTACAGAATCTTGATTTGCATGCCACGTACCAGGGTATTAACATGTTCAATGATCATTGTATTACCTAGATACTGTAATTAGATCTATAAACGAATCACATACAAATATGATTTATTCTGCAATAATGCTACCTGTTTTGGTTTACTATTATTAAAATTACTAATTATGTTACCTTAGAAGCTGCAGTTTATATTTTTATTTCTTTAAAAGATTGTATTTTGTGTTTTTTAATACTATTTATTATAATTATTTTTATTTATAACAGAGACACTGACAGAAATATCTTCTGTCTGCTGACTCATTCTGCAAATGTTCACAACAGTTGGGGCTGAGCCAGACTGAAGGCAGGACACAATTCAATTCATACATTCCACATGGGATAACAGGGATTCAAGTACTTCAACATGAACCCCTTAGGAGGTGTGCATTAGCTGGAAGCTGGAACCTGAAGCAGAGCAATGACTTGAAGCCAACATTCTGATAGGGGATGTGTCCCTCATGTGCCTTAACCAGTATGGAAATACCCAGCCCTGTATTTTTTTTAAAGAGAGAACACAGTATAGCAGTTATGGGACCTTGACTCTGGCATATGCAATCCAATCCTATCCCCAACAGTTTATTCCTCCTCCTATTCCTTTTCTTTCTCCAACCAAAGCTTAATCTAAATAAAATTTATAGCCCATAATTCACACATTTAAAGTATACAAAATGACCTTTACTGTGTTCACAAAACTGTGCAGTCATCATCAAAAATTTATTTTCATAAAACCATAAAAAAAACCCTGCAGTTCTAGCTGTCAATATCCAATTTCCTATTCCTCTAATTTTAAGCAATCATGAAACCTTTTTCTGTGTATCTGGATTAGCCTATTCTAGGAATTTCCTACATACTAAATCATGTAATATGTGGTCCTTTTGACTGTCTGGCTTTCACTTAGCATAATATTTTCAAAATTCATTCATACTGTTGCCAAATATTCCATTGTGTGGATATAGCACATTTTATTTACCTGTTCATCAGTTAGTAAACATTTGTGTTGTTTTCATTTTTTGCTGTTATGGAGAGTGCTGTTTTGAACAATCATACGTAAGTATAATGTGGATATACAGTTTCATTTCTCTTGGATGAACCGAGAGAATGATCTTCTATCCACTGGTTCACTCCCCAAATGGCAACAACTCCCAGAGCTGATCTGAATTCAGGAGCCAGGAGTTTCTTCCAGGTCTCCCAGAGGGGCCTAAGCACTTGGGCCCTCTTCTACTCTTTCCCAGGTCATCGCAGACAGCTGGATCAGAAGAAGAGCAAATGGCAGCTATGTGGGATGCTGGCACCACAGGTGGATGCTTTCCCTACTATACTACAACGCCACCCCCTCTTAGATGTCAGATTTTAACTTGAGTTTCCCTGACAGTTAAGCACTTCCTGTTTAATTTAGCGAATACTTATTGAGTGCCTTGCCTTGGTGATTAAGTTTCATCAATGCATAAAGCAAATAAATACTCTAATTCTTAGGAAGTTTATATTCTAGCAAGGGAAGGCGATTATAAACCATAAACTGAATGAATACCAACTAGAATAGAATGTGGAATTGAGTGTGACAATCTAAAGGGAAGCGAGTTTTAGTTGAGTACTCAAGATAAGCCTGTCTCATGGAAAAATTGATAGTCCAGCAAAATTCTGAAAAATGTCTAGTGGACAATCTGGACATTTTGGGTAAGAGCATACAGGACAGTCTGTGTGGAGTCCAGGAGGTCATAGTGGCTATTTATTTATTTATTTGACAGATAGAATTAGACAGTGAGAGAGAGAAAGAAAGAAATAGAGAGAGAGAGAGAGAGAGAGAAAGAGAGAAAGGTCTTCCTTCCATTGGTTCACCCCCAAAAGGCCACTACAGCCGGAGCTACGCTGATCCGAAGCCAGGAGCCAGGTACTTCCTCCTGGTCTCCCATGCGGGTGAAGGGGCTCAAGCACGTGGGCCATCCTCGACTGCCTTCCCAGGGCCACAGAGGAGAGCTGGACTGGAAGAGGAGCAACCGGGACTAGAACCTGGCGCCCATATGGGATGCTGGCGCCGCAGGCGGAGGACTAACCAAGTGAGCCATGGCGCTGGCCCACAGTGGCTATTACAGAGAGAACAAGTAAGCATAGGAACAAACAAGAATAGTAGGTGTTCATTCTTCAGAGGTAACAGGGACCAGGTCATATAGAACACTATATATTATTTCAACGAATTTGGAAGCTCTTACAAATGATGAGATGTTCAGATACTTAAATCTGGAGGTAGGAAAGTTATCAATTTTAACATTTTGTTTTTTACTTTTGTATTACAATTAAATACTTGGTTTGAATTTCTACTTCACTTATATCCTTGTAACAAAGAACATGAATATTAAGTTGAAATAAATTTAAAGAATGTTTCTTAATTTGAGAATTAAGGATAATCATAATTAAATAAGGTGTAAAACTTGAAATTCTAAAAATAAACAGCATTTTAGAATTATCATTGAAGACACTGATGAGTATTTGCCTATGAGGAAGTGTACTGTGAAATTCAAAATTGAAGTTGTGAAGAAATGCATGCATATTTATTCTAACTGTTAAAAAATAAGTTGAAATTTATTATATATGTAAATCATACTTTCATGGCACTGTTTAAAAGGAAAACTGCATGCATACTACAGAAGAAAAGTATATATGAAAATTCAGATTGTTACAAAGTTTTTGAGTTTTTAATTTTTAAAAGTTTGTCTTTTAACTTGATAAATAATTTTAGGATGGTATTACTATACATTTAGAAAATTCTAACATACTTTGATAACTTACCTTGCACCAGTACATATGCATTTAAGAAATATTTCTGTGTTTATTAAAATGATCCCATGGAAGCCTCTGGACACATAATATTTAATATTGTAGTTAAATGAACATTTTGGGCATAACCATCAATCAGAAAGTTTCTCATAGTACATTTAAAATTGATAGGTTTTGCCGGCGCCGTGGCTCAATAGGCTAATCCTCCACCTAACGGCGCCGGCACACCGGGTTCTAGTCCCGGTCGGGGCGCCGGATTCTGTCCTGCTTGCCCCTCTTCCAGGCCAGCTCTCTGCTGTGGCCAGGGAGTGCAGTGGAGGATGGCCCAAGTGCTTGGGTCCTGCACCCCATGGGAGACCAGGATAAGTACCTGGCTCCTGCCTTCGGATAGGCGTGGTGTGACGGCTGCAGCGCGCTGGCCGCGGCGGCCATTGGAGGGTGAACCAACGGAAAAAGGAAGACCTTTCTCTCTGTCTCTCTCTCTCACTGTCCACTCTGCCTGTAAAAAAAAAAAAAAATGATAGGTTTTTGTTTTCTTTTGTTATTTTCTCTAGCAATCTCAAGATTTATCAGAATAGTAGGTTCAAATAGATAGAAGGGACAAGATATTTCTTATCAACTGCTAGGCTCATGGATGAGACATTCATATAACCTACAGATTTACTTAAGATGTATATGACACAAACTTTTAGGAATGAAAAGCCAAGAAACAGGAAAAATTTTGTATTCTTGTGCTATGATTGAAGAAATAGTCATGGGAAAAATGATGGAAGTAAAAGAATTTGTCTAATTTAATTAACTGGGTGGATTCTACAAGCCCTGTTCAGACTCTACACTGTGGCCATGCATGAATTTCTTTCCTTCTGGAATAGGGCACATGAGGATCTTAGGAACTACTTCAGAAAAAGACCAGAGAACACTTTTCTGACCTGCTCCAGGGGCCTTCATGCGTGGGCAGTTTTCTCGAATGCCAACATGCCATGTTCCAGGGTAGCAGGTCCTTCACCTCTTGGAGACATCTCCTTCCCTCCCATCACACAAGCAACAGAGAACCACAAATTCTTAATGTTCAGAATTGTAAATACAGATCCTGGCCCAGGGAACTCCAGCAGCTGCAGGGCTAACACTCGGGTGAATGGGACTTCCAGGACTGCTAGGGTCCAGGTCATGTGACTTGCTTAAAACACTGACTTTTTAAAAAATTTTACCTCAAAATTAATAAATAGACATAACTATTGTAATGCTTAGGACTTTTTAATTGGTATGCTTTTTAATTGGTATACTTTTTAATTAGTATGGTAAAATTAAACTCAAAGACTTTATCAAAATAGACATTAATTTTACTGCTAAGAAGGTGACCAAGCATTAAGTTTACAAATGAAAATAGTGCTTTTTAGTCAATTTTTATGGTTTGCAATTATGTTTAAAAATAAAGTTAAAATCCGGGGCCAGTGCCTTGGCTCATTTGGTTAATCCTCCGCCTGTGGCGCCGGGTTCTAGTCCCAGTTGCTCCTCTTCCAGTCCAGCTCTCTGCTGAGGCCCGGGAAGGCAGTGGAGGATGGCCCAAGTGCTTGGCCCTGCACCCACATGGGAGATCAGGAGAAGCACCTGGCTCCTGGCTTCAGATTGGCGCAGCGCTGGCTGTAGTGGCCATTTGGGGGTGAACCACTGGAAGGAAGACCCTTCTCTCTGTCTCTCTCTCTCACTGTCCAACTATGCCTGTTAAATTAAAAAAATTAATTAATTAATTAATTAAAAAAATAAAATAATAAGGTAAAAATCCAGTAATTTTTAAAAGTTAACAGTATTTAAGATTTTAAACTTATCTCTATAAATTTGTTTCATTCTTACGGCATCTATCAAAATAATTACAGTTAACACGTTATGACTTACTAGGATAGATACCATGCTATTTTATGAAATTACGCAAACTTTTCTAAAATTCTGCGATAAATAGTATCATTGTTTTAAATATATGGAAAGGGAGGCTAAGGAAGGAACACAAAAGCCTCTGGTCACACAATAAAATGGCATTGCTAGATAAGAAATCAAAACTTCTGGCTTCAGAACACATGCTAATAGTCTGAGGCTGTACTTTTTTTAAAATATATTATTAAGGTGAAATTATTTTTTCTAGTCTTCCTCTCTACAGTTTTATCCAAATGTATGTACACTCTGAAAAGCACACATATGAGGACGTATAATAATGCTTTTGTGTAGATCTGGTTTTTTTTTTTTTTTTTTTTTTTTTTATAGGCAGAGTGAACCACTCACTAGAGAGAGAGACAGAGAGAAAGGTCTTCCTTTTTGCCGTTGGTATCCGAAGGCAGGAGCCAGGTGCTTCTTCTGGTCTCCCATGGGGTGCAGGGCCCAAGCACTTGGGCCATCCTCCACTATACTCCCTGGCCACAGCAGAGAGCTGGCCTGGAAGAGGGGCAACCGGGACAGAATCCGGCGCCCCAACCGGGACTAGAACCTGGTGTGCCGGTGCCGCTAGGCGGAGGATTAGCCTATTGAGCCGCGGCGCCGGCCGTAGATCTGTTTTAACTTCCTACACTCTAGCATCTAAAACACTATTTGACTTTTGTGTGAAATTCCATGACTCCTGATTTGAAAGATTAAGACCAGAATTTCAGTATGATGTAACTAGGATTTTTTGGTTTAGTACACGCATCTCTGACTAGCTATTTATTTTTTTCTACTAAAATATTAAAATCTAGAATTGCATTTAGACAAAGATCTAGAGAATAACAGCATTGAAATATTTCTCAAAAGTATGAGGGTGATCCTGAGAAGATTATGTCTATAGTAAAGCAAATTTTTGTAGTACCATTGTACAAGGACAAGATTTTATCTTTATATGTGAGTGAAATACAAAGCTCAGAAATGCACACACCCACCCACCCACCCACGCACACACCTTAAAAACTGAAGTAGTAGTAGAAGACACAAATCTACACATTAGAGAGGTATATTTTCCATTCACTCATTTATTCATTATTCTATCAGTAAGTAATCTAAATGTTAAACTTATGCTAAATACCTGGTTTATAAAAAATATATAATTTCTGATTTCAGATATTTCAGACTTGCCCGAAAGACTGATAAAATAAGAGCTCTTATGATGGCCTCTGATGAGTGTGATAATGATTGTGGGTGAATCTGTTCTGGATATGCAGAGAAAGAAGCTTTGTTTGCCTTGAGCAGCTGGGAATAGACCCCTATAGGACGTCCTTTCTGAACTGGGTCCCATAGTATGTGTGCTTGGAAGGAATTCAAAGCAGAAGCGACTCATTTAAAAATATATTCACTTAAAAAAACACACCTTTCCTCTTTATTGCTATAAATCAGCTTGTGAATCTCAAACTGTCCAAATGCATCTATTGTACAATTTTGAATCTGCTATAACTTTAGTAAGAATAATCACACATGAATACAAAAAGAAAAAAAAAACAAATTACTTTTAAGAGTAGCTGAAACATCTCAAGAATCTCACATGAGGCCGGCGCCACGGCTCACTTGGCTAATCCTCTGCCTGCGGCGCTAGCACCCCAGGTTCTAGTCCCGGTTGGGGTGCCATATTCTGTCCTGGTTGCTCTTCCAGTCCAGCTCTCTGCTGTGGTCCCGGAAGGCAGTGGAGGATGGCCCAAGTGCTTGGGTCCTGCACCCGCATGGGAGACCAGGAGGAAGCATCTGGCTCCTGCCTTCAGATTGGCACAGCACGCTGGCCGTAGAGGCCATTTGGGGGCTGAACGAACAGAAAAAAAGAAGACCTTTCTCTGTCTCTCTCTTTCTCTCACTGTCTAACTCTGCCTGTCAAAAAAAAAAAAAAAATTAAGAATCTCAATTTATATTTCTTGTCATTTGTCCTCTATGAGATCTATGAGTATGTTTCACTCTTTCTCTTTATTTGAAAAAGGAGTAATGCTAAGCTATTTTTTAACTATATGCTTTTACTGGGGCTGTCATTGTGATGTAATAAGTGAAGCTGTTGCCTGTGATGCCAGCAACCCAAATATGCACCAGCTCAAGTTCCAGCTGCTGCACTTCTGACCCAGCTGGGAAAGCAGTAGAAAATGGACCGAGTCTTTGGGCTTCTGCCACCGATGTGGGAGACCTGCATGGAGCACCTGGCTCCTGGCTCCTGTCTTCATTCTGGCCCAACCCTGGCTGGTGTGTCCAATTGAGGAGTGAACTAGCAGATGGAAAATCTCTGTCTCTATCTTTCTCTGTTTCTATAACTCTGCCTTTCAAATAAATAAAATAAATCTTAAAAAAATAATACTGTATGGTTCTGTAGAGTAAGATATGGAGAAGCAAGAAGCCAAAGGCTTAGCCCAAGAAAAATAGTGATTCTCAGAATAGGATTCTCCTACCTTCTTGTCTTTGGCATATCTTTAAGATCTTTTCTGCCTCTTCCACTGATCCTCTTTTCCTGAGGGATTTACCTTTGTGGTAACTGGCTTCCTTGTCCTCTGGCTTCTGGTTCAGTTGGGTCAATATAGAAATCAGAACAAACACGATCCAAGTTATTTATGCTCTAGTCTTCCTCTCTGTGAAAGGTTTGCCTCATTCACAGGCTGCTACCTCTCTCTAGGTAGCTTTCTTCTTCTGAATTCACTCCATCACGCTATGCTTTCAGGCCTAATGAAGATAATAGCTCTAGAGTTCTGCACTATCTCACATGGTTTGCCTATACACTATCAAGATGCCTGCTGTTCAACTCTTCTGAAATTATACTAATTTTACCATATAGCTATTCCCTGCTTCAGACTTAACAAACACAATCTCCCTAAAACTGATGCTATGGAAAAGCATCAGAATAATCAAAATTAGTAATTCATGTTTTGCATTTGAAGGTATCTAGAGGGTTGGTTTATATATTACAAGAGTTTTGTTTAATTTTTTAAAATTTATCTGAAAGGCAGAGAGACAGGAATCAACACACACACACACACACACATACAGAAGAGAGAGAGAAATAGGCAGACAGACAGACACAGAGAAAGCTCCTAGATTCAGTTCTCATATGTCCATAATAAACATAACTTGAGCAGAAGCTGGGAGCCTGGAACTGATTCAAGTCACTGACCTGGTTGCAGAGACCCAATTCCTTTAAAAAAAAAAAAAAAGGAAGGGATATTTATTTACTTTTAAAGAATAACAGAGAGAAAAAAAGACATAGAAAGAGAGTGAGAAAGAGATCTATCTTCCATCTGTTGGTTCACTGCCCAGGTGGCCACAGCAACCAGCACCAGGCCTGGCTGAAGCCAGGAGCCAGGAGCTTCATCTGCATCTCCTATGTGGGCAGTAGGGGCCCAGATACGTGGGCCATTTTCTGTTGCCTTTCCCAGGCTATTAGCATGGAGCTGGATAGACAACCTGGACATGAATTGGTGCCCCTATGGGATGCTGCTGTTTCAAGCGGTGGCTTAACCCTCTATGCCACAGATCTGACCGCTGGTACCCACTCTTTGAGCCATCATCTACTGCCTCCCTGTGTGTTCATTACCAGACATATTGGAAATGAGAATAGAATCAGGACTTAAACCCAGGACACATGTCCATCCAGAAGTTTCTGGTAAGACTAATAAAAGACTCATTGTTAAGAAACTATTGTGGGGCTGGCGCTGTGGCACAGTGGGTTAAGCCACAGCCTACAGCATCTGCATTCCATATGAGTGCTGGTTTGAGTCCCCAATGCTCCACTTCTGATCTGGCTCCGTCCTAATGCATCTGGGAAAGCAGCAGAGGATGGCCAAAGTCCTCGGACCCCTGTACCCAGGTGGGAAACTAGGAAGAAGCTCCTGGACACCTGGCTTCAGCCTGGCCCAGCACTGGACATTACAGCTTTTTGGGGAAATGAACCTGCAGATGGAAGATCTCTCTCTTTCTCTTTCTTTCTCTCTCTCTCTCTCTCTGTCTCCTTTCTCTCTGTATCTCTACCTTTCAAATAAATAAACCTTTAAAAATAATAAAATAAACATTGTGAATCTTTTTGTATATATGTTTCCTTTTAAAATAACTTCAATAGATACAATAGGTAAGACTTTAAAAGGTTTTTGTTTTCATTTATAATACATATTTGGGCTATATGGTAGCATAACAATACATGCTTGGAATGTGTTCTGGTCAAAACAGTGTAATCAGCAGTTCTCTTTCTTTGACAGAAGTTGATGGTTGGACTCTTGGAGCTTCTTTCTTCCATTTGATCATAAAATAATACCTGTTTATCGTGAACGATGTTCTCCCCACTGTGCTGTGTAACAAATGGAACTTATTCCTTTGACCTAACTCCATTTTGGTATCTATTAACAAAACTTCCTCTATTCCCACTACCCTAAGCCCCAAACCTCCTAGCCTGTTCAGTCACCATTCTATCTTTATACTGTGTATTGTGTTTCTTTTTATCTTAGGAAAGACTTCTTGATGATTAATGTGAAGTTTGTTTTTTCAAATTTGGTTAGGTGTCAATGGAATTAGGCATTCTATGTGTGTCCTGTGAACTTCCTCAGGAAGGTTAAATATAGTCATCTACTTTTATATTCAATATTTCTTAGATTTAAGTTCTGACTTATCACACCACCCTCTCTCTAAGTCCAAAGCAAATACAGCTATTTCTCTGAAGTGTGGAACACTTGGACATCGGCACCCACTGCAGGGGCCAAGAGTTGTTTCTCATAAATGATCATTTTATGATCTTGAGGATAAAACAATCAGCTGGTGTGTTTGGAAAGAGTCCCGTTTTGCTGGCTTTGAAATTGCTTAGCATCTAAGTACAGGAAATACGTTGCCTAGTTTATAAAGCTGAATATGTTTGTGTTGGTTGGATGATTTGAGTGAGGCATGAGTGAAGTTCCAAGATGCAAAAGGCAATATGATTAGTGACAGTGAATCCTGACAGTTAAATTTAACTCTGTATGGCATCTCTCACCAAGAAACCAATTTAATTGTCTATCTACGAAGACACATGTGAGATTAAGTGTGCGAGAAATGTGTTTTCTGAATGAACATGAATTGTTGTTTTGAAAACCATGAACCTATTTATATGTTCAAGGTGAAAGCACCTCAAAATTATGCCATGATGGAATATTTCCATACAATGTAGTGGAGTGCAATTTATGATGACAAGGCTTCTGCATTGTAAATAAAATGCTGATGATGCTTGCAAGGTGCAGAATTTGTGGACTTATGATAAAATTATTTTAACATGGAAATAGAGTTGTGAAAGCTAGCGGATTTCATTTCTCTGTTCCATATAGAACTTTAATCAGAAAAGAAATGACTGAAGTTAGCTCAATTCTTTGTGGAACCTATTGTATCCTAGAAAACCAACATGAGTAATTAGAGACAGAGTTTAATATTGGTTCTCCCCTTCCTTGATGTCAGCAGAATTTGTAAAGTAAATGTTAAAATTAACAAAAACTGCTATTGTGGACTTTAGATGATAGCATAGGAAAATGTTGATTTTCATATGACTATACATAAAAACAACTTTAATTGGTTATGTCTAACTCTTAAATTTCATCATCATTGAAATGAGCATAATTCTTTAATTTGATAGGAAGGATTTAATATAAGGGTAGTATATATCATCTACTAGTAGAAGAAGAGTTTCTCTTAGCTGAATCATCAAGAAAACACTTCATATATGAAAAATGAATTTAGAGGTGAGCTTTTGGTCTAGCAGTTAAGATACCACTTGTTACGCATGCGTCCTACACAGACTAACTGGGTGTGGCCCCAGTTCTACTTCTACTTCTGGCTTCCTGCTAATGCACACCTTGAAATGCAGCAAGTGGCAGCTCAAGTACTTGAATTTAGGCCACCATGTGGGAGATATGGATTGAATCACTGGCTTCTAGCCACAGCCTGGTTTCAGGCTTTGGTGTGGCTCAGCTTCTGCTGTTGTGGGCATTTAGAGAGTCAACAAATGGATAGGAGAACTCTATATTTCTGTCTGCTGGTCTTCAAATAAGTAAAGTAAATAAAGACAAAAAATTTAAAGTCATTCAGATATTGGATATAAAATAATCTCAGTTACTTAGAACTCTGTAACTTGGGCTAATTATATAAATTCTTTTTTTTTTTTTTTTTTTTTTTTTTGCCAGGCGGAGTTAGTGAGAGAGAGAGAGAGACAGAGAGAGAGAGAGTTATAGACAGTGAGAAAGAGAGAGAGAAAGGTCTTCCTTCCATTGGTTCACCCCCCTAATGGCTGCTACTGCCAGCACGCTGCGCTGATCCGAAGCCAGGAGCCAGGTGCTTCCTCCTGGTCTCCCATGCGGATGCAGGGACCCAAGCACTTGGGACATCCTCCGTTGCCCTCCCGAGCCACAGCAGAGAGCTGGACTGGAAGAGGAGCAACTGAGACTAGTACCTGGGGTGCTGGTGCCGCAGGCAGAGGATTAACCAAGTGAGCCACAGCGCTTGCTACATAAATTCTTTAAGATTCAATCTTTAGGCCAGAGCCGTGGTTCAATACGCTAATCCTCTGCCTGCGGCGCCAGCACACTGGGTTCTAGTCCTGGTTGGGGCACCGGATTTTGTCCTGGTTGCTCCTCTTCCAGTCCAGCTCTCTGCTGTGGCCAGGGAGTGCAGTGGAGAATGGTCCAGGTCCTTGGGCCCTGCACCCGCATGGGTAACCAGGAGAAGCACCTGGCTCCTGGCTTCCAATCAGCGTGGTGCACCAGCTGCAGCAGCCATAAGGGAGGTGAACCAACGGCAAAGGAAGACCTTTCTCTCTGTCTCTCTCTCTCACTGTCCACTCTGCCTGTCAAAAAGAAAAAAAAAAGATTCAATCTTTATCAGTAAAACAAAGATTAAAATAACATCTAAGGGTGAACATAGGGACTTTTGTTAAAATGAAGGTTAAGACATCTGTATACCATATCAAAGTGCCTGTGTACAAGTCCAAACTCTGCTTCCAATTCCAATGTTCTGATAATGAGAACCCTGGAAGAAAGCAAGTGATGATTCAAGTAGTTGGGTGCTGGCTACCCACTTGGCAGACCTACAATGAACTTTAGTCTCTGGCTTCAACCTAACTCAGTCCTAGCTACTGTGGGTCTTTGGGTAGTGATTCAGCAAATGAGAGCTTTCAGTCTTTCAGTCTGTTT
Source organism: Oryctolagus cuniculus (assembly GCF_964237555.1). Lineage (NCBI taxonomy): Eukaryota > Metazoa > Chordata > Mammalia > Lagomorpha > Leporidae > Oryctolagus > Oryctolagus cuniculus. The sequence goes on from NC_091434.1 coordinate 102,300,704, forward strand.
CTCTGGCTCTGTCTCTTCAGTAAATAAGTACAATTTAAAAATATCTACCGCGTTGGTTAATACAATGATTAAATAATGTGTTATAAATGTTCTATATATTCTATACATTGTAAGCATTTCTGAACTGTTAGCTCTCATTGGTGAGTTAAAAATACTGAAAAAATGAGTGAATTAATTAATGTAAACCATGGAAATTCTGATAAAAATAAATCATGTTATGTTTCATTTATAAACATTGCTCTAATGATTGCTTCTCTTTCCTCTTTCCCTCTCTAGAAATACCAAAGGCTTTATCCTTTGTCTGGATCAAAGCAATTGGTCCTTACTGATCTCCTTGATACTCTTGGTTCTTGTCTAATATAGTCTGTATACCAGCAGCGGAAGAATCTTTGAAATTACAAACCAGTAGTAACATTACTTACTTAACAAATATTAATAGGTGACTATTATTATATGAAAAATTCCACAACTTGTCCTAGAGAGGAGATCCCCATGTGGGTGCCTTTCTCCCTTGCTTCCCAGGCTTACAGTGGGACCTTCTCCCATTGTCTGAGCCACATTCACACTTAGCCTTGCTTGTTTCCCAGCACTCCATGCCCTGCTTTGCTCCTGACTTTCACACCATGTATTTGCTCTGCTCCAACTCCTTTCTTCTCTTTGGCCCTCTTACTTGTTTTTTCCTCTGTTCCTCAGGACAATCATTCCAGATGGCATACTAGAGAGATTATCATTTTTACACTTTCATGGCAAGCCATCTGCCCCTTCTCCTGCTGACTGTGTAAAAATACTTACTGAAATTCAAAGCAGGTACAGATCTCAGTCAACTCTTCTAAGAGAGAGTAGCAAAACGATGTCTTAGCTCCAGCTGCTATTTCTAACAATTCTCAAGACTAATGGGAAATCTGAGCTCAAGCTGCCTGTAAAATGGGGTTCTGGTGAGAGTCTTCCTCATGCCTTTTAGATGAACACCTGCATGCTATGCCCTCACATTCAGACAAGAGTGTTGTCATCTGTCTTCCTCTTCTTATAAGAACACTGATCCTATCATGGGGATCCCAACTATATGACTTCATACAAGACTGATTACCTCAATGTCCCATTTCCAAATATTAATAAGCAGATAGGGCTGATCCAGAACTTATCAACAGTAGGAGGTGGGGGTGGAGGAGAAAGGGTAAGGGGTGGGGAGTGACATAGTCTACAATACTGAATAGTCTTTATGACTGGTCTTTTATACTCATGAAACATCATCTAGGACATAACAGACTATTTCAAAAGAAATACATTAAATTGAACCTGTAAACTTACCAGATATTAGTCAGTTTTTCAGATTTCTTTTTACATTTGCATTTTAGCTATAGTTTCCCAATATTCCTGTGGGCTTTAGCACATATGTTTGTGTTTTTTTGTGTATGTGTATATTTGGAAACATAGAAATGATATGAAAACCATAATTGTACAATACTGTGTTCTGCACTGATAATGGTAGTTTTTAATAAAGAGAGCAAATTAGAAAGAATTATCAAGTCATTTTGTGAAACAAGGTGCTGTATTGCAAATCAAGATGCCCATTTTCTTACCCTTTAAAGAGGCTGGAGTTTGGAGATAGTTGGCTTCTTAAACTCAAAATACAATCTTATTCATGACTCAAGTAAGTTGAGTGCTCATATGCCCGTCACTTTGACTCTAGAGGTCCTCCCTCTATTTGGAAGAAAATGAAACTGGCAAATTATCTCATAGGACTGGGTAGAGAAATGGGATAAGCAGAGGAAAAGGCAGGTATCTAGAGCAAGCCCTGAATTCAGTGCCACAAGACTTCTGTTGAGTGGCAATTTTCAAACTAGAGTTTTTAAAAGCATTTAGTGCAGACTGGAAGACTGCCATCAGGGCTGTTGAACCGCCAAAACCTAAAAACTCAGAACACTTAAGCTGTGTTTTGCAGTTTGTCCCTTCTTAGGCCTTGATTGGAACTAACACAAGGCAGCCACTAGCTCCCCACATTCTCTGAATTGTGGGAAGTTCTAGGAAATGTAAGGGACATTGAACTTATATCCTTCCATATAAAGTCTGTAAATATATACTATTTCAATCACTGGGTGGTACCAGAAATAAAGTAGGAAAAAAAATCAGTGACAGCAAAAACAATATTTTATTCTCCTCCTTTTCACCATTTTTTGCATTGCTAACTCAACTGCCTATTAGCATTTTCTTCTCTGTTCCCATAACAATCAGGAAGTTGCTATCAGAGGAAAAGTTGGGCTGCTGTGGGCTTGCCTGATTTTGGCTGGCAGCAAAAGTTCCATCAATTCATGTCTTTTTTTTTAAATTTTGATAAAGGAATATAATTTCATACATTTAATATACACAGATTTGGGAACATGATGATACTTCCCCTTTACCTTCCTCCTACCCATACTCCCACCTTTCTTCCTCCTGCCTCTTCTTTTCCTGTTTTTATTTTTTACAGAGATCAATGTTCAGTTAACTTTTATACTAATAAGATTAACCCTATTCCAAGTAGAGAGTTCACCAATTAGTATGAGGGAAAAAATGAAAACAACAAAACTAAACAAACAAAAATTATTGTTCCTTGACCATCAAAGCAAGGGTTCAAAATCATCACATCTCAAAGTGTCAGTTTCACTCCTATAGATTACATTCTAGGTACTTTATTAGTTACCACAGATCAGAGAGCCCATATGGTATTTCTCTTTTTGTGACTGGCTTATTTCACAAAGTATAATGGTTTCCAGTTGCATCCATTTTGTTGCAAATGACGGGATTTCATATTTTTACCACTGTGTAGTATTCCATAGTGTAGATATACCATAATGTCTTTATCCATTCTTCAGTTGATAGACATCAGGGTTAATTCCATGTCTTAACTATTATAAATTGAGCTGAAATGAACAGGGCTTACAGATCACTCTTTCATATACTTACTTCATTTCTTTTGGATAAATTCCCAGGATTGGGATGGCTGGGTTATATGGTAGGTCTATATTCAGCTTTCTGAAATAACTCCATACTGTCTTCTGAAATGACTGTACTAGTTTACATTCCCAGCAACACTGAATTGTTAGCCTTCTCCCCACTTCCTTGCCAGCATTTGTTGTTTGTTGATTTCTGTGTAAGAGCCTTTTTAACAAGGGTGAGATGAAACCTCATTGTAGTTTTGGTTTGTATTTCCCTGATGGCTAGTGATCCTGAGCACTTTTTCATGTGTCTATTGGCCATTTGAATTTCCTCTCTTGAAAAGTGTCTGTTCAGGTCTTTTTTCCCATTTCTTCTTTTTTTTTTTAAGATTTATTTATTTACTTGAAAGTCAGAGTTACACAGAGAGAAGGAGAGGCAGAGAAAGAGAGAAGGGGAGAGAGAGAGGTCTTTCATCTGCTGGTTCACTCCCCAGTTGGCCACAATGGCTGGAGTTGCGCCCATCCAAAGCCAGGAGCCAGGAGCTTCTTCTGGGTCTCCCACACAGGTGCAGGGCTTAAGAGATAAGGTGATGCAAGCTTCATAGAAAACAGTCTCAACCACTAGGTCAAATGACTGCCCCTGTCTTTTTTATAATAGCCATTCTAACTGGAGTTAGATGATACCTTATTATTTTTGACTTGAATTTCCTTGGTAGATACCTACATGGAGCATTGTTACATAAAATTTTTGCCATTTTTATTTTTTCTGAGAAATTTCTACTCACAACATTTTCCCATTTTGAATTGAATTATTTGGATTTCTTTTATTGAGTCGTTTGAATTCCTTGTATGTTCTGGATTAATCCCTTGTCAAATAAATAACTTGCACATTATTCTTACATTATCTTGGCTGTCTGAGCAGTCTGTTTTTTCTCAATCTGATAAAATCTCAGTTGTCTATTTTAGCTTTTATTGGATGAGCTTTTAGGGTGTCAACTCATGTTAAAGTTAATACAAAGAAAATACTATGCTGCCAATTTATAAAGAAAAAAGGAGGGGGGCCAGTGTCATGGCTCACTTGGTTAATCCTCTGCCTGAGGCACCAGCATCCCATATGGGCGCTGGGTTCTAGTCCCAGTTGCTCCTCTTCCAGTCCAGCTCTCTGCTGTGGCCCCGGAGGGCAGTGGAGGATGGCCCAATTGCTTGGGTCCCTGCACCGGCATGGGAGACCAGGAAGAAGCATCTGGTTCCTGGCTTCGGATCAGCGTAGCTCTGGCCATAGCGGCCATTTTGGGGGTGAAACAGTGGAAGGAAGACCTTTCTCTCTGTCTCTCTCTCTCACTGTGTAACTCTATCTGTCAAATAAAAAAAAAGAAAGAAAAGAAAAAAAGGAGGGATCATTTGTTGGCACAGTGGTTTAAGTTACAGTTGTTATTTTGGCATCCCATTTCTGAGCTCCACTTTGAATTCCAGCTGCTCTGCTTCTGATCCAGCTCCCTGCTAATGTGCATGGGATGGCAGCAGATACCCAAGTACATTTGGTCCCTCACACACATGTAAGTGACCTTGATGGAGTTCCTGCCTCCTAGCTTCAGCCTGAACCATCCTTCTATAATCTTAATTCAAAATGGTGATTAATTTGATCTTGTGGTAAAATTATTTTATTTTTTTATATTTAATTTTGTATTCTTGCAACTCAAAGTGGATATATTCCCAAAGAAATGGCATTAGTGTCCCCAAGAGTCTTATTGGAAATGCAGAATCTCATGTTTCATCCCTGAGTTACAAAATGATTTGTAAGCCCATTAAGGTCAGTGAAATTGAAGTAACACCTTGACAGTAGGGACTCCATTTTGGAGTGCTTCAGACTCCATTCTGGGAAGGTGCCCCCCCCACACCGTGAGACTCTGGTCTGAAACTATGATCTAAAACAGTTGAACAACAGCAGTTCACTACATCACACTTGGCAGAGCATAGAAACACCCTAGCATGATCACTCAAGCTTGGAAGTGGATAGGCTGCACCTGGGTTAATGATAAAAATGTAATTTGTCTATGTCCTACATATGATTAAAACCAATACCTGGGTTAATGTCAAGATTATAATTGGAATTGCTAAGATGGTAACTGGTATTGTCAAGATTATAATTGATACTAGTTTCACATAGGTTTTAGGTCAGCTTGACCCCGGTAACCATGTATTCCCCCCGTCCCCAGCAACCATGAATTCCCCTCCCGATTTTGTGGTTTTTGCCTTTATAAACCCTGTTGCTTTGGGCTTCAGGAACGAGAGCTCTTTAGGGCATGAGCCCACTCTCCACTGCCGGCAATAAAAGACCATCAAATTTTGTCAATGTGTGGAGCTCCTTTGCACTCGCTCAGGTACAACAAAATATTGTACCCTAGAACAGAAATGGGGGCCGGTGCTGTGGTGTAGCAGGTAAAGCTGCCGCCTGCAGTGCAGGCATCCCATATAGGCACTGTAGTTTGAGACTCAGCTGCTCTACTTCCAATCTGGCTCTCTTCTGTGGCCTGGGAGAGCAGTAGAAGATGACCCAAGTCTTTGGGCCCCTGCACTTGTGTAGGAGACCTGGAGAAAGCTACTGGCTCCTGGCTTCAGATCGGTGCAGCTCCGGCATTTGCAGCCAGTTGGGGAGTGAACCAGCAGATGGAAGACAGCTCCCTCTCTCTCTCTGCCTCTCCTTCTCCCTGTGTAACTCTGACTTTTAAATAAATAAATAAATAAATCTTTGGCTGGCGCCGCGGCTCACTAGGCTAATCCTCCGCCTTGCAGCACTGTCACACCGGGTTCTAGTCCTGGTCGGGTGCCAGATTCTGTCCCGGTTGCCCCTCTTCCAGGCCAGCTCTCTGCTTTGGCAAGGGAGTGCAGTGGAGGATGGCCCGAATCCTTGGGCCCTGCACCCGCATGGGAGACCAGGAGAAGCACCTGGCTCCTGCCTTCGGATCAGCACGGTGCGCCAGCAGCAGCGCGCTGGCCGCGCCGGCCATTGGAGGGTGAACCAACGGCAAAGGAAGACCTTTCTCTCTGTCTCTCTCTCTCACTGTCCACTCTGCCTGTCAACAATAAATAAATAAATAAATAAATAAATAAATCTTTAAAATAAAAAGAACAGAAATGACCTATATGCTCAGAAAAAAAATGGAAGCAATTGTTAATACAAATAATTATTAGTTATTTGTAATGAATAAGGTATGGTTTGGGGTATACCCAAAGATAAACAAGGTATATGCTTGTTTATCTTAAGTTTTTCAACTAAAGTAGTTTAAGGACATATGTTTGTAAGGGGTGTTTTGTGATGTCACAGTACGTATATACATTGAGCATTTAATATTTGTTTTTGGCAAAAAATTCAAAACCTTCTAGTTATTTTCCTTTGTATAAAGAATTACACAGTACATTAACATTATTTGTGTTCACCCTACTATGTAATGGAGACTCAGAACTTCTTATTAGATGTAACTTGATACTCACTCACACTGTAATCAACATTTCCCCATCCCTCTCTCATTCCCTCCCCAGCCTCATGTAAATTCTATGAGGTGCCTTTTCTTTTAATACTTTCTATATAAGTGAGATCATGTAACACACATTTTTCTGTACTTGGTTTATTTCATTAAACATAATAATCTCCAGTTCTGCCATGTTGTGAATGATAAGATTTAATTCTTTTTATTCCATTGTGTATATGTTATACATTTTCTTTATTCATAAGTACATATACACTTAGGCTGTTTTCATTTCTTAACTATTATGAATAGTGATACAGTAAAAAATGGGAGTAAAGATGTCTCTTCGATAGATTGATTTCATTGTCCTTGTGTATAACTAGCAGTGGAATTTGTGGATCATATGGTGATTCTGTATTTTAATTGTTTGAGCTAACTCTACAGTGCTTTCCACAATGACTGTGGTAATTTGCATTTCCTCCAACAGTGTGCAAGGGTTCTCTTTTTCTCTATATCCTTTCCAGCATTTGTTCTCTCTTGTATTACTATTACTATAAAAAAGCACTCTGTTTAATAGTAGCCAGTCTAACTGGGGTGAGGTAATATCTCATTGTGCAATTTTCATTTCTTGATGATTAGTGATATTGAGCATTTTTATATATCTGTTGGCCATTTGTATGTCTATGAGAAATGAACATTTAGATTTAGTTCTCATTTTTAAATTGGATTATTTGTTCTTGTAATGTTGAATTGCTTAAGTTGCTTGATATCGAGTTGTATAGCTTGCGTGTAGTTTCTTCCATTTTGTAGGTTGTCTTTTCACAAACTGTTTCCTTTGCCAAGCAGTAGCTTTTTAGTTTGATGAAAATCAATTTGAATATATTTGTTTTCATTCCATGTGCTTTTGCAGTCTTAAGCAAAAAATCCTTTCCCATTCCAATGTCCTAAACTGGTTCCCATATGTTTTTCTTCTTGAAGTTTCATAGTGTCTGGTTTTACATTTGTCTTTCATCCATTTTAAATTCATTTTTTTTACATGGTGAGATACAGGTATCTAGTTTATTTCTTCTATATATATATTTATAAAATTTTCCAATGCTGTTTGTTAAAAAGATTGGGATGGCGCCATGGCTTACTTGGCTAATCCTCTGCCTACAGCTCCAGAACACCAGGTTCTAGTCCCGGTAGGGGCGCCATGTTCTGTCCCGGTTGCTCCTCTTTCAGTCCAGTTCTCTGCTGTGGCCCAGGAAGGCAGTGGAGGATGGCCCAAGTGCTTGGGCCCTGCACCCGCATGGGAGACCAGGAGGAAGCACCTGGCTCCTGGCTTCAGATCGGCACAGCATGCTGGCCGTAGCAGCCATTTGGGGGGGTGAACCAATGGACCATTCTCTCTGTCTCTCTCTCTCTCACTGTCTAACTCTGCCTGTCCAAAAAATAAAAGATTATCTCTTTACAATGCATGTTCATTAAATTTTTGTCCAGGTCAATTAGCTGTAGATGAGTGAGTTTATGTGTATGGTATTGATTCTGTTCTGTTACTCCATATGTCTATTACTCCATATCTTTTCAGGTCAATACCATTCTGTTTTAATTACTATAGCTTTGTAATATATATTAAAATCAGGTAGTGGAAAGCATGCTAATTTGTTGTGTTTGCCCAAGACTCAGCTATTTGTGAACCAATACAAAATTTACCAGTGCTTCTTTGAGTTCTGCAAAAAACTGGAATTTTTGATACAGATTGGACTGAATCTCTAAATTACATAGGATTTTATGCCCTTTCTATCCGCAAAAAACTGTGGGGAGCAATCCGGACTGGACTAAGTTACTGGAATTAAGACTTATTCTATGCATCTGCTCTCCCACAATATGGCGCTGGGAGAGGAGGCAACAGCTTCTACCCAGCTGCCTCTCACCAACTTGACAAGCTGCAGGACCTGCTCCTGATTGGAGGAGAGCAGCGTACTCGGCGTGTGGGCAGCCGAGTTGGGATTGGCGGAGGACTATAAAGGAGGAGAGAGACGGCATGCACCAGGAACATCTAAGGGGAACATCTAAGGGGAACATCTAGCTGAAGGAACACCTGTGCAGCCCCCGAGAAGAGCTGGCCGGCGGTGTGCCACTCCCCTGCGGAAGTGGGGAATGCGGCCAGGGGGAACTGCCCTTCCACGGAGGTGGAAGGGATAGTAGCCAACCCGGGAAGAACCAGCAGCAAACCCGGGGAGGGCCGAGCAGACGAAAGAACAACGCAGGGTCCTGTGTCGTTCCTCCACGAAGACGGGGAGCGACAAAAAACATTGTTAATTACCTCATTGTAGTTTAGAGATTGATACAGGGTGGATGAGAGAAATGAAACTTCTTTTTAAAATAATTTATTTATTGGTTATTTTAAAGGCAGGGTGACTGGGGGTAGAGAAGAGAAAGGAGAGAGAGAAAGAGACAGAGAGAGAGGGGGAAGTATTTTTGTTTTTTAAACTTTTATTTAGTAAATATAAATTTCCATAGTACAGTTTATGGATTATAATGGCTTTTTCCCACCCATAAATTCCCTCCCACCCACAACCCTCCCATCTCCCGCTCCCTCTCCCCTTCCATTCACATCAAGATTCATTTTCAATTATCTTTATATACAGAAGATCAATTTAGTATATATTAAGATTTCATCAGTTTGCACCCACACAGAACATAAAGTGTAAAATACTATTTGAGTACTAGTTATAGCATTAATTCACATTGTACAACACATTAAGGACAGAGATCCCACATGAGGAGTAAGTACACAGTGACTCCTGTTGTTGACTTATCAATTTGACACTCTTGTTTATGGCGTCAGTAATCTCCCTAGGCTCTAGTCATGAGTTGCCAAGGCTATGGAAGCCTTTTGAGTTTGCCGACTTTGATCTTATTTAGACAAGGTCATAATCAAAGTGGAAGTTCTATCCTCCCTTCAGACAAAGGTACCTCCCTTTCTTTGATGGCCCCGTTCTTTCCACTGGGATCTCACTCGCAGAGATTTTTCATTTAGGTTTTTTTTTTTGTTTTTTTTGTTTTTTTTTTTTTTTTTTTCCAGAGTGTCTTGGCTTTCCATACCTAAAATACTCTCATGGGCTCTTCAGCCAGATCTGAATGCCTTAAGAGCTGCTTCTGAGGCCAGAGTGCTGTTTAGGACATCTGCCATTCTATGAGTCTGCTGTGTATCCCATTTCCCATGTTGGATCGTTCTCTCCCTTTTTGATTCTATCAGCTAGTATTAGCAGACACTAGTCTTGTTTATGTGATCCCTTTGACTCTTAGACTTTTCATTATGATCAATTGTGAACTGAAATTGATCACTTGGACTAGTGAGATGGCATTGGTACATGCCACCTTGATGGGATTATATTGGAATCCCCTGGCACATTTCTAACTCCATCATCTGGGGCAAGTCCTATTGAGCATTTCCCAAATTGTACATCTCCTCCCTCTCTTATTCCCACTCTTATATTTAACAGGGATCACTTTTCAGTTAAATTGAAACAGCTAAGAATAATTGTGTGTTAAATACAGAGTTCAACCAATAGTATTAACTAGAACAAAAAAAAATACAAAAAGGGATAAAGTATTAAATTCTACATCAACAGTCAGGACAAGGGCTGATCAAGTCACTGTTTCTCATAATGTCCATTTCACTTCAACAGGTTTCCTTTTTGGTTTCCTTTTTGAGAGAGAAGAATTCTGTCTGCTTCTTTGCTCTCCAAATGACCACACTAGCAGGTGCTGGTCTAGGCCAAAAACCAGGATTCTGGAACCCCATCCAAGTCTCTCTTGTGGGTGGCAGGGGCCCAAGTACTTGGGCTATCATCCACTGCTTTCCAGGCACATTAGTTAGGAACGGGATTGGAGTGGAGCAGCCAGTATTCAAAGTAGTTCTTTTATATGGGATGCAGGCATGCTAATGGTGGGTTAACCCACCATGCCACAATGCTGGTTCCAGGAACCGTTTTAAATTATCGTGCTTCTACAAATCATATGAACTTCAGTACTCCATAAATAGTTCTCAGGATGCAGTAATTCCTAATAATGTACTGTTTGGCATTGGATAAGTATTGAGATTTGGAGGCAGTATACTAAGTTGTTGAACAATAGGAGCACTAGGTGTAACTTTGCTGCTTTGACTGAGTTAATTTCTCTGCCCTAAATTTTCTAATACACATAATGGAGATGACGTATTCCTCACAAAATGCTGGTAAAACATGTATATTAGTACCTAACATGTAATCAGCTTTTAGTAAGCATCTGTGATTATAATTAGTTGTGAAAGCTTATATCAAATCCAAGCGCCTTCATTAACTAAGCATTTCATTTCTGGCAAGCTGCAAAATTTCTCCAGCGCTCAGATTCTTAATATATGCATTAAGTTGGTAATAATCCCTGCCTCATGGGATGGTTTTAAGAAAGAAATGGGGTAATATTTGTAAGTCTTACTATAGAGCCCTTTCAGTTAATTCTCTTATTGCTAGGATCATCATATACCCTTTTCATTTGTGTTTAATTTTCACGACATTTTCTATGCGGTCATTTTCCTGTAAGGTTTCCTTTTTTTTTTCTCTTTACAGAAAAAGTAACTTAGTGAGTTTTCTTACTGAAATTAATACTGAAGCCAAATAATTAAATTTACAAATTTATCACTAGAAAACTATTCAATTTAAATTTCTTAATTGAAATTTTATATGACAATTAATTACTTTAGAATAATTCTTCATGCAAAAATATTGAAAACTAATAACCAACTTTGTCCCATAACTAAAATATATAAACTCAATATATAACTAAACTTTGAAAAATATTACTTCATATATCCTTTTTTAATGATTTATTCATTTATTTGAAAAGCAGAGTTACAGAGAGGCACAGGCAGAGAGAGAGAAAGGTCTTTGATCTGCTGGTTCACTCCCCAGATGGCCACAATGGCCCAAAGCCAAGAGCCAGGAGATTCCTCTGGGCCTCCCACATGGGTACCAGGGCCTGAGGACTTGGGCCATCTTCCAGTGCTTTCCCAGACCATAGCAGAGAGCTGGATTGGAAGTGAAGCAGCCGGGACCCAAACCGGCACCTATAGGGGATGCTGGCACTGCAGTTGGCGGCTTTACCCACTTAGCCACAGTGCCCCCCTCCCCCCTGTGTATCCTTAAACCAGCCTGGTGAAATTACTGAATCAGGTTTTAGTCAAGTCTAAGAGATGAGCACATTTCAATTTTTTTTTAACTTTTATTTAATGAATATAAATTTTCAAAGTACGACTTATGGATTACAATGGCTTCCCCCCCATACCGTCCCTCCCACCCACAACCCTCCCCTTTCCCACTCCCTCTCCCCTTCCATTCACATCAAGATTCATTTTCAATTATCTTAATATACAGAAGATCAGCTTAGTATACATTAAGTAAGGATTTCAACAGTTTGCTCCCACACAGAAACATAAAGTGAAAAATAATAGATGATTTTTTTAAATGATGATGAAATCAGATCAGACCTATTGTCATGTTTAATCCCAGTGAGAGTCAAGTTGGGAATTGATCATTTCTTTCTTTTTTTTTTTTTTTTTTACAGAAGATCAGTTTAGTATGCATTAAGTAAAGATTTCAACAGTTTGCACCCCCATAGAAACACAAAGTGAAATATATTGTTTGAGTACTCGTTATAGCATTAAATCTCAATGCACAGCACATTAAGGACAGAGATCCTACATGAGGAGTAAGTGCACAGTTAAAAAGTGAAACATCTTCCTCAAAATCCACCCTGCTGAAAAGTTACCAATATGGCATTTGCGTGAGGATTTCTGCTTCCTTGAAGACAAATTCTTTTAGATTTCTTTGGCTTGTTTGAAATTTATGGCTCTTTCCTCCTTTCCTTTCTACTTTTCCCATTCTTTCTCTCTTCTGCCTTCTTTCTCTTCGTGGTCTCCTTCCCTAGTCCTCTCCTCCTCCTCCTCTGCATGCTCCATTTCCTGAAATTACATCTTGTATTTTTCTTACAGAACTGAACTCCTTCTCGAGATCTGTCTTCCAGGCTTTGGAGGTCTTTACTCAACAGGAGTGTGTTCAGATTCAAACTAAGCTCGATTTTTTCACTGCTTTTCTGAAGAATTGAGAACTATTTGGTTAGGATACTTACAGTTTAGACTTAGGAGAAAAAACTAAATAAAACTACTGGATATTGAACTCATTTATTTCCTGGTATATACTATTATTTAAAACTTAGTAGCAGTCATATATAGTTAATATATTTCATCTAAACTATTTGGGAAACATTTGGGCCTTTATTTTTAATATTTTTATATATAATTTACATATACTAAACTGCACATATGTAAAGTTGAGAATTTTTCACACACACACACACACACTGAATTCATCATTACTTGCAAAGAATGAACACACACATGACTGCTACAAGTTTCTTCTCTTGTAATTCTGCTCTTTCCACTTTGTGCCTTCTTTATCCCTGGGAAACACTATCTGTTTTTTGTTACTATAGATTGGTTTTCATGTTCTTGAAATGAATGGTATGTTCTAGTATGTACTTTTTCCTGGCTTCTTTCCCTTACAATAATTATTTTGAAGTTTATCCATGTTGTTATACATATGAAAAGTTTATCCTGTTGTTTTTACTTAGTGGTATTCCCATTGTACATATTAAAGAAAAGAAATTTAAGCTACTTGCTAAATAATAGGACAGACTTTATTCAGAAAAATTTCAAAAGATATAGGAACTACTGAAGTGGTATTTATTGCTTGACACAATGAGAAAGGAGAGAGAGAGAGAAAAAGAGAGAGAGAGAGAGAGAGAGAAACTGCCATCTGCTTGTTCATTGTCCAAATGCCTTAAATGACCAGTGCTTGGCAATGTATAAACCATGATCCAGAAACTCAATCCAGGTCTCCAATGTGGGAGACAGAACACATTCCTTGAGCCGTTACTGCTGCTTTCCAGGATCTGCGTTAGCAGAAAAGGATCCAGAGTTCGATGCTGCACCCAGGTACTCTGATAGGATCCGCAGGTGTATCATACAACATCTTGACTGTTCGGCTAAACTCCTGTCCCTGCAATGGCTTTTCTAACAGGGGGCAGAGAATGATCTTAACTTTGGATAAAACAAGGACTAAGGAGAAGTTATAGGCTGTGAGTAAAATCAGGAACTGGTAGACTGAGGATCAGGAACTGTAGGAGGCAGTGAAACAGCCCCATAGATTGACCTGGACAGTCAGGAACTGGCCTCTCAGTGCTGGATGGCAGCAGGAGCCTACTGCTGGGCCTTGTGACAATGCAGGGCCTCTGTTCCCAACCCATAAGTCCCCGTTGCATCTGTCTAGGGACGGACCTGAGGATCTGAATTTTTCAAAAAGTTGCCCCAAAGAACCCTGATGGACAGAGTTGATGTGGTCTGTTTTGGTACAGTCCGGTGGAGTTCATGTGTAGCTATGATGTGAATGTGTTCTAGACTAAATCCCATCACGGTTAAACGGTTCAAGAGAAAAAAAAAATACCAAGAACAAACCTTAGGGATAATGAGAGATTCTGGCTAAACTGACTAGACTTAACAGGATTCTTGCTATAACTTGGTCAGGGTTATAAGATTTCTCCTGGCCAAAACCAGGAGCCTGTAACTCAGTCTGGTCTCCCACATAGGTGTCAGGGGCCCAAGCTAGCACTCCAATGATGCCCATAAGGGATGCTGCTGTTGCAGGCTGTGGCTTAACCTCTTGCACTATAATGCCTGTCCCTGTGCATTATCTCTTGCTAACTCTTAAAGTGGTTAAAACTAAAAAATCTTATCTTTACCACCCTTTAATCTAGATATGAAGATATAATTTATCAATATTGGGAGAAATGACATTTTAACAGAATTGAATTTTACAAATCATGAATAGGATATATCTCTACTTATTGACTTCTTGTTAACATCTTTAGCAATATTTTGCATTTTAATTTATTAAACATATTTTTCATGGTTACCACTATGTATTTCATTTTGTTGATGTTATTGTGAGTTTTAAAGTTTTAATTTCCAATAGCTCATCATTAATATATAGAAATGTAAGAAATATAACTGGTTTTTAAAATAATCATACATTTTACAACTTTACAAAATTCACTTAGTTCCAGGAGCTTTTTGTTTTTATTTTTGTTATTTTTATCCAACAGATTTTTTTTACTCATAGTAAACTCCAGAATAATGATGACAAGAAGGAATGGGAATGATGAACCCTATATGATTTCTATTTCTATTTCCATTCATCCTTCTTTTCTGAGTTTTTACTTGGGGTAGGTGTTATGTCTTACCAGGAATTGCCACCCTTCAGTACTAGATGTCTAATATTTTGGAAAGTCTTGCTTCATATGTTTTGTTCTGCTTCTTAAATGTTTTGAAGGGTTCATCTAGTTTCTTTTACTTCACTTGGTCTGAGTGCAAGTTCTCAACTGTACTGCCAGGAGATACTCATTGGATGTGGTCACTCATGCTGTAATCTTCCTAAAGGAAAAATCTGGATTCCCCAGACCCTTTATAATCCATGCCTAGTTCTGAGAACTTAGGAATATATATATATATATATATATAATCTTTAGACTTTGTGGTTTTGGCTTATAATGCTTAACAACTAGTTTATACAAATTGAATGATGAAGTTTAAGTCCAGATCAAGCATCCTGAATTTTATTTTTATTTTATTTTTATTTTTTTCAGACAGGCAGAGTTAGACAGTGAGAGAGAGAGAGACAGAGAGAAAGGTCTTCCTTTTTCCGTTGGTTCACCCCCCAAGTGGCCGCTACTGCCGGCGCTGCACGGATCCGAAGCCAGGAGCCAGGTACTTCTCCTGGTCTTCCATGCGGGTGCAAGGCCCAAGGACCTGGGCCATCCACTGCACTCCCCGGGCCACAGCAGAGAGCTGGACTGGAAGAGGAGCAAACAGGACAGAATCAGGAGTCCCAACCGGGATTAGAACCAGGTGTGCCAGCGCCATAGGCAGAGGATTAGCCTATTGAGCCTCAGCTCCAGCCCAAGCATCCCGAATTTGAAAATACAAAATCCAAAGTGATCCCAAAATAGAAGCAGTTTGGACCTGGTGCCACAAGTGAAAATTTCCTCTTGATCTCATGCGACCATGTGCAGTCAAAATGCAGACATACTAAAAATAATGGATAAAAATATCTTCAGATTTTATGTAAGGTGTATATGAAATATCATTGTAAATGAATTTTATGCTTAGACCTGTTTTTTATCCCCAAGGTATCTCATTATGTACATGTAAATATTTTAAAATCCCAAAAAAGTCCAAAATCTGATATACTCCAGGACCCACGCATTTAGACAAGGGATATTCAACCTCTTTACTTTAAATAAAGATGCTGCAATTACTAATGATGAATTTTTAACAATGAATCAAATTAGGATTACCCATTTTGTAAAATATTTTGATCTGATGGTTTCTATTGCTTAAATCTGAACTAATTTTAATGTTTTTAAAACAAAAATTTATGTGAGTATGTGATTTATCCTTATTGTAAAATATAAAATTTATTTATTTCAGGTGATTGTTAAATCTGGGCCAGGGACTTTCCTCAGTCTGGCTGTTTATGACAATTATATCTTCTGGTCTGACTGGGGAAGAAGGGCTATCCTGCGTTCCAACAAGTACACAGGAGGAGACACAACGATTCTTCGCTCTGATATCCCACATCAACCAATGGGAATCATAGCCGTTGCCAATGACACTAATAGTTGTAAGTTATGATAGAATACAGATGTGTGTTTTAATTATATAACCTCTCAACATATTTTCTATGTTTTCCAGCAGTATTTAGTTGGTTTTTGTTTTCTCAGTTCTTGGGGATAGAGTTGAGGATTTCACTAACAGAATATCTGAGATATTTCAGGCAAATTCTGTAGTTTATCACCTAAAAAGCTATTCATTTTTAATTATTTATTTCTGGAATTCTATTCTACTCACTATGGATCAATATCTAACAGCGACCAAGAATTCCATTCAAATCTTGAGTAAGCTCTCTTCATTGCAGGTGAACTTTCTCCCTGCGCATTGTTGAATGGAGGGTGCCATGACCTGTGCCTTTTAACTCCTAGTGGGAGAGTGAATTGTTCCTGCAGAGGGGACCGAATATTGCTAGATGACAACAGATGCGTGAGTAAGTATAGACAATTGAAATGCAGTATGGCATCATTACTCAAAATGATCCATTGAAATTGTTTTAATGCGCTTATGAAGTTATACTCTCCTCCAGTACTGATGGCTGTTGGTTTATGTCTCTTTTCTACAAAAGCTCAGTTTACCATTTTCTGAATTATAGCACTGTGTGACAGATAATAATGATCAAATTGGTGACAAATGTTTTTTCCCTATGATTCTGGGCTAGAAGATATTGAGAGTAGACAGAAAAGTACCTGAGTACAATGATCATCTGAAAAACTGTAGCTGTGATTCAGAGAATCTAGTCAATTACAAAATTAATTAAAGTTGAAATAAACCAGTACACAGGCAGTAGATCAGTAGTCCTGCAGTAAAACCACTCACAGTCCATCACAGTATGTAAATGAGAGAGAATGGTTCATGCAGCTTATTTGTAATCATTTCCAAACTGTTAATTAAGAATGTAACATTGCAGCCTTGCATGATGTTTATACCTCCCAAAGGCATCGCAATGTTTAATTAGTACCATTACAATATACACTTATTAACAGCTAAGTTTCCAAACTGTTTCCAAAATAAATAAAGGTTCAAATGTTCCAATATTGCCAAGAAAAATTAGCAAGCAACATATAACAGGTTAATTTCCTTTTGACATTAAGACTATTTTTATATGGATAACTTGGAAACAAAAGCATCTTGTTGAAAATTGATCAACTGACTCTTCAGAATGTTTCAATTTTTGACAATTTTTTCTCTCCTTATTTATATCCTCATGTTTTCATTTTAGCCAATTAACTATGTTGGACAAGTCTATATTGTAGAAATTATAGATTTTATCTTTAGTCTTCTTTAAAACAAATTCACAGTTGTATACACACACACACACACAAAACTGCATTTGATATAAGAACATAGACATACTGCCTTAATTCACAAATTGTTATCACAAGACAAAAGGTACCTTCTGGCAAAAGGGGTAAAAATTGTTTTTAAAAAGACTGTGCCAAAGCAAATGAGAGAATGACGCAATTGTGCAGTGATTTTTTTTTTTTTATGCAGTTAGCCAATTTCAATGATTTGGGCCACAAATTCCCATAATTCTTTATCACTTAACACTTCTCTGAATTGCTAAGGAAATTGCTTAAACTCTCTCTTTCCTTTTCCCTATGTGGTTTCAGCTGTAATGGTCTGAATCTGATGCCATCTGTAAGACTAGAGTGTTAACTCTGCATTAGAATCAGGTTTCTTTCACAGGTCACTACTGGACAGTAGCAAAGCAGTGACTTAAGTCAAAAAAGCAAACCTTATTTGTGTACGGTGGAGGCCTGTCCTTGCTATAAAATAGATGAGAATTCACTGCCCCTACAATGCCACCTGCTTCCCTCTATTGATGAAAGGGAATGAATCACACCTAAAGCTGATTTTAAATAAGAACCGTTGTATTCACATGCAAGTGTAGAGTGGCAGTGGAGTCCTCTGAGGTGACAAACAGTTACAGAGGCAGACTTTAGCCATTGCACATTTATATTGAAATCCCCCGGTCCAGCAGAGAGATTGCAAAGTTACTCTTGGCTGCTTCTTGTTAAATCCATCTTTGGGAAATAAAAATGTTTTCTGACATATCCATGTCCACATCTGAATGAGTTCACCCAGAGCTGTTCATGAATGTTAATGGAGCATTTAAGGGGTGAAAGGCTATTTATTAACTCCTACCTGAGGGCAAAGGAAAGAAAACCATTTGTTGTCATAACTGTTGACTAAAAGATTAGGCAATTCCATTCTTCACAGCGTTGTTAACCTTACCATCATACATGATAGAAATAGAAAATGCAAGTGTAATTAAACAAGGTAAAGAGGATGCAAGGACAGCTGAACCATATAGTTATTTCTAGAAAGAAGCAGAAAGTAGTCAATAGTATTTCATCAAATGAGCATGCTTGACAGCGACCATGCTCCTATAATGTTGTTGTGTAATGTAAAAACATATTTATATGTGAATAATCTTTGCTTTTCCCAAAGGCATCATGGTTATAAAACCTGAAATAAAGCATTTTCCACCATAAGAATTAATTTTTTACCACACAGAAATATATATATAAATGTGCTTAAAGTAGACAACATAAATTTGAAATATTAAAAAGAGTTTGAATGGGTGAATTTTGTTCCATGTATGATCTATGATTATTGTAACTAGTAATATAAGCACCCTTTGTAATACTTGTTCCTGTAAATATAATGATATTTTTTAGTTTCAAATTATTTGCTGCCTTCTCTAAATTGTTATTCTACCTGAGATAATGCCTTACCAGTGAATCTTAGACTGCCCCCCCCAAAAATCTTCAGAAAGTGCCACCATGCTAGTAACACTGTATACAGTTTCAATTTAACTGAATCTAGATTGATTACCCATTTATCTAGACTGAGATTCAGTGAAAATTAAATTCCGAAATAAAGAACAATAAAACTTTGGAGGCTTTATGGCTCTTGACCTATACTTCCATTACGGCCATTGGAGGGTGAACCAACGGCAAAGGAAGACCTTTCTGTTTCTCTCTCTCCCACTGTCCACTCTGCCTGTCAAAAAAAAAAAAAAGTCTGCTGGTCTAGATGAACAAACATAGTCATACAATTTCAGTTACTCTTTCTCCATACACATAATAGCCAAATGATTAAGAAAATACACAATAGGCATAAAAGAATAATAGTCATATTACTTCCCCACCCACATTTTCAACTGGAGACAAAGAATCACAACAAGCATCCGTCTTAATTTTTCATAAAAAAAATGTGACAGACCACTGCCCATTATGTACTGTTATATAAATTTTAGTTTATTTTTATAATTAAAATCAAGGAAAATAATTGCAAAGATACTGAAAATGTTTGTCATTACAGAAATATGTTGACTTTTTATTCTTTCAGCTAAAAATTCTTCCTGCAATGTTTATTCAGAGTTTGAGTGTGGGAATGGTGAGTGCATTGACTATCAGCTCACCTGTGATGGTGCTCCTCACTGTAAGGATAAATCAGATGAAAAACTGCTCTACTGTGGTAAGTGTCCAAAATGTGTCATGCACATATTGGGGTTGTTTATGTCCGTTTGGCTGATGAGAATGATTTCTTTAATGGTGCTCATGAACACGCAGATCTAAGGCAATGGAAGGGTTTGTTTATTTTAAAATGAGATCCCTTATTTATTGTAGTGTAACCATGATATTCCTTAAAGAATTTCCTTATGGTTTTCTACCCATAAAATGCAAAGTAAAACAAGGTAAGGTTTTATCTTTTGGAATACCTAGTTATTCATCTTAAGAAATAGACTTTAAGGTTTATATTTCTTAAACTGAAATTCATAACTATCAGTGATTTATGGATGTTCAGGTTTACACTGTGCCAAATATCCAATATCATCCAACAGTATGTTTCTGGGTGGGCGTCAGACTCTGGTCCATTCTATTTCTGTCTGCAATATAAGGAAGGAGACCAGTGCCTTTTGTACAAAGGGGGTTGCTTTAGCCATGCTTCCCCTCAAGCATGGCATCCCACCAGCTCTGACTCTGTTGATGACACCAAGTGATGGATATCTCTGCCTATCTCTTGGAAGTGAAGAGTTGCTTTTATACCCTGCTAATCAGCCGAGACTTGCCTTCATTGTAGTAGTAGTTCTCCTGGAATTTTGTCTATCTACAATCATCAGTTGTTACTTTATAATTAATCAAAATTGCTTTTAAATTGTTCTGATTGTTTTTCCCCTACAAATCCAATAGCATAGATTATATATCATGCAAAATTTAAAACTCTGTATCTGGAAAGGCTATATCTCATTTATGTTTCTCCTTTGTTCTAGTATCTGGGCTTTGTTCTCTTATCTGGGCTGTAACTATAGTAAATAATTTTTAAAAACATTGACAAGAAGAAAATGTAATTTGAGAAATCCACAGGCAGTCTATAATAGAATTAGCATACCCTCAGTTAAAATGATAATCAAATATGATTTTTCTATGACTGATCTGTAACTATTAGGAAATTTACCTTAATACATTTTTAATGAACAGCTATCTCCTATGCAATATGAAGATATTAAAGCAATAAAATATTATAGTAGCCAGTTTACAAGTACAGTTTCCTTACTATGAATTAGCTTGAGAAGAGGCTTCCTATTATTTTTATGCTCTTAGAAGCATGACAATATTCAGGTGTCAGGATTTTTTTTTCTATAATAGTTCAGCTAGTAAATATGTTAGATTTTGTTGGCCATATATTTCCTATTAATATGAACTCTATTTTATTTATTTATTTATTTATTTTAACCTTTTAAAAATGTAAAAATAATTCTTAGCTAAAGTGCCATAGACTTAGCCTGTGGCAGGAACTGCCAACCCCAGTTATAAAGCATAGACTTTGGAATCACACCTGAGATTCAATCTTTGTTCCCAAACCTAGTTGTATGTGACTTGTGTGTTTAAGATAATGTGCCTCTACGTTTTCACTTCCTACTATAAAATACCTACCTCTAATGTTGGTTGAGAACACTAAAAAGCAAGTGTGTGTGTGTATATATATATGTGTGTGTGTGTGTGTGTGTGTGTGTGTGTGATTCAGAGCCTGGTTCAGTTAGCATTCAATAGATGGCTGCTATAATGATGGGAGTTCAAAAAGTGAATGGGAAGGGAGGCTGGACTTTTGATACAGTACTTAAGATGACACTTGGGATGCCCACATACCATCTCAGAATGGCTAGGTTTGAGGCCCAGCTTGGCTTCCAATTGCAGTTTCCTGTTAATATGCACCCTAAGAGGTAGCAGGTGATGGCTGAAATAATTGGATCTCTGCCATGTACATGGGAGATTTGGAATGTGTTTTAGGCTCTTGGCTTCAGCCTGTCCCAGCCCTGAATATTGTGGACATCTGAGGAATGAATCAGTAGATAGCAATCTCCCACTGTCTTTTTCTAACTCTATATCTCTGCCATTCAAATGATTTAGAAAAAATCATGAACAGTAGAATACAAAGATAAGTTTATTTTGGTGCAAAACATTTTGAAATTAATAAATATGAGATGTCTTCACAAAGTTAATAAAAACATCTAGTGTAAGAATACTATTCATGATGTTCCAAAAATTTTGCACAAAATAATCTAATTAATTCCATTTTCCCATAAACACTTTGAAGTTCCCTCATGTTATTGTAAATGGTAGTTTGTGCCCCAAATCAGATAATATCAAGAGTACTATGTTAAGGCAAATAGAATTCACAGGCAATTATTTTTTTCCTTGGGATATTATATAGATATTTTTAGATACTTTGAGGGATGTCTATTTATACCTGGATTTTTTTTCTTGCTATAAAATATTTGTGGATACATAGGATGAAGGAGATGGATGGTGAAGTGTTTTTCTTACTTTTCAGGAAGAAATTTATTTCTTCAGAATTGAATATGTATTATCTGTTTGTTTCTGTACTACCTGACAGAATGTCAGAAACAATATTGTGGGTATCACTTGAGCTCTTCAGGTCTGAATCACTGAAGTTAAAACAGTGGATCATATAGGGTCTTTACTAAATGAACTACTCCTTGGCAAGAAACAAATACCCAAGAGATTTGTACTGTACAGCACTTGCTTTATAGTTCCTCAAACCAGCCGTTATGAGTGAGACCTTGTCTGTGATTTTCATTTTGTAAACATCTTTCTATATGAACTCCAATGATGAGCATCTGCTTCTCCTTACTAGAAAACAGAAGCTGTCGAAGAGGATTCAAGCCCTGCTCCAATCGTCGTTGCGTATCTCATGACAAGTTATGTGATGGTGAAAATGACTGTGGAGACAACTCTGATGAATTAGATTGTAAAGGTAAATATTTCTTTTTTTAAGATTCATTTTTATTTATTCGAAAGGTGGAATCACACAGTGAGAGAGGGAGAAACTGAGAGAATGAGATCTTGAATTTGCTGATTCATGCTGCAAAAGGCCTCCATGGTTGGAGCTGGACCATGACAAAGCCAACAACCAAGAACCCCACCTGGGTCTACCACTTGGGTGACAGGGTCCCAAGTACTTGGACCACCCCCTGCTGCCTTTCCAAGCACATTATCAGGGAGCTGCTTTGGAAGCGGAGCTGCCAGGACACAAACCCACATTCCAATATGGGACGCTATAGTTACACAAAGCAACTTAATCCATTATGCCACAATGCTGGCCCCTAAAAGTTATTTATGTTTTCCATCAGTTTAGGAATATTATTTGCTTCAAATTTCCCAAGTCTTTTTTTTTTCCTGAGAGTTATAGTATGTATGGACCAAACTGTGATAAATGCAACTGAAGTGGAGGTATTAAAGTAAATTGAATATTATGACTATGTTCTCTATTTCTAGTTTCTACTTTTTTGCTCACATTAAAAATCTTGTCATTTTTCACCACTCCCCAGTTCTAGCTCCTCGTTATTTGGACATTCTACAGTTATGTATAGTATTGAATTGACTGCTTCAAAAATATTTCCATCATTTTATAGTTCTCTGTTTTGTATAGGATCTCATTTCCTAAAGCACTGGGCACGAATGCTTGATGTTAGCCCTGATTTCTCTATCATATTTTATCACAAACATTGCCAATCATCAACATATCTCTCCTCCTTTAAATAATATTGTCATGTAAATCTACTTCACGACTGGTTTAAAAGAATGTACTTTTAGTTGATTTCCGTGTCCTTGCTATTGCCAGTTGATTCCGATATTGTTAGTCATGCTAATACTATTTAATATTTTCACACAGTGACTGCTGGGGTAGACCATTAACCCAAGATTAGAAATGCCACCCCAACACTTTGCTGTTGAAATTTGCACAAGACATTTAACCAATCTGTGTCTCAGTTTCCCAAATTGTAAGATAGGAATAATAATTACATGTAAGTGTTAATAATAAACTTAGGATGGTACATGGAATAGAGTAAATGCTATGTGAGAATTTGTTTTTTTCCCTTTAAACAGTAACCTGATAAATTACAAATTTTTGACTGACATTCAAGATCTTCTAAAATCTGGACCTATTATAAAGCTCCAAAACAATTTTCTTTTTAAAATTCTTTTCATTAGTTTAGCATCCTTGTAAATATTCTATTTGTACATGTAAGAATACTTTTTGTTGTTTTTTTCCCTCAAAAATTTCTCCTCAAAAAATTCACAGAATAGATCAGATTTAAGCTGGCCCTTAACATATAAATAACAAGGAATGAACAAAACATGTAAGAACTCCAAGCAAAGAGTCTAACACTGAAAGCTGCAAGTAACTTGTTACAATTTGAGCCAGGATATGTAAGTCAAGAGGAGAAAAATCATACATTAGAGGAAAGAACTAGGGCATGAAGATATTTTTGTGACATGTGCAGAAACTCAAACTTTGTCTTTGAGCAACTAAAAAGTCAAAGTTTAAAGTGGGCAAAATATACAAATTCGAATTTCAAATTCTGTGACTGTGTGAATGAGAATATAATAATGAGATTATAATGACAAAACAGGGGCTACTATGGCAACCAAAGCTAAGAATAAAGAGGATGAAGTAAGAAATAAATATATTTTAAAAGTTGGAATAACTGTGCTTTTTTTTGTTGTTGAGTTTTTTTTTTTTTTTCAGTTTCTTCTACATTCTAGATATATGCAAAGGATCTGAATAGACATTTCTCAAAATAATACAAATGGTCAACAAATAAATTTTAAAAAGTGTTCCAATTTCTCTAGTCATCAGGGAAATGCACATAAAACCACAATAAGGTATCATCTCATTCCAGTTAGACTGGCTATTTTCCAATAGACAAACAAATAGAAAATGCCAGGAAGGATTTGTAGAAAAGGAAAGCTTCATACACTGTTGTTGAGAATGCAAATTAGTCTAGCTATTATGGAGGCAAGTATGCAGTTCCTCACAAAACTAAAAATATGACACAGCTATCGGACTTCAGGGAATATATCCCAAAGGAATGAAATCAGCATATGAAATAGACACCTACATTACCATTGAATAGTTGTAGCACTGTTCAACATATGGAATCACCCTACAGGTGCATTGATGCAAGAATAGATAACAAATATCTCTCTCTCTCACACACACACACACACAATAGAGTATTATCAGCGATACCATCTAGCCATAAAAAACATAATGAAATACTAACATGTACACCCAAAATGGGTAGAACTGGAAATCATTGGTATGTGAAATAATTCAGGTACAGAAAAACAAATACCTCATGTTTGTTCTCATACATAGAAGATAAAAAATATATTTGCTCTGAATGTAAAATAGTGATTGCTTGAGACTGATAAAGAGATGGATATGAATGGTGGGAGGTTCTATAATATGTGCCAAAATGAAGTCTGGTAAAGGTTAGTAGTTGTCCTATGTAGCACAATGATATGGCTTTAGGTTACAATAATGTATTTTACTGTGTATTAAAAACTTAAAGAGATGAACTGGTCATCTCCAAACACAAAAATAATTAAGAAATGGAAAGGATAATTGCCTGGCATGATCCATGATCCATTTACACTGTGTTAAAATTATCAATTTTGATATGTTAACATATTACACTGTATCCCACAACAATGCACAAATATTACATTAATCCAAAATTTTAGAAGAATTTTAGAAAATTAAGGTAAATTATTAAAGTTCTACTAATTAAACGTGGAATGAAATTTTGTAATAAAAATAACAAGAATGGCAATATTAATAGAATGTGAGAAAGAGAAGAAGAGTTTTGCAGGGGTGTTTTGGTTTATTTTATTAATTTTTATAATTTTAAATATTATTTTTATGTGAGAATGCAGCTAGGATAGTAAGGAAGCTTGTAATCTGGGGTCATACAGAGACCTGGAGCTCAGATAATAGATTTTGACAAGAAATATTAATATTGGTCTCATAATGGGGAAAATCTCATAGATGTTGTATAGAGATCTGGTGCTTTCTTTATGGGAATACATTTGCATTACTTGTTGATGTAAACATTAAAGATATTAATATTTCTAAAAATGAGAAACATTTCTAAAAAGGTGTACAGCATGAATAGGAAGATTCTTATAAAATGTCATTTTCTTAAGGAAGGAACATCACTTAGTATTTCAAAGTGTTATATAGAGGGCAAGTAGACAGGCTAGGCTGGAAATATGCATTGTACCTGGAAAATAGTAGATAATCTAATAATCTTGATGAAATTTAGTTCAGTGTAATGGAAGGGCAAACTCTGATTTTAGGGTTAAGGGGGAAAATGGATGTCGAGGGAGTCAAGACACTGAATGTAGACTGGTTTTGTAGAAAGATTGAGAGTAAAGAAAAGTACATAGTAGGTCATCTTGAGAAGGTTGTGTGGAATGAAGAAACAAGTTAGAATGCAGGCAAGTTAGCTTGTAGCTCTGTCGAATGTTGGGAAGTTGCTGTGGCATCTTAAGCTGGTTGTGTGCAAGCACTTGAGCATCTGAAGTTGACCCTGTGAGAAAACCAATGTATATTTCCTCAAATTAAGTTTCCTAGTATTTCATATTACCTGTAAAAGATTAAATGCTGTAACATGTAGTAAGACACTGAAAGTAAGTAGAGGGACATTTTCAAGATTTCAAAAGAAAAGAGACTAGAAGACTAATAAATGAGTGTACTCTATCAGTTATCTGCAAGCAGGAGAGGAAAATATAATAAAGGTGTTATACCACATTTTAGCTAATGGCTAAAACAGCAAGCTGAAATATGAAAAAATGAACAATATATAGAGAACTATTTTAAAATAAAATTAATCAAAAGCAGCTATAGGAAGTTGATAAGTTACTATGGTTTTTCTGAGGCATTGGAAGTATTTTCAAAAGTAGTAAGTAAATTAATCTGTGTTTGGGTTTATAAAATCTAGTATTTATTGCAATGTAGGAGTGTATCAAATTCTGATGTGTTTGCTTGAAGCATTAAGACTTCTAAAAAGCATAGATAGATTTTATTCTGCCTAATAATTTCCAAACTACTGAATTAAAAGTGACTCTAAATGTTATTTCTCCCTTTTAGTTTAAACACTTGATTTCTGTTATAACTATGTCATCCATATTCTTAGGCGTTTGTGAAACAAGTTTTTTTCTTAATATTTCCTTTCCACTACTAACAGCATAAAAACCATAGCATTGGATATGTTTAAAAACTAACAAACTAAACTAATATCTTGAAGATGTTGTACAATTCTAGGAATTTAAAACTAAAAGTTGCTCATGAAACATAAACACACATAAGTATCCTGTAACAGAAATTAGTGCCTAGTCTTCAGCCTGAGAAGGAAGATTCCCTTAGTCCATTTCCTGTAAGCCAGGCTGTCAAATATGTACTCACAAAACATCTCCCTTACAGCAAATAAAAGATGATGAATAAGAAGGCATATATGTAAAGTCTCAGGGAAAATGCAAAAGGGTTCTCTCTCTGCACTTTTTTTCCCAGTTACTTTCTATTGGTATTGCAACTTGAGAATACTAAGCTTTCTTGCATTTTTATGCACATGCATAGTCACCTATTACTTTTGAATCAAAACAATAAAGTAGTACCATCAGAAATCAATATATACAGGGAATTTTGACAGGCTATAGTGAGAGGCTAGGGTGGAACCCTCTGTAAATTGTTTGAAGTGCTGTTATCCTTCGTTAAATTTCGATGTCTGCAGTAATTATAACTTTTTTTCATTCGACAAGAGCCAAGAATACATTTATAATGTCAAATAGAGGTTATAAGATATTATTTTTTGATTCTTTGGAGGAATTTGCTTTCCATCTGTATCTATTCCTTGTGTAACTGAGAAGTTTAGACATCAGATTGTCTAGAGGTGACATGAGGGGCTGTTCAAAAGCTTATCCTGTTGTATTCATCCTCTGGTTGTGCTACAGGCTGCATGATTAGATTAGGAAAGGTGCTTGATGCAGCTCCTCCTCTGTTGAAATGAATATAAAGTGTTACCTTTTGGAAGTATCTGAAATGTCGTGGGTCACCAGGATGTCTTTAGGTGGACCAGAGACCAAGTAGCTCTGGGGTTAACTAAAGGGGAGGAAACTGATATTTGCTTTTCCTTCAATTCATAGAAAATCTTTGAAATATCTTTCAACAACCTACCATTCCCCCTTCCCCAAAAAATAATGAGCTAAAGAGAAAAATAAATGTGACTGGAAAAGAAATCCTAATTCTTTATGGGTTTGTGTACACTTAGAATCCAAATACTAAATTCAATAATTAAGTGAAAGATGTGCTTTGAAGGTAAACAGAAAAGAGATGACAGTAATTTAATGCAGTTTTTTCCTTTTCAACTTCCCTTTGCTACAGGCTGGATACAGAGAGGTGGAAGGGAGAATTGACTGTTTATAAGAAACATCCTAGGAATCACAGAAAAGTCAATCGATTTTATATCCTTTGTATCTCATTAAATATTTTAACCAAACTGATGAACAGAAAGTAGAAAAAATACAAAAATTAATCTAGCACCAGCAGGGTGTGGTTTTACTTTGTCTTGTGCTACCACTTTTGATCTACCATCCCTGTCAAATCTTCTTCCTTTGTAATCTCTCATTGCTATTCCTTGTGTGGCTGTGGTGTGTTTTCACTCACATTTTGTAGTCTTACTTTTTCTTTTGCATTATCTGGAGGGAAAAATCTAGTATTTCTCACTTGGCTTATCTTTATTTCGACTCCATTATTTTCTTTATTCTCTTTTTCAGGACTTTCAGCCTGAGGGAAAAATAGTCAGAAAACTTTCATATTCACTTGACAAATTAGAGATTTCAGTATGTTTCGCCCTCACAAATCACCCTAGGGTTGAAACCAATTTCAGTGCTTCACTAACCAAAACAAAGTGAAGAAGGAAAATAGTTAAGGCAACAGAGACATTGAGATTTAAGCTGAAGAAGCATTTGTCTGCTTAATGAATTTCCTGCTATTTGTATAGATTTCTTCCATCACAGAATTTTCAGTTCTTGCCTACTAATGGAGGATATATTAATTCCAAAAGCCCTCTTTCCTTGATTGCTTAGAGAATTCTACAACCAATTAATATGTCATTCATCACTCTATTTAATCCTTTGGAGGTTCTCAAACTATTTACTGAGTCATGTTATCTGTGGAGACACCATTGGGTATACAGAGGGCAGGTATACAGAGGGCATTCTGGAGTGCTTTCTCATTGCACACATTCTAATATGCCACCTGAAGTGTTCCTTCGCAAGAGTAACAGCGTTGTCACCTGGGGAAAATGGGAGGAAGACAAAACACATCCTGTGTATTTTCTGTTCTCTACTCAGCCCCTTCTATTGACCCCCTCTATCTCCTCTCTTTTATGTATTTTATTCAATACTATCTCCCTAGCACTCTTCTTGACTTCAAAGTTAGAGTTTCTTTGCATCTAGTTAAAATTCCTTTTGCCATTTCTTTCTCTTCCCAGAATTCAGTGTGAGACTGTTCGACATGACTGATATTTCCACATGATTGATATTCTCATAAGCTCTTTCTTGTTCTTGATTCTTTCTGAAATGAAATCATAGAGTTTCCAGTTTTCTTAAATGTCTGAAATGACATCCACCATGTTGAGGGAGTAATAATTTGCCTTTTCCCCCTCTCTGCCGTTACTGTCAGCTAGTTTGACTTCCTGCCACTTGACTTAGAGTTCTCTGTGGAAGCATGGAAAGAGGTGGTAAAAGTAGAATAAGTTGCAATGGTCCCAACAGAGACCTTTCTGGCATCTAAACTATAACTTCAATTGTACTATAAATAATACTGCAAGTGAATTTTGACAAAAATCTTTAAAAGTTTGCCTAGGAATATTATTATAAGTATCTAAAATGCTGCTTTACAGTGAATGGAATCAAGTTCATAGTAGGAGACTGCTATTAGACAATGAAGTCAAAAACAAATTGAAAATGACTGACATGATTATCTTCCATGACGTGGATTATGTACTGTTTCCACAGGGACAAATGAATTTGAAATGTAAAGAAAGGAATAAGGAAGAAATTTTGCTTTTTTTTTGAAATGAACAAAACTTTTTTTCTGTTTTGGAACAAATACATTTATCTGTACTTATAATAGCATTATCTGTTTCATATGCTAAGATGTTATTTTTATGAAGGAAACAATGAAACAATTACAATTGCAAATTATAAATAAAGCATTTGTTTTAATCATTTAAACACAAATAAGTATGCAATTGCAAAATACAATTAAGTATAATAAGAGCAGTACATTATAAAATACAAATGACTTACACACCCTTGGGTAAAATTTGCATATTTTGCAATAGCATGTTATCCACTTAAAATTGATATAATTTCAATTTATAATTAAATGGGCTATTTAAAATATCAACACTAGTAAAACTGGCATAATCAGAGAGCCCTTCAGGTTGTACATTAACATAATCAACCTGTGCAAATTTAAATTTGGAATGAAAATCTCTCCTAAGTTAACCCAACACACATTGCATTCCATGCACCTGTTCACAACATATTGCTGGAAACTATTATGTGTTAATGAATGGGTAAGCAACCTAGAAAGGAATGTATGATGAAGAATAAGCTGTATTGCACAAAGTGTATGTGACAGCAGCATATTGAAACTGATTTCCATGTAAGCATAGCAGGGAAATGGAAAGCCATACTTTCACAACAGTAGGGATAAAAATTGCCACATTTATATTTCTTTGGCGTGAAACATCCATATTTCTTGTGCCAAATGTTAATGATATGGCCATGTAAAGTAGTATGGCATAGCAAGGTGAATGTGTAGTGTTGCTTAGCCACTGCTTCTGATAACCTAAACAAATATTCAGTGGTTCTAAACCTGTTTTCTCTCTCTCTCTCTCTCTCTCTCTCTCTCTCTCTCTGAAAGTGCTCTACATCCTCTTAGAAACCAGCTTGTGATTTCTCAGTAGGCATTTAATCACACATTTGCTTAATGTCACAACCTTACACTGTTGAAGTTGGAAGGACAGGGTTTTTAGCCATATTCATGTATTGTTAGTTTTTATGAACTGATAGATAGGTAATGCCATGGTGAACAAGCACAGTCCTTGTTCTCATGGAACTTATGATTTAGTGTGGCTTCATATTCATAAGCAGGAAGCTGCAATGAATGTGATAAATACCACAAAAGCTTGGGGATGAGGACAAGGGTCAAGTTTGCATTCCCAGAGGTAAAAAACAAAACCAAACAAAATGATGTGAATTACTTAAAATTCTCAAAATGTAAAAGCAAGGAGTCACTTTCTGTCTCATCAATCCATTTATTTATTTACTTGCCTTTCTAGTTTCCACCTGCGCCACTCTTGAATTCCGTTGTGCAGATGGGACTTGCATTCCAAGATCAGCACGATGTAACCAGAACATAGATTGTGCAGATGCTTCAGATGAAAAGAACTGCAGTAAGATATTCTATTACCATTTGTTTGTTCATGCCTGGACATCTTTGTGTTACATTGAACACTGTCCAACTTTTTTCTGAACCTCATCCAGAATTGATATGTAATTAACCCCTGTTGCGTGGGATAATTGCATATTTACTTCTTCAAATGAAGTTAACTTTCCTTGTCCCTGTGACCTACATAGAAGGCTCATAATCTATGCAAATGAGGTGTTTTTCATTTTCTGTTTACATCCTTCCAGATAATACAGACTGCACACATTTCTATAAACTTGGAGTGAAAACCACAGGGTTCATAAGATGTAATTCTACCTCACTGTGTGTTCTGCCAAACTGGATATGTGATGGGTCTAATGACTGTGGAGACTATTCAGATGAACTAAAGTGTCCAGGTAATTCTAGGAAGAACAATAGTATTTGCCTTGAAGATTTAGAGGCTAGCTTAGAATAAATTTGTTAGTTTTTATTCTTAATATTCAATGAATGAGATTAAAATTTAAATGACACAAATGACATGACTAAAAAGTAAACATCCTATTCTAAACATGCCTTTTGATCTTTTAAATGAATTATCAAATGACACTCAAAATCAATAATAAATTTAGATAAATTTCTGATATAATTTTTCTTGCTCACATCATCATTTATTTTTTAAATTTTCATGATATTTTAAAATGTGTAACAATGTTTCTACAGCTTCAGCTAGTTATACACCCAGAAATAATTATTCATAGACTAAAAGGAAAGAGACACTATATTTCTCGCTTTAGACTTTGGTCAATGTTATTATACAATAGGTGTTTTTATGTTAGGATATTGATGCAGTTTACATGATTTTTTGCCATAGTAGTTTGGGTGATGGCTATTATCATTATTAAATCAAAGTCAAAAATATATTTATATCTCACTATTGACAATCTCTACCTTCATAAGCGCTTAAAATGTCATCTGTGTTCTTATAACAATACCTGCCATGAGAAGTTTGTGACTGCTTATTTCTATTTGAGCAGGGCAAACAAAAATAAAAAAAAAAAAAAAAACAGAAAAAGAAAGGAGTGAACTGTATATGACTGGTAGTATATTGATTACATAGGGAGCTATTAAATTTGATCTCACATTTCTGTTTTCTTTTCCATATCCTATCACTATACATATTTTTCCTGGTTTGTTGACACACAATATTTTTAAAATATTTTAAGAGACTCATTTGTGGATATTTTGCGCACTATTTTATTCAAATACAAAAAAATCTATGAAACACTGATATTTATAATAGTTCATAATCTGTAACTTAAATGAGCAATTGTAGAACAATTTTATTCTGTTCAAATATGTATAACATTTTGTGATGTCATTTTACTTCCTCTCAGTTTAGAAAAGTTAAAAAGTAGAAATGGAAAACTTCTCTGGAGGCACTTGACTGTAGCTCTCTGTAGTTTTTCACAGTTAAGAACAAAATTTGCGGTATTTATATAGAATATTTTTAAAGGAATATGATGACATTCTTTTAGACTCATTGAACATGGTTGGGAGTCCTTATCCTCAATCCAAAGTTCTTTTTTCTCAACAACATATCCTTTAACTGATTATGGGTGTAGTTAATCTTAAAATTATCTTAAAGCTAAAATAATAAAAGATATTTATTAAACCAAAATTTTATTTCTTATTTGTGGTCTTTATATCTTTTCATATTAGCAAATTATTTTCAACTTTAAGTTTGAGCACTGATCGAGAACTGTGATTCTTATATGGGACAAAAAAGAAAGAGACAATCATGTAGGTTTATAAGACATGTGGACAGATAGTAGCAAGCAGTAAGTAAACACTTTGTTTTCAATTTGAAAGTCAGAGAGAGAGAGAGGGAAAGGTCTTCCATCTGCTACTTCAATCAATCTCCAAATGGCCATATTGGCCAGGGCTAAGCCAGGCTGAAGCCAAGAGCCAGGAAGTAGGAACTTCATGTAGGTCTCCCACATGCAGGGAGCACAGGAACCCAGGCTCTTAGGCCATCTTTCACTGCTTTTCTAGGCAATCACCTGGGCGCTGCATCAGAAGTGGAGCAGTTGGTAAACAAATGGCATCAAATTAGGTATGGCATTGCAGGTGGTGGCTTTACCTGCTATGCCACAATGCCCCGAAGCCCCTAAGTCAACTTCTTAAGAGCACGTTGAAGACTTTTTGGCTTAAAGGCAAATTCAGCTAAGATATGTTTTTCATCTTTAATTAGATATAGAAATTTGACATTTAGAAAATTAAAATGGAAATTATGTTTCACATCTGTCAAATGGACAATTACAGTGTGATGGACCTGTATAGTTTAGGATTTACTTCCTGGTCAGCTGTTGGCCAGGATGTCTAAAACTATGTAAACACAAAAGTTCAAACTCACAGATGATAGTAAAGAGAAAAAGCTAGTATTTTATATATACTCTTAGAGGGTATAACGTAAAAAATTAATATTCCATGATTTAAAAATATGTAACTTACAAAATAATTTCATGTAAACTTGAGATTTTCATTATATTTCTACAGTTTAATAATAATTTTAGTTTTTCCGATGCAAGTTGTTTTTCTTCCTCACAATAGGAAACACTTGTTTAACTCCTGTAAAGCACATTCAAAATAAATAACAATTGGAACACTCAATGAACACTTTTTCAGCAAAGATCCACCAATGTTTCAATTTTGTTTTGAATATGTAATTAAGAATATTTCCACTCAAGTATAATTCTTTGGCCTTAAACCTATTCACTTTTAAAGCCATCTCAATAATTTTACTTTATTACATTTTTATTAACTATAAACTACCTTTAGATTTTTTGAGGAACCTCCACACAGTACTCTGTAATGGCTTTACAAATCTACATTCCCACCAACAGTATATATATATATAATTCTCTTTTATCCACTTCCTAGCCAACATTTGTTGTTGTTATTCTAACTATTTTGGTCTTTTAGATAAAAAGTATTGCAACTGAGGTGAGATGAGGGCTAATTATGCGAGCATTTTTTTATGTTTGTTGGCTATTTGAGCTTATTTTTTGAGAAGTGTCTGTTTATATCATTTGCTCACTTTAAAGATTAGATTATTTATTTTTCTTATTATTGAGTTTTAAAAAATTCTTTATATATTAATCCGTCATCAAATGAATAGTTCTAAAAATCGTCTCACATTCTGTAGGTTATCTCTTCATTCTGTTCATTGTTACCTTTACTGTTCAGATGGTTTTTAGTTTGCTTTAGTCTCATTTGTCCAGTTCTGCTATGGTTTCCTGTGCTTCTGGGGTCACAAGCAATAAATCATTGCCTATAGAAATGATTTCTCCCTCTGGTTTAAGTGCTATTCTCCATAGGGACCTCTTTCATGACCCAATGCTAGTTAGATCCAGGTCCAGTGTTCT
Source organism: Oryctolagus cuniculus (assembly GCF_964237555.1). NCBI lineage: Eukaryota > Metazoa > Chordata > Mammalia > Lagomorpha > Leporidae > Oryctolagus > Oryctolagus cuniculus. The sequence goes on from NC_091434.1 coordinate 102,335,082, forward strand.
CGGTTCTGTGATTGCTTCTTAGTCTTTCAATGTTTTCAAGACTTTGACATCCTTGAGAACATCAGCTACTTCTATTTACATGTGCTTGTTATTTACTTCTTGAGTTCCGGGAGTATTCATGTCTTATCTATCTACTTTGTAGAACTCTCAGATTCATTTAAATTATTTGACATTACATTCTATATTTTATCACAGTTCAAAACAAACACAAATGTGAAGAAAATTATTTTGGTTGTCCTAGTGGAAGATGCATTCTGAATACCTGGATATGTGATGGTCAAAAAGATTGTGAGGACGGACTTGATGAACTCCACTGTGGTGAGACATTCTATCTTGTTTTAATTATATAAACCATATTATTACTTATTTGCTAAATTCTTCTTGTGTAGAGAATATATACAAAATATTGCTAATGGATTTCAATGCCAATTTTCATTTAATTAGATAATATGAATTTGCAAAAATTAAAACAGAAGAGCTTATGATGAATACAACAATCACCTCTTCTAGGATATCTTCTAATTTTTCTTTTCCATTCTTTTTTAAGTGATTACCTCTACCAAACTAAAAAATATACTTTAACATCTTTTCATGATTTACTAACCATAGGTGGTATCTAACATATTTACATTTTCCTATGAAAACTAACAATGTGACGTACTATTGGTATAGTTCTCCCTACCTGTTTTGGGCAATTATATTATTCTAAATGTTATATTAATTACATGTATAGCTTCAAACTTTGTACTTAAACCTATATTTCTTTTATCATCTTTCTTTAACTTCTACCTCCTAATTTCTGTGTGTATATTTAATCTCACATTGTCAAGGTAAGAAAGCATTTTAAATTTTTTTATAATGTTTATAAATTTTGTGATTTACAGGATAAAAAATTTCCTGTAGAAAAAAGCATATATTAGCTATTTTTTCAACACAAATAATGTATCCTGTGGCGAAATGAAAAATAATTAAAAATGTATCTTCTGTGAACTGTCTGAATCTCCTAAAATTAATTCTGATCATGAAATTTGCAGGTGTATTTTGTTAGATGAAGATGCTATTTTTCTTTACTTTAGTGCCAAATTCTGACCAAAACTAATGGAAAATAAGTAGTTTACATTGATTCCTAATTTCTCAACAAGGAGGCTTTATATGATTGTATCTTCCTTATTTTTATTTTATTTCAAATTTATGTTTTTTTAATTTGCTGTCTTTTCAAAGATCATGTAATTAACAAAGTTTTAACATAGTTTATATGGTTGGACAAAATGGCTATGTTTTATAGTGATTTGTATTTTGAACATTTTAATTTGATAGAATTTTCTTTATGGTTGTTTCCCTGTAAAAATTATACTGAATGGAGGAGAAAATACAAAGATAACATTGAAAATAACAGGAATTCTGGCCGGCGCCACGGCTCATTAGGCTAATCCTCTGCCTTGCGGCACCGGCACACCCGGTTCTAGTCCTGGTCGGGGCTCCGGATTCTGTCCCGGTTGCCCCTCTTCCAGGCCAGCTCTCTGCTGTGGCCAGGGAGTGCAGTGGAGGATGGCCCAAGTACTTGGGCCCTGCACCCCATGGGAGACCAGGAGAAGTACCTGGCTCCTGCCATCGGATCAGCACGGTGCACCAGCCGCAGCGCGCTGGCCTCGGTGGCCATTGGAGGGTGAACCAACGGCAAAAGGAAGACCTTTCTCTCTGTCTCTCTCTCTCTCACTGTCCACTCTGCTTGTCCAAAAAAAAAAAAAAAAAAAAAAAAAAAGGAAAGAAAAGAACAGGAATTCGCTGCTATTATAAATGCACAATCTGGAAGAAAAAAACAAACAGCCACTTATATAAAATATAACACACTAAGTATTTCCAAAGGAGTGATACACAAACACCCATGAGCTAGATACACATAAGAAAAATGTTGCCTTGTCATTAAGCTTAAACTTTCTTAGGCATCTCACCCTTAAAAACAAACATATTTGCAGGTCAATCCACCATATTAGTACCTTTCTTAGGATGTCATTTTTCCTGATAGTTAAAAAGAATTAAAATGATCACTAACTATATCTGAGATATTTTAAAGTTAATTTATTTGAAAGGCAGAGAGACAGAGATTGAGACAGAGAAGTCCTATCTTCTGGTTAATTCCCCAAATATCCACAGTGGCTGGGGCTGGGCCTGGCCTAAACAGAAGCTGGAACTCTCTCCTAACTTCCCACATGGGTAGCAGGGCTCTAGTCCCTTGAACCAACACCAGTGCTTCCCAGGACCCCACTGGCAAGAAGCTGAAATTCTGAGTGGAGTCAGGAATCAAAGTGATACATTCTAATACAGGAGGCAGGCATCCTGAGCAGTGTCTTAAACTGTTGAGCCATGAAATATTTATTTTTATATCTGTGCATCACACGTTCTTAAAGAATGACAATCTGAAATGTACTTAGAGACGAATGATCGGCAGGACTAGATCAAAGGCAAGCCTTATGAGACAACAACTGAAGAAATAGAATCTGCAAACACAGAGGAAATGTGCAAGCTGCCATTAACATTTTATAGAGTCATCAGGCCAAATGGAATTTATATTGCTTTATTAAAGTGTAGTTGATTTTATCAACGTCAGAGGAAGAACTTCCTGCTGGATCTCTCTGAAGATGATTAAAGCAGATATCTTTTATTTTTTTTTTTTTGTACTTATAACAAACTTTCTTTTTTCTAGATTCTTCTTGCTCTTGGAACCAGTTTGCTTGTTCTGCACATAAGTGTATTTCTAAACACTGGATTTGTGATGGAGAGGATGATTGTGAGGATGGATTAGACGAAAGTGATAGCATTTGTGGTGAGTTGCTTTATTGTATTCTGTCACTTTTTAAGCACTATACATGCTCAGTCATTTAAGAGTACATAAATAATTTTGTCCTCCAATTTATTAACCTTAATATTAAACTCATGTATACATTTCTATGTTGAAGTTTTAATTATTTTCATGACATCCTTTTCTACTTTATAATATACAGTTATGATTCAATACTTAGGATCCATGAATTCCTGTGATAGTAAACATATTGTATATTGTATTTCTAGGTTTCAATGACTTTAGAGTGAATCTCAATGATCGAGATTACTGGGTCATATGGTCAAATTTTTTCATGGCTCTTGATATGTAGAATAGCTCTTCCTCCCAAAATTAGTATACTATTTTATAATGCCACAAATTACACATGCTCTTTTTATATGTGTATATTTTGTAGTAATCTTTTTTACTGAATTGTTTTAAACAAGAAGTAAATAAAAATGTCTGTTGTATGTGATTTTATTTTTTTGAAAGATTTATTTTATTTATTTGCAAGTCAGAGTTACACAGAGAGAAGAGAGAGAGAAAGAGAGAGAGAGAGAGAGAGAGAGAGAGAGAGAGAGACAGGTCTTTCATACGATGGTTCACTCTCCATTTGGCCGCAATGGCTGGAGCTGCACCAATCTGAAGCCAGGAGCCAGGAGCTTCTTCCGGGTCTCCCACATGGGTGCAGGGGCCCAAGGACCTGGGTCATCTTCCACAGATTCCCAGGCCACAGCAGAGAGCTAGATTGGAAGCGGAACAGCCGTAACTCAAACCAGTGCCCATATGGGATGTGGGCACTTTAGGCCAAGGCGTTAACCTGCTATGCCACAGCGCCAGCCCCTGTTGTATGTGATTTTAAAAAGAGCTTTAAAATTCAGTGTGGTTAGATTGGAGGTGTGTGTAATACTTCCTGCATGTGATCTGTAAAATCAATTTAATTGCCCTTTTTAATATTTTTATTAATATACAGAGAAAAAAATTCATGTATTTGACAGGTACAATTTTATCTAGATAACCATACATTCCTCCCTCCCTCTCTACCTCCCTCAATCCTCCTTCTTCCCTTCTTTCCTTTTTACTTTAATTTTTGTAAAAATATAATTTAAATTCTCTCTACAAGCACAGGCTTAATGTAGCCCTGCCCATAATATTCAACAAGCAGAAAAAACAAGTTCTGCAAGAGTATAAACAAGGGCTAAAAATAATCAAATCACAAGATTTCATTTTAGTCCTACACATCTTTTGCATTATATATTAACTACCACATATCACAGAAAATATATGATATTTGTCTTTTTGGGGACTGGCTTATTTCACTCAGTATAATGGTTTCTAGTTGCATTCATTTTGTTTCAGAAGAAAAGATTTCATTCTTTTTATGTCTGAGTAGTATTCCGTATTCCATAGTGTACATATACCATATTTTCTTTATCTTGCAGTCATCAGTATATAGACATCTGGGTTGATTATGTATCTTAGCTGTTGTGAGTTGAGCTGCAATAAACATGGGGTTACAGATAATTCTTTCTTTTGCTGATTTCATTTCCCTTAGGCAAACTCCCAAGAGCGGGATGACTGGGCCATATGGTAGATCTGTTTTCAGATTTCTGAATCTCCATACTGTCTTCCAGCTGTTGGTTGTACTGGCTTACATTCCAATCCAACAGTGTATTAGAGTACCATTTTTCCCTTTCATTTTGTCCAACATTTACTAATTTTTTGTCTTTGAATGATAGCTATTCTAACTGGGATAAGGTGAGACCTCATTGTGGTTTTTATTTGCATTTCTCTGATGACTAGTGATCCTGAGCATTTTTTTCAATGTGTCTGTTGGCAATTTGTATTTCATCTTTTGAAAAATGCCTGTTTACGTCCTTTGTCCAAAACTTGGTTGGTTGTTTTGTTGTTGTTGAGTAAAGTTGTTGATTTTTGTGAACTCTTTATAGATCCTGGGTATTAGTTCGTTATAGGTTGCATAGTTTCCAAATATTTTCTCCCATTATGTTGGTTACCTCTTAATTTTGTTGACTTTTTCCTTTGCAAATGTTTAACAAATAGACTTATGGATTTTTAAAGGAGTAAAAGAAGTAAGTCAGCTAATCTCCATAGATTTATTATAATTGGTCAGGTATTCTACTAATTTGTTTATATGCCTTTATCTCCCTCTCTACTTTTTCTGTTCTATAGATATCTATAGGCATATGTTCTTTATTAAGCCAGCATGCTTTGATACTGCTCACCATCCTTATTTTAAAGAGAGGAGATAAAAACCCGAGTAATAGAATAAGGTACACATCTAAAGTTCAGTATACTTAATAGCTCTTTTAAATTTCAGAAGTTATGGCCTGGCATTTAGGTCATCAGTATGGAGACAAAAGTAGCATTTTATAGCTAAGAAGTTCTCTGTAAAGAATACAGCGTTGGATATATATTCTGATATCAGGTGATTTATTTTCCTGGATTTAAGACACACACAGATACACAACTGAAAAAATTTAGATGTACACAACAAATAAGTATAAATATAGAAGAATCGTTCTCAAAAAGCTCTGATATTGAAAATTTAGTAAACAATTAGATGACTAAACAGTCTTTATAATTGCTTTTTTCTATTTGTTATTAAGTCTTTTAAAAATATATACAAAGGGATTGCATATTTACAATGAGATGAGCTCCTTTCCAGTGTCTAAAATTGTCTTGCTTTCATCAAATAACTGCACCCACAACTATTTTATATGAGTGGATAGGATCTAATAGAAATGCATAGACTCTGACATCAGAGTTGAGATCCTCACATCTGCGTCACAAGCTGTGTGGTCATGGGTAGTTTCATTTTATTCCTTATTTCTTCCATTCTTTCTCTATCAAAGTGGTTCAAGAATATTTATCTGGATGATGATTGTGAGCATCCAATATAATTAATGTGCACTGTATCTGTGAATGTATTCCCATTCGTTTTGTTTCATTTCTCTTCTCTCCTTTTCTATAAGCATTATTGTCATGTTTCTATATATCAGTGTCCAGATGTTAAAAAAATTTAAATGATAATGGACATATATATTTTATATATAAAATAATTTCTGTAGAAACAATTTTATCTGAGCATATTAATGGCATAATAAATAGCAAGGACTAGAACTTCCTTTTTAAATGAAATTAACATTTAGTTAATAGATTATTTTCTGATTTATTCCAGGAATAGACACCATCCAAACATAATTCCATTAAAATTCCATCAAATGAGGAAATTTGAGTTATCTACAGGACTTTTCAACATTCACTTGCTAGCCTGTCCTCTAGGATAACAAATACATGAGGAACGAGCATGTTTATGTTGGAAAACATCACTAAGTGATTTTAGTTTGGCATTATATGCTACTCAAATTGAAAACATCGCATTGAAAAGTATTTTCTGCTCATAAGAACCCAACAGCTTGAACAGTAAATGACTGAAAAGAAATATCATCCATCAATCTAGTCAGTCATTTTCTTCCTGGAGATAGCAATATATTTTTAATAATTCTAAAAAAAATATGTTTTCTGGGCATTAATTCTGGATAGCTCTTGGACATTAGAAAGCAACATTTTTAAGAAGCTGCATTATATATCATATCATCAATTCACTCACAAATACTTTGCATAAGCAAGTAACTACGAAACCCACCAAGCATTAATGTCTATATACATTGGTTAGGGATACATCATGGGGGACGATCATTTGACATATGATTATGCTCAACTGGATGAAAGGAAGGGTAAACCTCCTACAGCCATTTGAATTTACAAAATGAATGAGCACTTTTTGGCTATATACATTTGAAAAATCTCACCATGTGACTCAAAGACATTGATCAATAGATCAGAGAAAAGGTAGATTCTGTTGACTGATTATGCAAAAACCAGGGGAACAGGCATACATTTATTCTTTTCAGCAGCACAAGTGAGGTGTAATGATAATGACATTAATTGCTAAGAGAAGGTGCTTTGAAATCAGGATTCTGGACTCCCAGCTCAGCATGTGGCATCCTGTGCAACTTGGGGAGTTCTACAAGCTTTTCACTTTCTCTGAGCCTCAGTTTCCTTTTCTGTGAAATGAGACTAATTTCTGTGAAATGAGACTAGTTCTAACAGATGAGATCATTGCAAAGATTAAGTAAGTTAATATGGTAAGTGCTTAACACACATTAAGCAATAAAAAGAATAGCCTCAGGGCTGGTGTTATAGTATGGTGAGTAAAACCACCACCTGTAACGCTGGCATCCATATGGGCACTGGTGTGTGTCCTGGCTGCTCTGCTTCTGATCCAGCTAGCCCCGAGCTAATAGCCTGGGAAAAGCAGTAGGGGATGGCCCAAAGGCTTGGGCCTCTGCCACCCACATGGCAGACCTGCATGAAGCTCCTGACTTTGGCCTGGCTCAGCCCTGGCCATTGTGGCCACTTGAGGAGTGAACCAACTGATGAAAGATCTCTCTCTGTGCATGTGTATGTCTCTCCCTCTGTCTTTGTAACTCTGACTTTCAAATAAATAATTTTTTCAAAAAAAAAGCATTATCATTATTGTTACTATAACTGTTAGTATCCTTATGGGTTTAATTCTTGAAAATGTTATCTCCATTTTCTCATTATTCTATGAAATTTTTATGCCTTGCTACATTTTATAAGAAGAAAAGACATGATTTTCTGCCATGGAGCTTTAAGATATTTAACACTTGGAATTTAGAAAGAATGCATTCTTAGAGGAAAATGTATAGCCATCAATTAAGGAGGGATAATGTTTGGTGATTCCAAATAACCATGATGTCTTCCCTGTAAGCAAAAATATCTCTGCTTCCCTCCTTTATACAGGAAGTGTAAATTGCGGGCATTCTCTGGCAGGTGCAGGGTACTCTTAGTCACATCTCTCCTTTGGGTTTTAGGTGCTATCACATGTGCTGCTGACATGTTCAACTGCCAGGGCTCCCATGCCTGTGTGCCCCGACACTGGCTTTGTGATGGTGAAAGGGACTGTCCAAATGGAAGCGATGAGCTCTCTACAGCAGGCTGTGGTAGGAACATGGGCTGGGTCTGCGTGCCAAAGGAAACTGCTATGGCATCTTTGGATCCCCCCCCCTTTTAAGTACTTCCCATATCAGATTTTCCTTCATTTTCCCAATCCTGAAACCTATACATAGTACTGGATTTGATCAGGTGGATGTTGTTATCTGAGGAGATTAGTAGCCCCTCAAGCCACTGTTCACTGGTGTTTCCAATGTGCCCCTTGGGATTATCCATTTAAAAACCATTTTGATGACCACACTTTATCATTTCACTTCTAAGGTAGTAGAAGCATGCTACATGTGTGAGAGTGTGGTAGATTTGTATTTTCCTTAGCATTGTCCACCTCCACCCTCAACTCCTAACCTAGTCCCCTTGAAGGCTTTTAGATCACCTATTACAGATACTCTGTAAATGACTGCTCTGAGCCTGGGTAAGGACTGATCAGGAGGTCAGTAAACACCTATTAGTCCTACAGATAGGGTATTAACCTTAGGGTCAGGTAAAAATAGTATGGTTTATAGTTGAGTGACGCTGAGGGATCAGAGGACACTTTTGGAGGTCAGTTTTCTAAATTTCTGAATCTAGGTCTCAGAAAATGTTCAAGGAGTTACTCAGTAGTAAAAACGTGGATAAATGCCTTTGCAAAATCAGGAGGATGAAGGGACAGAATATTTGAATACAGATCCCAAGGTCACATAAGGTATCTGTGAACACTGAGCAATTTCTCAGAAATAGTGCTATGACTTCTTGTTAAAGTGAATTCCGCCAGTCATCTCTCCAACAGTATCAACATGCCTTTCAATCACTGTGTTTGACGCCATAATGTGAGTGTGTGTGTGTGTGTGTGCACATGCAGATAAGAAGAAAAGGAAACTTTGCTGCAGGCCTGTTCACATAGAACTCCCACTGTTGTTTTACAATAATTCACTTTGAACTTGAAACTGATATGTGTGTCTGTAAAGGTCAATGGGGCCACTGAGGGCTACATAATAAAGGATTATGCTTCAATGCAGGGAGCCAGATGGTCCCAGTATGCTGTTGCTATTGTAGCAAGTTAACACTCTGGGAGGCATATTAACACTTTTCGACCACATGGGTACTATTCAGCAAATTACGTTAAAAGGCAGCAAATTGTACTCAAGTGACCTGAAAGCGTTAATGCCAAATAAGTCACTGTTGCCTAGTGTTTTAAAGAATAATTCAATATTAGCATCGGCATAATTCACTTGAGTTATATAAGCTGTCATGCAGTTCAAAGTTAGACAAGTTATTAGTAACTCTGAGTTTTGCTTTGATTCTAATAGGCAAATTTTAATGCTACTTCTCTGTGACTTCTATATAGTTTAAAAATCAATTTGCTGAAAATAAATTATACTTGATTACATTCAAAAGATACTTTTGGTTTTACCTCTTTAAGACTCTACGTCAATAATTACTGAAACAAAAGCAAAGATTGTTTGGTTCATGGATTCAAGGACAGTCTGTGGTCTGAGGACTGCTAAACTTGAGAAATGATAGGATATATTTATGAGGGGGCTTCAAAAAGTTTATGGAAACTTCAAGTTATTGTGTGTGTGTGTGTGTGTGTGAGAGAGAGAGAGAGAGAGAGAGAGAGAGAGAAAAGAGTTCATCACAATGAATTGCAACAAATCCTATAAATCTCATTGAAAGGTTTCAAGGGGAAAAGTAGCATTGTTATCAGAGTATCGAAGGAGACAGAGAAGAGAGATATTCCTTGAACGTGCATAGTAAGATGGATGGGAGAAGTTGAGAGGCATTTACATGTTTTTCAGGAGCCCCTTACATGTCAATTGTTGTTATAAATGCTTTTTGTTTATATTATTGAATTCCCACAATGCAGTGAATTGTTTTGGGGAATCGGCCAAAAATAATTGTTGTATAGATAGGAATTAAATAGTACCTCTGTAAATTTATTGAATACTTAACATGAACAGATCTGCTTCACATTATCTAGTCCCTACAAGAAATGTAGCAGATAAATTTTATTATGCACATGAAACAGATAAAGAAACAGGTGCACCAAGGAGGTAAATAGCTTCCTCAAGAATACAAATACTAAGTGGCAGAGATTTTCTGCAACAACTTTCTGTTTCCAATATGCTACAAAAACATATTCTAAATTCTTGAATATGCAAAATATCCCAAAGTTCGTGTATTACCATAACATTTACTATTTATATATAAGAATTATTGAAAACATTTAAATTATCCTCCTAAACTTCTTATAATTCTATGCATGCAGAATTGAGATTCATCCTTCTACACATGTTTTGTTACTCATTTGAGTTAAACATTTTCCCCATTGGTTAGGGGACTTGCTGGGGCACCATTGTCCTGGATCTCTATTCCTTAAGGATCAATGGTCCATTTCATGAACCAATATTCATACATCCGTGTAGTATTTGTGGTTGGGCTCATTACATCATGGATCTTATCTTTGCCGAATTTAACACCACAATCTTGAACTCACCCAAAAATTTTATTCTGATTTTAAAACTAATAACTTTGACAGCACTCTTAGTTTCACTTCCATCACAAACATTAGCACTTGATAGATTATCAGTCCATTTTTCACAAGAAGCAACATTTTTATCACTTTGCTGCCATTACTATAGGCATGAGTGGAGGGAAAAACTCGGACATATTATTAACTAAATCATTTTTCTTCCTAGAAAGGTTTGCAATAATTGTTCAACCAACTTATCAATTGTTATATGACATAAAATTCTGGACCACTTTTTACTAATTGAGTTTAGTAATACTAAAATTTGAAAAATTATGTATTCATATCCATATATTACAATAAATAATATCAGTTTATCTGACATAGTGAATATTAAGGAAACTATGAATTATGGGTGTAGTGTTGCTTATCCTCCACGTGGCTAATATGCGAGAGAGAAAATAAGTGCTAATATAACTGTATTTTTTGTATTGTCTTTCTTAGCTCCCAATAATACATGTGATGAAAATACGTTCATGTGCTCTAATAAAGTATGCATTCCCAAGCAATTTGTTTGTGACCATGATGATGACTGTGGAGATGGTTCTGATGAGTCCCTGCAGTGTGGTGAGTACACCTCAAATTTACATGGAAGAGATTCTCAAGCTCAAAGTCTTGCAACTATTCAAGAGATGAATAAATAAAGCAGACATCTCTTAATGTCAGTAAAGACTAATAAATTCAACAACACACAGTAACACCACCTGTATGCCATTATTTGGAAATATTACAATTTGTAGTATATTTTTATCAATAACCATATTGGAAGATATTTATAAATTTTTTTTGGCTTGAAGTATTCTCAAATTTAAAGACAATACACATATAACTTGTTCAATCTTGCAGTCAAATATTTGAGAAAAAATGAATACAATTAAAAAAGTCATAGAAATTGTATATTTAACATTTTATGCATATGCTGACACGTTAAAATTAGTGTGATCACAAAATCTATCTTGCCATTACATGTATTTATCTTATGCACATGACAAATAAATATAATTTATTTATACATAATTTTGGAATAAAAATTAGTGTATTAAACATGCCAGGTTGAAATGAATTTTTTTATACTTTTAAAAAAATTTATTTATTTTGAAAAAGTTACAGAGGAAGAGGGAGAGACAGAGAGAGAGAGAGAGAGAAAGAGAGAGAGAGAGATCTTCCCTCTGCTGGTTCACTCCTCAAATGGCCACAATAGCCAGTCCTGCGCCAGGCTGAATTAGTCAGGAGTTTCATCCAAGTCTCCTATGTGCATAGCAAGGCCCAAGTGCTTGGGCCATCTTCTACTGCTTTTTCCAGGCCATTAGCAGGGAGCCATATCAGAAGTGAAGCATCTAGGACAAGAACCGGAACCCATGTGGGATGTTAATGTTTCAGGTAGCAGTGTTACCTGCTATACCAAAACACTGGCCCCTTGATGTTGAGATCTTAGGTGGACCTAGGTTTTTGTTTTTGTTTTTTTTTTTTTTTTTTGTAAAATATTTACATGTATAGACATTAATAAATATGTTTAACAAAAAGTTTTGGACTCCATATATGTTCATGGGAGACAGTAGATTTAATACTCCCTTTTGTCCCCTCTGTGCAGTATCTATAAATTCAGTCTCTAACATGAATCTGATATGATGTCTAGACATCAGTGTATACCAGGTTTTTTTTTTTTTTTATGATCACTTCACCATTAAGTCATGTATTCTATGTGATATTGCAAAGGCTCCATAATAAGTCAAGATATAAATCTGAAGCAGAGTTACATCTGATTGAACAGCTCCCCTGATAGAACTACATTTGGCTGGTATGGAGATGAATAAGATAGTGGTCTCAGTTGAAGAAATCTCAAACAGGAAAATCAAAAGTACAATATAGTATAATAACATACTTGTTAAATAGGAATGAAAACCATAATACATGGGATCAGGGCTGAATAACTAATTTTTGAGGAAGATACTAAAGAATAGAAAAAAGGGATATTAAAGGAAATAATACTTTGATTCTATAGAGCAGGCATGGTGATTACCAGCATGGGTCTAGAGCCAGATAGTCTGGGTTAAAATCCTGAACCTGCTCCTTACTAGCTGTGTGTACTTGAGAAACTTAGTTCACCTCTCTGTAAAATATACAGGGCAATAGTGCTTAATTTTTAAGGCTGTTAACAGAATTAAATGAGTGAGTGTGTGTAACAGTCTTAGAGTAATTTCCAGACACATAGTAAATTCTAGCAGTATTTCCAAAGACTTGAAAGTCGATGTGGTTGAGTAGCAATTAGTCTTCTGTGAGTTTTCTTTGGAATTTAAAAACATTGAGGGGTTGGCCTTTTGCTGCAGCAGATTAAACTACTACCAGCGATGCCTACATCTCACATTGGAGTGCCAGTTTGAGCCCTGACTGATCCACTTCTGGGTCTGATTTATGCTAATAGCAATGGTCCAAGGAACTTTACCCCTCATACCTACATGGCAGATCAAGATGAAATTCCTAGCTCCTGGCTTCAGCCTCATCCAGCCTGGCTATTGCACATTGAGGAATTAACTTGCAAATGGAAGATCTCTTTCTCTATTTGTCTTTCCCTCTTTCTCTCTGTCACTCTGCCTTTCAAATAAATAAGATACATCTTTAAAAAAAAAAGTTGTTAGAACCAGATTCCAAAAAGCCCAATACAGTATTAGGGAATTTGTACTTCATTTTGCCTCTCAAGCCAGTGGACATTTTGAAAGAGAGGAATGGATTATGACAGTCAAATACTCATTTTAGATCCATCTGTTTCAGTAGAATAGAAGAAATACTGCTCTAAGGGAAAATAAAATAGGATGTTACTGTGAGACAGATGATGATTAATGATATGATTCTGATCCAGTTTGGGAATGGTGCAATGGAAGCTGAAGACTGTGTCAGAGTTCAAGAACAGTTAGATTTGGAAGCTACAAGAGAATTTCCAGCTTGGATGACTTGGTGGATGGTGTCACTAGTAATGAGCTTTCTAGTGCAGGCATTTAAGTGCTTCATTGGCTCTGTTTATCACTTCTTTTGCTGATGCAAAAAAGAGAGATATAATAAAGAACTTGGTTGAAACGTCTGAATATCTAGTGTTAATCACATAAAGCTACACAGCAATTTTTAAAATTTGGCTTTAGAGGGCAGAAGTACAATGAGGGTAAATAATATTACTTTGGTGGTGATCAGCGTAAAGGTGACATTCAAGCTATGGTAAGGATTGAGATCTCCCAGGCAATGTAAAAAGGAATATAATAGACTGAGGAGTTGAAGGTAGGGTTTGAACTGCAACATTTTGAGGTGAAGTAGTAAAATAATTCATACAGAAAGAGGGAAAGAAGGGAACAACAAAAACAAAAGTTGGATAGAAGCCCAGGATATTAGATTATGAAAATTAAGTCAGAGAATTATTTCTAAGGTAGCATCATCAAGTGCTACAGAAAAGTGATATAGATACAAGTATGAGACACCATTGAATTTGACACTTGTCAGTTGGTATTATCTCTAAAAAGGAATTTCAGAACATAGATGTTGCAGAAATGGGATGTTGATTGATAAAAGACCAACTGAGGTGAGAAAACAGATGAAAGCTTGGATGAAAAAGAGAAGGAAATGTGTTGTGAAGTAGAGTGTAGATAGAATCTGATTGCTATTGGGTTGGGTTGGACTCGAAAACATTTATTTATTAAGAAAAAGGCACTAATGAAGGAAGGGGAGGAAAGACAGACCAGGAAATTTTCAAATATTTTAGAACAAGTTGTTTTATCATTCAAATATGATAAGGATTTCAATGCATTATTTCCCCCATTGGAATATTTTTTTTTATTTTTATTTTTTGACAGGTAGAGTGGACAGTGAGAGAGAGAGACAGAGAGGAAGGTCTTCCTTTTACCGTTGGTTCACACTCTAATGGCCGCTGCGGCCGGCATGCTGCACTGATCCAAAGCCAGAAGCCAGGTTCTTCTCCTGGTCTCCCATGCGGGTGCAGGGCCCAAGCTCTTGGGCCATCCTCCACTGCACTCCTGGGCCACAACAGAGAGCTGGCCTGGAAGAGGGGCGATCGGGACAGAATCCGGTGCCCTGACTGGGACTAGAACCCAGTGTGCTGGCACCGCAGGTGGAGGATTAGCCTATTGAGCCACGGCGCCAGCCGGAATTTTTTTTTTTTTTTTTTTTTTTTTTTGTCAGAGTTAGATATTGAGAGACAGAAAGGTTTCCTTCCGTTGGTTCACCCCCCAAATCATCACTACAGCCAGCGCTGCACTGATCCAAAGCCAGGAGCCAGGTGCTTCTCCTGGTCTCCCATGGGGTGCAGGGCCCAAGCACTTGGGCCATCCTCCACAGCACTCCCGGGCCACAGCAGAGAGCTGGACTGGAAAAGCAGCAACCGGACTAGAACCCGTCGCTCAGATGGGATGCCGGCGCTGCAAGTGAGCCGTGGTGCTGGCTCTCCCATTGGAATTTTAAAGTCATAAAAATCTTACCACATTCCTCCAAAACTAGAACATTTGCCAAGACTTATCAGGAAGTTATAATAGGAATGACTTTTATTGTTGATGAACTTAGGGAAAAAATCCATTCTAGAAGTTAACATAAAATAAAATGAGTTTTTTACTTACAAACAAGCAAAGTTATATACATTAACAAATGATGTGATTATTTTGTAATTTGAATAAAGTATTTTAATGTTCCTAAAAGTCAATATACAGGATAATTATAATAATTTGGGGGCTTATTGCTCTATAAATTGAGTTTTAAAATTTTCACATTTTAGCATGTTTAATCTTTGAGTCCTGCCTCTTAAACATTGACATAATATTACAGCTTCTGAGAATTATCATATAGCTCAGAATTAGTTTATCCATATGTCCTGGTACTTTACTTCACAAAACTTGATCTTCAAAAATGTATTCTAACAGCTTTCAGTTTTGCTTTCCATTCGAAAAGACATCTTTAGGGAATAGATAATAGGTAAGCAGATAGTTCAGTCAGGAGAGTTGGTTCTTATTTTCTCACATTGGGGAAATGAAGATAATACATTGTTCATAATTTTATTTTTTGGACTTTAAATCTACTTCTAAATTATAACTATCCCATGCCAGATGACCACTGTAACAGCAAGAACATTTCTCATAGGAGGCATAAAGTAACCCCCATGGTTAATTAGGTATAGTATTCATTGAGAGGACAGAGTTTTAGTGAATATTTTTACATGAATTAGATTGTTCGCATTTGTCTCTAGGATATCGACAATGTAGTGCAGAAGAATTTAGTTGTGCCGATGGCCGATGTCTTTTAAATAGTCAATGGCAGTGTGATGGAGACTTGGACTGTCCTGATGGCTCTGATGAAGCACCTTTCAACCCAAAGTGCAAAAACGCAGGTACAGAACTGTACATGAGACAATCTTTATTCCAATGTATTTCTTTGTTAATTGAAAAACTAGGACTGATTTTCCATCCAATATTATTTAATAGAAGAAAATACAAATTTATTAAGCAATGTGATATTTCCATTCAGGATCCTAGTAATTGGGCATGTACAGGGGTTAGTTTTAGAAATGTGTGACTAAACCAAAAGCATGAAGATCTGGGGAAATTATTGTGATGAATATGTTACCCTGTCTTTTCTGTTCTCCAAAGATCATTTTTCTAAAACTAATATTTTAGATGCAGACAATTCCCCATGTGGACCTATTTGAAAATTTCAACATAAAAGAAGTTAAGATTTACTGTAAAATAGTTTTTTATTCAGACACAGCCAAAATAAAATAAATTGCATGTAGTTTGAACTGATACATAAACTACACATACACATAGCCTAACTTTGTTTTATCACTTTGCTATTGCAAAGACTGAGTAGTCATGTGTTTTAGAATATATGCAATAGCATTTTCTCATGTAGTTTTCATGTTAATAGGCCTTCTTTTAGCATGTACGATAATAAGTAGTTTTCAAGTCATCCAGCTATGGGTAGCCGCAAACCTGGACTCCTTTCCACAGCTATATTAGGAACAACTATTATTCACCAATGATGTCCTTTTCATGCCCTGACTTAAAAATGTCAGTGTTATATTGCCAAGAAGAAAAAGAATTTAGGTGTATCTTCCTATTCTAGATTCTTAATTTTTAGTGACACATAATTTCTCAAAGATCTATGGCTTGAGGGAAATGTCAAACTATCATTATGCCTTTGAACTTATTCTTCACAATATATATGAGATAGAAATAGTCCATTAATTTTACTGTATATGCTTATTTTGATTGCTAATTTTCATAGTAAAGCTAGATGTGCAATGAATGACAAACATTAATGTACCATTTGCCCTTGGTTTTCTATCATTTATGTATAAAGTATTATACTGAACATAAGTCATTTCTATGTACATATATTTATTATAATTTTTGACAGATAAACTACCATATTTGCAAATGTTTTCAACAATTGTGGCTAAAACAATGGCATGCTCTTTATATTCCATTTGTTTTATTTTCTTTTTCCAGAACAGTCATGCAACAGTTCATTTTTTATGTGCAAAAATGGCAGGTGCATTCCCAGTGGAGGTCTTTGTGACAATAAGGATGACTGTGGCGATGGTTCGGATGAGAGAAACTGCCATATAAATGAATGTTTGAGTAAGAAAGTCAGTGGATGTTCTCAAGATTGTCAAGACCTTCCAGTCAGTTACAAGGTAAGTACTAATAAAAGCAAATCTTCTGATAAAATTTAAGATATAATGGAATTGATTTAATCCAATATAAATCTAAAAGGTAAGATGTGTTATAATATTGTGAAGTAAAGCTATTTAAATGGAGGAAGTATATATATAAGGAAGCCATACATACATATATATATATATATGTTGTAGAATATGATTAAGAATATGAAAAGTCAAAGAATTTTCCAGTATATTCAGAGTATAAAGAATAAAATCAGAAAGGGAAGAATAGTATTTAGGGAAGGATCTGCTATTGTAATAGCTACATAAATATGTGTACAACTTTTAATTTCTTTTAATTTCTCAATTCTGCCCTCCTTTTGCCTCTCTTAAGTACATCTTAAGATAACTATTTATTTATTTATTTATCTCTGAAGTACATCTTGAGAGATAACCATTTATTTACCAAATCACATTTGTTTTCGTAGAAACACTATGGAAAAATCAGAAAGCATGTGTTAGGCTTCAGAGACACTAGAAATAAAGCATGCTTAGTATCTTAAGTGCGTTTTAATAGTACATTCTCCCAAAGACAAAGGTATTTTATTGACAGAATTGATTGACAGAAATCAATATAAAATACATCCATTTCAGTATGTTATAAGCATATATGCAAGCTAACACAATATTCAAATATATAGATGTGAATTAGGTTTAAAATTGATTACTTAAATATGGAGAACACACATTCAAAGCAATTGACTGTAAATTACTATTTTTATCTGAGCAGCAGCTCTTTATGGATCAGTAATAGGATGTCACTCACACAACAGAGAGGCGGTCTCATTCCCATGATGACTAGTTCCAGGGACAGATTATGTTCTCCTGAATTCTATACCAACCCAGAAATTGCCTAGGATACTGAGCATATTTATGGACGTGGGAATTTATTAAGAGGAACCTTGACAAATTGGAGTGTATACAAATTTTTACATTCAGAAGCATAATAAGTGTTAAAAACATTTATTTATTAAAAGATGACTTGTTTACTACATTCTAATCAGAATATATGAAGTACCAGGTGGAATAAAATCATACCTAGTCCGAGTTGCTTCAAAGTTTGGATTTAGGAGTTGGGAAGCTGATGTTGTTGAACATAAGAAGACGATTTTACCATCACAATGCTTTATAGAGCTACGAGTTACAGCTCATAAAAGTGTGTCAGTAGTGGCTGACAGTCTCTAAATGATGCTAAAGAAAGAAATTGTGTAGCTCAAAGATTCTGGGCCATTATCTTTGACAGCCCAGTTGTATTTAAATTCACTGATCTACCAATTTGCTTCTTTCAGCCTCTGATTTACTGATATCATGGTTAATTTAACTAAAATTTAATTTAACTATGATATAATTTGATTTCCAGGATTGTGATTGATTTAACTGAATTGTTCAGATTTTATTTTATTTTATGTCATGTGTATAGATATAACCTAAGAATTATAACAATTATTTCTCCTGTATAGAAATAGAGATTAAAAATCAGAAATCAAGAAAACTATATTTACAAAAATATTTTCAGACACATATTGTATTAAGAAACAGTTAAACCTGTCTTAAAGATCCATGCACTCATTAACAAACACTGTTATAGGTAGAAGGTAACAAATCGAATGTGTCAGTACAACTCTGAATGATATGTGTTCGCATCAAGTAATTATTTTGGACATTAAATATTTAAAACCCAGTGGAGGGCCGGTGCCGTGCTCACTTGGCTAATCCTTCGCTTGTGGTGCTGGCACCCCGGGTTCTACTCCCAGTTGCTCCTCTTCTAGTCCAGCTCTCTGCTGTGGCCCGGGAGGGCAGCGGAGGATGGCCCAAGTGCTTGGGTCCCTGCACCCACATGGGAGACCCAGAGGAAGTCTGGCTCCTGACTTCGGATTGGTGCAGCGCCAGCCGTAGCGGCCATTAGGGGAGTGAACCAACAGAAGGAAGACCTTTTCTCTCTGTCTCTCTCTCTCTCACTGTCTATAACTCTCTCTCTGTCTCTCTCTCTCTCACTGTTTAACGCTGCCTAGCAAAAAAAAAAAAAAAAAGTTAAAACCCAGTGGAGCAGAAAAAATGTATAATGTATAATCATATAGAAAATATTCTTAAATATATATATAATGTTATAGAAATATTATAAATAATTGTTAAAATTTTAAATCATTAGCATGTAAATAATTTTTGAGTTCTACAACATAAATATGTGCATATAATATATATGTATGAATGTATACGTATCTGATAAATTTCAAAGCAGAATGTGTATATAGCTGATAAATTTCAAAGCAAATGTTTACCCTGAATACTTAGTATTTGTCATAGCAATCTTGGAGGTAAAGTAAAAAATTATAGCCTTTCAAGTGGACATCTTGTTTTATTACATCAAAAAGGAGCTCTGGAATGAGTATTTGTTGGAATAGTTCAAACACAGATTGGGATGCCCACCTCCCGTATCAGAGTGGCTGGGCTTGAGTCCCAGCTCTTTCTTAATTCTAGCTTCCTGCTGATGTGCACCCTGACCTTGTTTCCCCTAACAGCTGTTTCATTTTAATCATTAGCTTTGACCTGAATACAAATTCAAGAGTATTATTCTTGACAATTCTGTCAGGTATCATTCACATACATTTGGGGAAAATGTCAGCTGATAGATTTCTCTATTCCAAGGGGTAAGGGAAATCATCCATAGCTATTTTTCCTTATAATATCAACAGAACAAAGCAAGAAGTAATCTGTCAAATTCTGTAACAAAAATGTAAATTGCTTAAAAAGCAAAATATAGACCTTACGTACTATGAACCATTTGTACATTGGCTATAAAACAAATACAATGTATCTAACTATTCAGAGGGGAATAATAGCATTGAACTAAAAAAACTATTATTTTGATGAGAAGGATGCTTTTACCCTTTAAAATAAATGTATTTATGGAAATGAAATATGTTCTAACAAATAATGATAAATAAAATAATATTAATTAGTTACCACTTAAAAGCTACAAAGAAATTTTTCTGGAAGGAATAGCAAAAGTTTGAATAGCTATATATATATTATTAGTAGCTAGAAAAATCATTCAAAATGCTTGTGGAAAATGGAATTAAAAGACAAATTAATTTTGGTGCAAAAATTTTTGAGATCCATACATACAAGTGATACTGAAAAAGTTCATGGAAATACATATTATTAAAGAAATCCAGGGATTTCCAAATTTTTGCACCACAAATGACGTCTTTGAATTTCCTTGTCCATGAGTTTTGTTTTTAAAGATTTATTCATTTATTTGAAATGTAAAGGTACAGAGAGAGAAGGAGAGAGAGAAAGAGAGAGAGAGAGAGAGGGAGGAAGAGAGAAAGAGAGTCTTCCATCTGCTGGTTGAGTACCCAAATGGTTGCAAGAGCCAAGGCTGTGACAGGCCGAAGCCAAGAAGCTTCTTCCCAGTCTCTCACATGGGTGCAGGGGCCTAAGTACTTGGGCCGCCTTCTCTGCCTCCCAGGCGCATTAGCAGGGAGCTGGATCAGAAGTGAAGCATCCAAGACTCTAACTGTTGCCGTAAGAGATGTTGACACTGCAGGTGGAGGCTTAACTTTCTATGCCTTAGCACCAGCCCAATCCATGAACTTTCTAAAGTAGCTTCATATATGTTCATGTAAATAACTAATAAGTGTTAGAAAATACATAGTAATAAAAATGAGAAACCCCCAAATAAGAATTTATTTATCTTACTATTATACAAATTTCCCTTTTAAAGTGAGAATGAGAGGGGCCAGCACTGTGGTGTAGAGGGTAAAGCTGCCGTCTGCAGTGCCGACATCCCATATGGGTGCCGGTTTGAGTCCTGGCTGCTCCACTTCCTATCCAGCTCTCTGCTATGGCCTGGGAAAGCAGTAGAAGATGGCCCAAATCCTTGGGCCCCTGCACCCACCTGGGAGACCCAAAAGAAGCTCCTGGCTCCTGGATTCGAATTCTCGCATCTCCAGCCATTGCGGCCATCTGGGGAGCGAACCAGCAGATGGAAGACCCTCTCTCTTTCTCTCACTTCTCTCTCTCTCTCTCTGCCTCTCCTTCTCTCTCTGTGTAATTCAGACTTTCAAATAAATAAATAAATCTTTAAAACAAAATAAAGTGAGAGTGAGAACATTTTAAAGTGTAATTTTCTATTAAATGTAAGCAAATCTCACATCATTTATCTTTGAAAATACAAATAATTATTATTTTCTTTAATTCAAGTGATGAAGACAATTCTAATAGAATTATATGACTTTGAATTATTGGGTGCAAAATGTTTTTGTTAAAATTGGGTTATGGCTCATGGAGGAAATTCTCTTTTTAAAGTTTTCTTAAATAAAAACAAAAAACAAAGTTTCTGGGATAGGTATTTGGTATGGTAATTTATTTATTTGAAAATTTATTTGTTTATTTGAAAGGCAGTGTTACAAAGAGAGAGAGAGAGAGAAATCTTCCCTCTGCTGGTTCACTACCCAAATAGACTCAATGGCCAAAGCTGGGTCAGTCCAAAGCCAGAAGCCAAGAACTTCTTCTGGGTCTCCCACATGGCATCTTCCCAGGCAAGTTAGCAGGGAACTGGACCAGAAGCGGAGCATCCGTGCTCAAACTAGCATCCACATGGGGTACCGGTGCCATGGGTTGCAGCTTTACACACTAGCCTACAGTGCTGAGCCTGGCATGGTAATTTTAGATCCCACTTGGGATGCCTGAATCCTTTATCAGAGTGCCTGGATTCGAGTCCTGAATCTAGTCGCAACTCATTAGTGACGTATACTTTTTTAAAAAAAAAATTTATTTATTTTTTACTTGAAAGAGTTACACAGAGAGAGGAGAGGCAGAGAGAGAGAGAGAGAGAGAGAGAGAGTTCTTCCATCTGCTGGTTCACTCCCCAGTTGGCCACAATGGCTGGAACTGCGCCAATCTGCAGCCAGGAGCGAGGAGCTTCTTCCAGGTCTCCCACATGGGTACAGGGGCCCAAGCTCTTGGGCCATCTTCTACTGCTTTCCAGGCCACAGCAGAGAGCTGGGTCGGAAGTGGAGCAGCCAGGACTAGAACTGGTGTCCATATGGGATGCTGGCATTGCAGGTTGTGGCTTTACCTGCTACACCACAGCACCATCACAATGACATATACTTTGAGAAGAAGTTGGTGAGGATTCAACTTGTTGGATTCCTACCATTCGTGTGGGTGACTTGTATTGAATCCTGGCTTCCAGGCACTTGGGTTGTGAGTCAGAGGGTGGGAGAACAGGACTTGTCTTTCTCTCATCTCTCCCTTCCTCCCTGCTCCTCACTCTTCATCTTTACCTGTCTCTATCTCTTCATCCTTCTCTCCCTCTTACATAAATCAAAATTTATTTTTTTGAAAAGTTTCCAAAAATTACTATAACATGTTTACAGAATTGTATGTAATATGTAATAGTAATATGTAACCATATTACTGTGTTATAGTAACTTTAGCCAAATTTATACTCAAAAAATTAATTTTCCATAAGTATACTTTCATCCAAGTCATCTACTTGTTATGGTACTTGTGTAAGCCTGACACTAGACATCAAATGGATTTTCCCGTGTACCATGAAAACTGAGATGCTTTACGTCCTGTTTACAATACCATTTCAGAGGAACTGCACAGTCCATAAAATTTTATTTTGCTTGTGCCAGATTATCCCTTAAGGAAACACAGCTCTGTGTCTACCAGTCAGACATCTGGGTTCCTGAATATAGATGATCAATGTGATCTAATCTCCAGCCTTCTCCAATGATACTTTCTTATATCCTGTCAGATTTCTATTTTGATATTTAAAATGTATTTTTATTTTTAATATGTATATATATTCTATACATGAAAATTGCCATTTAATGAGATTAAAGTATGCAGTTTGATGATATTAAGCATCTGATTATCTTTGGCCAAATGACAAGTACCAATTCCTCTTGCCTTACAAATACAGTGCCAAATCTTCTCTAGGTAAGTAATGTCACAAACTTAGATATGACAAGAGTTTGGAAAATCAAGATATATTCTTTAATTTACTCGCATACTAATGAGTTTGAGAACTTTAGAAAGCTCATTTTAACTGCTTGAGGATTATGATATAAAAGTTAGTGTAAATTGGCTGATTTAAATGAAGTTCTAAGAATGTTTAGGGATATGTTTCTTGTAACATGATCTGGGAAAATGTACTTATGTTTGGAGCAATTTCAGATGTAGTTCATGTTACTTCATTGAGCCCACTCCAGGTAGTTATCAAATGTTTTGTATTTTTAAAAAAATTTTACCCCTCAACTTATTTTCCACTGATTATATAATAATATGAATAATATGGACATAAATTACTCGAATATCTTTTTCAATAAATGCCAAGTTATTCAATCCTTTAATATGAATGTTTAATATGCAAATTTCTTGAGTACTAGTTGCTTTTAACAAATTCCCTCTTAACTCACCATCCTACTCAGTACTCACAAATTCCTTGATACAAAAGTTACTAAATAGTCATGCCAAATGTTAGAATGATCATAATCATCTAGCCAAAAATAGTTTCATTTTTTGTAGTAATGATTCTCATATGCCACTTGGCAGAGACTGAGACTGGAACTGAAAGAAAATGATCAATCACAATTCCTCACCATTTTCAGGAATGCAAAAATATATAGGAGGGGTGTTTGTACTCAAATAGTTAACTTACTAGTTAGTTATAGGGACATAGAGAATGTGGTAAAGATACTGAGAAAAGATTTGATGATAAAAATTTATTTGATTATTGAGAGACAGTAGAACATGTATTAAATTTACTGTATCTCTAAACAATATTAGTATATCTACATATGGCATCAAATCCAGTCAATAAATATTAACTGAGACTTACTATATATTAAAAATTACAGTAAGTTGCTGTATTCCTATGGGCTTTATCTAGACATCTTCACATCCATGCTTCCAGATTTCTCCTCAGTTAACTAAGAATAAAAATACCAGCATTTTTTATTTCTTTAAGGCTCCAATGAAGTAACATGTGATAATGTTAAAAATCTTCAGGCCAGCGCCACAGCTCAATAGGCTAATCCTCCGCCTGCGCCTCCAGCACACTGGGTTCTAGTCCCGGTTGGGGCACCAGATTCTGTCCCGGTTGCCCCTCTTCCAGGCCAGCTCTCTGCTGTGGCCCAGGAGTGCAGTGGAGGATGGCCCAAATCCTTGGGCCCTGCACCTGCATGGGAGACAAGGAGAGGCACCTGGCTCCTGGCTTTGGATCAGCGTGGTGCACTGGTTGCGGCGGCCATTGGAGGGTGAACCAACAGCAAAGGAAGCCTTTCTCTCTGTCTCTCTCTCTCTCTCATTGTCCACTCTGCCTGTCAAAAAAAAAATCTTCAAAGATCCACATAAAAAGTAATTCTTACCATTGTTAAAGTCTTCTAAGAAGGAAATATAATATGCTTGATTAAAAAAAGGAAATTTGGTTCTGTTTTTTGCTGCTGTCTAGCCACATGGCTTTAGTGATGTCAATTTTTTTGCTATCTTGCCAACCTCAGAAGATCAAAGGAAGATAGTTGAGAGAATTATTTTTTTAAATTTAACTTTACATAATGTATGAAATTGTTATTAAAGGTTAATTGCTGGGAGACAGAAAGATGTGACATTATCTATTCTTAAGTGCTTTTCTTGCTTAGGTCGTGGCTAAAGGGATATTCAATACTAAAAGTCAGTGACAATGATATGAATTGATTATGCTCGTTTTTCTTTCCCCAGTGCAAATGCTGGCCTGGATTCCAACTGAAGGATGATGGTAAAACATGTGTAGACATTGATGAATGCTCTTCAGGCTTTCCCTGTAGCCAGCAATGCATCAATACATATGGGACTTACAAGTGCTTCTGTACAGATGGGTATGCAATACAGCCTGATAACCCAAATGGCTGCAAATCACTCTCAGGTATCAAATTGAACTAGCCGACTTATCTAACCTCAGTTACTCATATGGAGCCTGAATTTTATAGCCATTCTTATTGAATTCACTTCTCTTTGTATCTGAGACATCAAGATTCTTTCCGACTTCCTGTGATACAGGAATCTTTCTCTCTCTTATTACTTACACTCTACACATGCCACTCTATTTGTAATAATGATGCATGATGGTCTTGGAATTATTAAGTGTTTTCTAGATTTTTGAGAGTACTCACAAAGAAAAAGAACTATCTCTAGGACTAGTTCCTTGCAGAGCACATGTTCTTGACAGCCAATTT
The DNA here is from genome assembly GCF_964237555.1 of Oryctolagus cuniculus. Classification (NCBI taxonomy): domain Eukaryota; kingdom Metazoa; phylum Chordata; class Mammalia; order Lagomorpha; family Leporidae; genus Oryctolagus; species Oryctolagus cuniculus. Next base: position 102,360,407 of record NC_091434.1, read on the forward strand.
GGCAAAACTGTTACAGACCCCATTGTGACAATATTGTGCTATTTTTCTCTTCTCCCCTGTACCACAAACACTGATATGTGTACCAGAGAAGAAGAGGTCCATAGCGATAGTGAGCAACAAAAGTAAAAATAAATCTTTATAGGGCTATTTCAGTTATTCCAAAATTAGTAAATTTGTGCTTATTATAAGCAGTGCTTAATTCTTTACATAAAGAATTTAATAAAGCATAGCCCATAACAAAAATATTATAATCTATCAGGGGAAAAATAAAACAAATTAAGATGATGCAACTCACAAGGTACAGTTTAAAAACTTGTCATGGGACCCCAAATCCCATTAAGCTGGGTGATAATAATGTCATCTTAAGTGTTAAAGTGATCACCTTAAGAGTTAAAGTGAACATATAGATAGGATTAAATATTAAAGTGATCATATAAATAAAATCAAGTGGGCCGGTGCCACAGCTCAATAGGCTAATCCTCTGCCTGCGGCACCGGCACACTGGGTTCTAGTTCCAGTCAGGGCACCGGATTCTGTCCCGGTTGCCCCTCTTCCAGGCCAGCTCTCTGCTGTGGCCCAGGAGTGCAGTGGAGGATGGCCCAAGTGCTTGGGCCCTGCACCCCATGGGAGACCAGGAGAAGTACCTGGCTCCTGGCTTCGGATCAGTGCGGTGCGCTGGCCGCAGCGTGTCAGCCGCGGCGGCCATTGGAGGGTGAACCAACGGCAAAAGGAAGACCTTTCTCTCTGTCTCTCTCTCTCACTGTCCACTCTGCCTGTCAAAAAAATAAATAAATAAATAGGATCAAGTGTTCGATAATTATAATAGACAGAATTAAAAAGGAGAGAATGTTCCAACATGGGAAGCAGTCCACACAGCAGGCTCATAGAAAGACGGTTGCTTTAGGTAACACACTCTGACCTCAGAATCAGCTCTAGAGGCTTCCTGGTCTGGCTGAACAGACTGCGAGAGCATTTCAGGCATGGAAAGCCAAGACACTGTGACAAAAATTATTCTACCTGAAGGATCTCTGTAAGATTTCAATGGAAAGAAGTGGCCATCAAAGAAAGATGTACTTTTCTTTATAGGGAAGAGAGAGCTTCCACTTTGCTTATGGCCTTTTCTAAATATTGACGGGGTTTGTGGGTTTGAAAAGCTTCCATACCCTAGGCAGCTCATGTCAAGAGCCATGAATGATCACTGACATCATATATAAGGATGTTAATTGTTAAATTAACAACAGGAGTCACTGTGCACTAACTCCTCATGTAGGACCTCTGTCCTCAATGAATTGTATTATGAGAATTAACTGTGATACTTGTTCTCAAACAGATTTGTGTTTGTGTGTGTGTGCAAATTGTTAAAATCTTTGCTTAGTTTTAGAGAAAGTCTTCTGTTTACAAAGTTAATTGAAAATGAATCTTAATGGAGAATTGTACGAGGAGAGAGAGAGGGAGGAAGAGGGGTGGGAAGGCAGGTATTATGGGAAGAATAACTATATTCTGAAAGTTCCACATATGAAATTTGAATTCTTTAAAAAATAAATTGATTAATTAATTAAAAAATTCACATATCAGAGAAATATATAATTCTAAAAGTAAAAAAAGAACAAAAAAGGTAGTTAGGAGGATCCTTATCCCTTTAATTTTTTTTTGAAAATAATAGATCAGTTGATTTTGCATGTAAATGTAGACAATGACAATATTTGAAATATTAGATATTTTCTGATCTACTTTTTAAAATTTATATCAGAAATATAAATTTTGCTGCCAGTGTTGTGGTTAGCAGGTTAAGTTGCTGCCTGCAATGAAAGTATTCCAAATGGACACTTGTTCCAGTCCCAGCTGCTCTACTTCCAATCCAGTCCCCTGCTAATGTGCCTAGGAAAGCCACAAAAGATGGTTCAAGTCCTCGGACCACCCAAGTGGAGACCCAGAGGAAGCTCCTGGATCCTGGTTTTAGCCTCACCCAGCCTTGGCTGTTGTAGTATTTAGGGAGTGAACCTGCAGATAGATCTGTCTCTCCCTCTCTCTTTGTAATTCTGCCTATCAATCAATAAATATTTTTTAAAAAAATGAAATATAAATTTTAAAATGACTTTTTAAATTTTTTGAAAGTTTGCACATTATGGAGGAAAAACCTCTTTTCAATTTTTTATTTCACTGTCATTTATGCTTGTAATATTTTTTAAAACAATTTGAGGATTATTTGGATCCCATGTGTTTCCTCCTAATCTACTTGCTTTTGGCCAGCTTGCTGGTTGTTTATTTCATGATGAATTTTGTGGCATGAGACAACATGAGATGAAATCTCTGAAACAACCAATTTTTACATACTTTAAAATTTTTATGAAGTATTGTATTGTGAAGATGAATGCTAAAGATTACAATCTGAATCTACATATACTATATATCCATGCTATAGTTTTCCAGTATTTATAGTAATGGTAAGCTAATAATAATTTTGAGTATAAGCATAAATCTTTTGCAAAAGGCATGAGATTTTTTTTTTACTGAATATATTAAATAATAAGAACAAAATTGCCTAAGTATTGAGGTGGATTATGATTTGATTAAATTTTATGTCAATAAATTTAAAGCTGTATTGACAGGGATGGCAAGGGCTATTAAACTTGGAAATTAGCTCTGGATTGAGAAAAATTCCAAGCTTAAATTTGGTCTCAATAGAAAATCAGAATGATTCATTGGGGCTTTTATCATGGATGATGGAAGATGGTGTCCAACTTAAGTGACAATATATGCTGAAAGTTAATTTAATGCCTTATGTACATGTGTTATATGTTAACTTTGAAATTAAAAGACAAGAAGACAGCAATAATTTTAAATGAATTAAACAAAAGAATGACTAATAATAACAATAAAGTGTTTCCAATAAAAGCAGTTTGAATTTATAAAGTAACTGTCTTTTTAAAAATGTTTGAATAATTTCTAACAGTATAAAATTGCTTATCTAGCACATAAGTGTATGAATGCATGTTGGAAACAAATTTCTCTTAAAAATTGAACAAATTTTTACTGAATTTATCTACTATTATATCATTTGAGGGTTTGACTAAGTTGTCTTTAAATAATCAAATATTTAAGGAAGTAAATATACTGTGAAAAAGTTTCAGTATGTTGTGTTTAAGAGATGATTTTGTTTCTGAATAAATTTTGAAGAGAAAATCAAATTAAGATTTAGGGGCTCTTCTAATATATATTGAGCATGGTAAGATATTTATAAAGCTTTTTCCTAGATTCTTGACAAAAGAGGTACTAAAACACATTGTTCAAACTTATAGGAAGTAAATAAAGACTGTTGTAGGATTAAAAAATAAGATTCCTGAAAAAAGGCAAAACTAATGAACAAATATTTTAGAACATAAAATTTAAAAATTCTTAAGAGAATCATTGACATAGATGAATAGGGTGTAAGTGTCCAGTGAGACCCATGGTCTTTACCCAGATCCCCCTGAGAACACAAGTGGATAGGTTTCCAAGAATTTTCTGATTATATGAATGTTTAGCTATCTTTTAGATTGGTATAGATTTAATTATCTTTTTTTCCTGAAGTTAATTTTGAATAAACATTGTAAAAGCAAATATTTTCCATGAATTCCAAACAAAATTATATGAATTTCCAAGAAAATGGAGGCTAAGAGAAGGATTCACTTAGAATTATCTAGATTGTCTTATTGTTTCTGGATGAGTGTTACCTTTTCGTTTTACAATCATCCCGATTGCTCAGTGTGAACTTTCAGAATTTGAGTTTACGTTGCTGTTTAATTAAGCTCAAACTAGGCAAAGCATATACCATAAATATTGTGTAATACTATCTTTGTCCTGCTGTTTAGATGAAGAACCTTTTCTAATTCTTGCTGATCATCATGAGATACGGAAAATTAGCACTGATGGCTCCAACTACACACTTTTAAAACAGGTATGGCAATCCCAGGATGATTCTGTAACATTTAGTATGGCACTGCCAGGTATGCTTTAAAGCTGCAGAAATACCTAGCAATTAGATTTTATGATGCATTTATTTATGGAAACATGCATGCACATGTGTAAGATCACTGTAAACTGTTTATTTATGATGTGTAGGCATTACTCCCAAATTATCATATCACTCCATATCAAAAAAAAAAAACATCAACAAATGTAATGAAAGCAGGGTGATAACTATCTCAGATTAAAGAAAGAATAATAAAATCATCGAGGCCAGTGCTGTAGTATTGTGGATTAAGCTGCCTCCAGTACTGGCATCCCACATGGGTGCCGGTTCATGTCCCTGGTACTCCCTCTCTGATCCAGCTCTATGCTTATGGCCTGGGATAGCAGTGGAAGATGGCCCAAGTCCTTGGGCCCCAGCACCAAGAGAGAACCAGAAGAAGCTCCTGGCTTTGGATCAGCTCAGCTCTGGCCTTTGAGGCCATTTGGAGAGTGAACCAGTAGATCCAAGTTTTCTCTTTCTGTCTCTCCCTCTCTCTTTGTAACTCTACCTCTCAAATAAACAAACAAATCTTTTAAAGAGAGAGAAAAACTAAAATTATCTTTTAATATATTTTCTAGATTAGCCAAATTGCTGCCCCCTGCCCCTATTTGGTATTTAAGAGCAATTTCTTTTTCAAGAATTTCAAGTTCCTATTTCTAGAATGAGGTAATAAGCCAGCATTGATGACGCCTAGCCTTTAAAATTTTGAATTAGCAAGATAGTAAAAGATTGATTGTGACTCAGATATAGTTTGAAGTCCATGAGATAACATTTTCAGTTGCGTGATTTTTATCTCTTAATCCTGTCTGCTTTGATAGAATCTAGACTGATTTGTTTTGATGTTTGAAGTCTAGTGTCAGTTTAATTTGTATAATTTATTTGAAAAGGTATGACTTCCATTTTATAATATGGTTTAGAGCTGTGAACATCTTAACCTTAACTTTTTTCTTCCTGCCTGTGCTGCAAATAGCACAACATCAAATCTGTTTAACTAGAGTGATTTTTGCATGGACTACTAGGATCTCACAATTAGCTATGGATGTTATTATTTGTTGTGAGAAACTTCTTTGAAGATTTAGTTTCCATCTGCTCTGCTGCAAGTGTTTCCTTGCTACAAGCTAAATGAAGGTGCCATCAGGGGCTGTGTTGTAGTATAGCAGGATAAGGTCTGTCTTGTGAAGCTGGCATCTCATATGAGAATGAAGGTTTGAGTCCTGGCTATTCTGCTTCTAATTCGACTTCCTGCTAATGTACCTGAGAAAGCCACAGAGGATGGCCCTAGACCTTGGGTCCCTGCCACCCATGGGGAGACATAGGTGGAGTTCCTGGCTTTGTCTTCAATGTGGCTCAACCCTGGTTGTGGTTGCCATTTGGGGAGTGAACCAGAGAATGGAAGATCTCTCTCTCTCTCTCTCTCTCTCTCTCTCTCTGTTGCTTTGCCTTTCAAAGTGACTTAGCCTTTCCCAGGCACATCAAGATTGAAAGTAAAGCAGTGGGAACTCCAACCAGCCTCCATATGGGATGTCAGCATCTCAGGCAGCAACTTAACCCAGTACACATGCCAGAACACAGGCCCCAGTAAAGAAATCTTTTAAAAATAGTGACATGAACACTATGTAGAATAAGTATTATACAATCTAGAACAAGTGTGTCAAAATTGAGAATACTTCTTTATTTTGTAGAAGTTTTGTCAGCATTAGATGTAAATGAAGTATGCCACTCATATGGTGATTTTCTTTACAACAACATAAAGAAGATTTACAGTCCCTCCTTATTTTGGGGGTATTGGTTCAGGACATTGGTCCCTACGCCACTCTATGGATATCAAATATCACAGGTGCTCAGTTCCCTTATATAAAATGGTATAGAGACCATTTGTAAACCCTCTTGTATATTTCACATATTTTCATTTACTTATTTGAGAGGCAGAGAGCTAGAGATACAGAGAGAGTGAGAGCTAGAGCAAGGGCTCCCAATTGTAGATTCAAATTGCCCACATTGGCCAGGACTGGGCCAGGCCAAAGCTGGAGGCTAGAAATTGAATCCATGTCTCTCTTATGGGAGGCAGGGACTCAACTACTTGAGCCACTACTTGCTGCCTCTCAAGGTCTGAATTAGTAGGAAACTGGAAGCAGGAGCTGGTGCCAGGTACTCAAATTATGAACTCCAGTGTGGGATGCGCTGGCATCTTAACCATTAGGTTAAATGCCTACCTCTATTTGCATATTTTAAATCATCTCTAGATCTTAGAATACTTGATACAACGCAGATTCTGTATAAATCATTGCTGTACTGTATATACTATATCGTTTCATGAATATTGACAAGGTTTCTAAAAATATGTACCTTTTCAGTACAGAACACTTTTTCCCAGATAATTTTGATCTGTTACTGTTTGAATCCATGTATCTGGAATTTGTGGGTATAGAGAACTGACTATAACTTAGCTAAATTATTTTTACTACTCACTGATGGATTGCTCCACTGCTTTTGCAAGTGTTTCATTCGTTTTGTTTTAGAATTTAGTCTTATTTAGGTACAAATATTTATTGGCCAATGTGATACTGACTTGTCATAACAAGTTTGACTTCCACCATTCCTCTAGGTCATAGATTAAAATTGAATATTTCATTAGAATGTCCAGATTTCTGGCTACTCATGAAAAAAATAAGAAAATAGCAGTGCTGAGCTCACATTCCCTAATTACCACAATTCAAACTATGGTGTGACGGCAGCTTTGGGTGCTCACACTTGCCATATGCTCATTGCATATATAAGTATGCTTGCCTTACTCCAGAATGACTGTTCAGACTCTGGCCAATGAGTTTGGAGTGTGCCACCAACATCCACTGTGTCAAACTGCTTTTCTCTTAATTATGAATCCTTAGGAAATTTGGGAAAATATCAAATATTTCATGTTGTTTGTAAAAGAATCCAGAAATCTATTTAAAATTTAAAAATGTGACAGATGACTATCTCTTTCAAAGAGAATAATATAAGAAATATCCTTAAGGGTGAAGCTTATGTATAAGTATCTGCTTCAAAGTAGAAACATACTTGCTGTACAAATGGTTTCCTACATCAGCTAATTTAATACTTTTAAGTAACTCTGCTTAATTAATAATAACTGCAAAACAAGTAAGTCTTTCTTTGGAATACTCTTTTTTGAAATAATTTAAGCAATTTGTTCTACATTACTTTTTTTAGGGTTTATTTATTTATTTGAAAGGCAAAGTTAAGTTATAGAGAGGCAGTGGGGTGGGTGGATGGGTGAGAGGAATCTTCCAACTGCTGGTTCATTTCCAAAAAGCTACAATTGCTGGAGCTGGGCCTATTAGGATCCAGGAGCCAGGAGTTTTCTTCCAGGTCTCCCACGTGGGTACAGGGACCCAAGGACTTGGGCAACCTTCTACTGCTTTCCCAGGCCATAGTAGAGAGCTTGATTGGAAGTGGAGCAGCTGGGACTCGAATCGGCACCCATAAGGGATACCTGCACTGCATAGGGAGGCTTTACCCACTATACCAGAGCACCAGCCCTAGAATACTCTCTTTTAATGTCAGCTGAACCATATGTTTAGCTGATAAAGCAATGATATTTGCTGTGTTCATGAAGGAGGAATAACAGAGCCATTTCCCCCTCAAGAGTGAATCTTTGTACATATTGGAATGCAGTATAACATATAAGTAATTATCTCTCTATATTTTCTCTCAGTAAAAATAAATGAAAAGATTATATCCTTTTTCATTATTCAGAATGTTTTGTATAGCTCATTAGAAAGAATGATTTGCCCTAATATCATAACTTTTATTCTCATTTTAGTGAGTAGTAATTTCATGAAGTTTTATAGCATAAAATTATAACAATGGGTGTGCATTGTTTTCTTACCTGTAAATTCTAAAACAAGGTTATAGCTAGGCCAGCTATAAATTAAATTTGAATACCACATTTAGAAAATGCACTTAAATAACACTGATTTTAGGAATAAAAATTTATTAAGTAGCTCTCTGATATGTTATCCAAGTCAGTTCTAACTGTGCATTTATTCCAATAAAATTGTACAGAGAAAAAATGCCTACAATTTGCTAAATTAATCATCTCAATCCAAAAGGTACAAATCTTCAGCTACAGAAATGAAAGAAATAAATAGGATTCTGATGAAACCAATTTTCAGCTCTGAAACAACTGGGATGTCCCTAGTTTTCCGTCATGATTTTGACCAGACTCCTGGCTATTTTAATGTTCTTTGCATATGATTCTGCAAAGAGAACTTTGCACTGTTTTCTGTGGGGATTAAGGGTAAAGCTGTAGAAAATGACCAGCTTAACAAGATGGATATGACAGAATTCAGAACTTCAATTCTACTGCATTTATAGCTTTAATTTATTATAGTTGGCTTTCTAAAATGGAATATGATTTTTATTATCTAAATTGATTATTGCTAGGAAAGGAGTAGGATAATTTGGCAATAACTAGGGATTGTGAAGAAATCATTGCTTAAGTGGGGAGAGGTGTTTCTTTCTACCTTTTCCCTTCAAAGCTGTCAAATATAGCCATTTGAATTGCAAAGCCATCACAGAATCCTAACCCATATACATTACTCTTCTGGAGAGAAAAACAAAACAAAACATTTGAACAGAAAAAATATTGTAGAGTATTTTTTTTTTTTTTGACAGGCAGAGTGGACAGTGAGAGAGAGAGACAGAGAGAAAGGTCTTCCTTTTGCCGTTGGTTCACCCTCCAATGGCCGCCACCGGTGGCGCACTGTGGCCGGCGCACTGCACTGATCCGAAGCCAGGAGCCAGGTGCTTATCCTGGTCTCCCATGCGGGTGCAGGGCCCAAGGATCTGGGCCATCCTCCACTGCACTCCCTGGCCACAGCAGAGAGCTGGCCTGGAAGAGGGGCAACCGGGACAGAATCCGGTGCCCCGACCGGGACTAGAACCTGGTGTGCCGGCGCCACTAGGTGGAGGATTAGCCTATTGAGCCGCGGTGCCAGCTATAGAGTATTATTAAAATGAATTTATTGAGCTCTCTACAGAACTCGTCTGGTATACATTAGATTTATATTTTAGGTTGATTCATTTATATTTGATTTATTTTGCACAGACAACTTCCTTGACATGCACAGTTAAGTGAACTTATTAAAGATGTGCTCCAATTTTTATGTGTGAAGGAATAGTTAATGAATCTTTGGAACCTGAGTCTGAATATCAGTTGCCGTTTTGAAATATTTTTCGTCATTATTCTTTATTAGTAATCTTGTCAGTAAGAAATATGCTTTCATTTATTCACTTGAGCTTAGTGGAGAATTCACACTGAGTCATATGTATTGCCTTGTGCCACTTGTTTGCAACCAATGGCATAGTATTTGGTGGGGTCAGCCTAGTTCAGGTTATCTTGATAATCTGGAACTGAAGAAAAAGAGATTGTTCATGTTAATTCAAATAAAATCATGAGATTTACATCTACAGTTTTAACATCATTGTATTACCAGAATGTAGCCTTGACGCATAAAGAAGAAAAAAAAAACACTATTTTTCAGAACTTTCTCTGTCTTGCTTCTATATCCAGACCTTTTTTTAGTTTAGGATAACCTTATAAGAAATAAAGTTTGAGCAGTAATCATTTAGCTTTGTCTGGAATCTTATAAAGGACTATAAATCTATAGCATTGTTGTTATTACTGTCAAAAACTGAGTTTTGGTGCCAGAAATGAGGTGTAAAAGGTTAAGCCTCCCATATGAGCACCTGCTTAAGACCCAGTTGCTCCACTTCTGATCCAGCTCCCTATTAATGCACCTGGGAAAGCATTGGAAGTTGAACCAAATCCTTGGGTTATTGCACCCACATGGGATACCCAGAAGAATCTCCTGGCTCCTCACTTCAGATCCGCCCAACTCTGGCCATTGTGGTCATTTGTGGAGTAAACCAGTAGGTGTAAGATCCCGTCTCTCTCTCTCTCTCTCTCTTTGTGTTTATGCATATCAAATGAATAAATAATAACCTTAAAAAACTGCTCTGTAGTTTCCAGAGTTATGTAAAAGTATCATTAATTAATTAATTAATTAATTCTGAGTTTTGAGAGTAGATGCAGGAATTGAACTGAACATCCTTTTATCCCTTCTCTCCAAAGCAAGTAAAAGAACCCGTCTCCTCAAAAATTCTAATCCTCACCCACAAGACAGCAGCACTCTAATCATGAGACTTAGCAAGTTCATGGTGAATGTTGATAGAATCAAGCTTTACATATATATATGTGTGCGTGCGTGTGTGTATATATATATATATATATGACATAGATCTCTTAGAGTTTTGCCAAGTGTCTATAACATCAATTATTTCCTAACTCACAAGGCCCAATATATCAATAAACCATTCATCTGTTAAAATGAGTTAGCACAATTGAAATTGTGATCCAAGTTGTGTTAGTCTGTTTAAGTAGTAAATATATGGGCTCTAACAATATGCCAAAATTAAACTGACTCCTAATAAATCATTTAGACAATTTCATAGCCAGGAGGATTCCCAAATCCTTTGTATAGTGCTCAAATCAAATAAAACTACAGAACTACCAAACCAAAAATCTGTAGCATCCAGAAACACAATAGCTGAATTTGTGCTGTTTTATTACCTGCTAAAAATGCATTGCCACGAGTCTGGAGGGAGGCATTTCCTCATCTCTCCAGCACGTGGAATAAAAGGATGCTGATTACCCACTTGCTCTTTGGTCAAATCCTCACCTAAGGTTGTAACTTTTTAAATTCTAGTATGACACTCTTGTCTGAAGGGCATTTGAAGAATGAAAAGGGAAACTGGTTGATGTTGGGACAAAGCAGTAGGGGAAGTAACCTTTCTAAACTCTCTTTGATAACTCAGTATATGGATTTCCAGGGCTTTTCTTAATTCTTCAGGGATGATAACAACATTCCAATTTAGATGTATGCTCTTTTCTGGTTCTACACAATAGGTCATATGGCATCAGATTTATACTTATATTAATTTAACATGATAATACTTAACATTTTCTCCTTAAAAGCAGTTCATGGTTTTCATATTATTAGCTATTTATTTATACTGTAAGTATTTCAAAATTATTGTGGCCTATTTGGAAAAATATTTTATGATAAATTATATGTATTTTTAAGTATATGATGTGGGACAAATGTGAATGTAGGATGATGTCCAAAAAGCTATTCATAACTGTTATTAATCACATATGCTATTTAATAGAATTAATCATAAATGTTTTTATGTTAATCATAAATGCTATTATTGTATAATAAAGCAAATTCAGATTCAAAGGGAGACACTATTCTCATGAATGCCTCACACATTTAAAAATTATTTCTATTAACTTTTATTGAAAAAATATTATTTTTATTTTTAGGGTTTAAACAATGTCATTGCTATAGACTTTGATTACAGAGAAGAATTCATCTATTGGATTGATTCCAGCAGACCCAATGGCAGTCGCATAAATAGAATGTGTTTAAATGGAAGTGATGTTAAGGTAACTATTTATTACAGTGATGTATTTTTGAACATATTATTGGTGTGACTGAGCAGAGCAGAAAATGGTATATTTTGGTAGTTATGATATTTGGAGAATGCATTAGCTTGGTTTCAATTTCATATTTGTACTGTGTACATTAATGACTACTTTAAGTAAGACATGTGAAGATTTTTGTCCCTACATTTCATTATAGAGTATTACTTGCAGCACGATAAGCTTCAAATTGGGTAAATATATCTTAATATGTAACTATCTATTGATTTCTCTGCAGCTGTAAGTTTCTTTTTTTTCTTTATATAGTCCTAAAAGCTACAAGAACTGAAAAATATTCACCATATATCAAGGATCACATTATATGCACCATATTTGTACATGTAGTTATATTTAGTATTGATGGGTTAGAATTGATTACAGGACTTATGTATCTTTACTTCCGCAGTTCATGTTCTTATTTGCATTTTCTTCTCTTATTCTAGTCATTTTAATATATAGTAAGAGCAGTTAGGGAAATGGTGAGTGCTATTGGTATCTCCCCAAAACCTGTTAAAGATAAATACTATCAATAATTCATTATGTATACGAATGTTACACAGAATTTTGCCGCACATTTTAAGACAATGAGTATATAAGCTCTAAAGAAAATGTGCAGCTATTGTGCATCAATTGTACAGCTATCCAAGAGCTTTTATTTTTGTATTTTTTTTCTTAAACCCATGTAATGTCGAGGAGATTTTACATATTAGCTAATTTGTCAGAAATATATAATGATATTGTGGTCAATTGCTTTCTACTTAAATTTTATTTCTGATAACTAAATAGTGTTCTATATCTCTATAAAAATCAGGAATCAATTGCTCTATTGCTCTATTTTTCTGTTAGTATTCAAACTATTAATTTTTAATTTTTTTAATTTTGCTAGGTAGTCCATAACACAGCTGTCCCGAATGCACTTGCTGTCGATTGGATTGGAAAAAATCTGTATTGGTCTGACACAGAAAAAAGGATCATTGAAGTATCCAAACTCAATGGCTTGTACCCTACCATACTTGTTAGTAAAAGGCTGAAGTTTCCCAGGGACCTGTGTTTAGATCCTCAAGCAGGGTTTGTAACAAATGTTAAAATTCCTTAAAATATTTCAGGTTTGGCTTGCTTCATTGTGGTAAATCTAGTCTTGAATGTTATTAATATGGAAGTCCAATGTAATGATTAAATGTTTAGAAGTTCTGAGAAATCAAAACCAATAATATGAATATCACATTGAAGGGTATAACTTAAAATTAGCACATTTTACCATAACTCTTAAATAGCTTCAAAACAGCTCTTTTTCTAATGAGTCAATATTCTTAAATTTGTTGTGGAAATACATTATGCAGATTTCACTGATTTAAAATTTTGGAGGAAAGGCAGATTAAGAACAAACTTTCAGATCATATTTTGCAATGTTTGTTATAGTCACAGATATGGGTATATGTAATATAATTATCTTGCAACATGTTCAGCAGAAGACATGAGGAATAGCTATGGAGAATAAATGACAAGGTGTATTATCAAATGCATTGTAAAGGAAGAGCAAAGTAGGGATATTGGGAAAGGTTCATGTTGTAGTTGTGTTTTATTAACCTTTCATTGAGAGAATAGGGACAAGTCATCACCAGGTTTAAGGAAAAAGAGAGGGGAAGATTTCAAATGAGGGATAAACATGCATTAAGATGTCATAGCTGTCTCATTTTCAAGCATGCTGTTCTGGTAGATGGAGAATGCATGTCCTACTTTTTGCTCTATTTATTTACAATGATTACATACTCCAGAATGATGCTTATAGAAGTTAAGCCTGCACAACATGTTTGTTAAAATGAAATATTTAGAGAAGGTATATCTTAAAATAAGACATGGTCACAGTTGCATAGGATAACTGTGGTAGTCTAAATTTTCTGACGTGTAAATTAATTTTCCATAATCTGTTTGATCAGTTCATTGCTTTTATCTCACCATATGCAACAATAAGGTTTTACTTCTTGAAAATGCATTTTAACTCTGGTTTTGTCCCCCATGTTTATAGTTGACAAAGTAATTATATTATAATATACTTTGTAGCCTAATTTTAAACATTAATTTGCATAAAGCAGTACCTAAGAAGTCTTACATTAAGAATGAATTTTTGTTTCCAAGATAACTGGCACAGCTTATTATTTTACTATATAATTATATAACCATTTTGTTGTTTTTGAATATTTTCTTTACCATAATAAAAAGTTTCAGAATAGTGTCAGTTTTATTTTAACTTAAAAAAAGTCACAAAACAGCTTGTTGCCACAGATATTTAAAGAAATAATGTCTAGAGATACTAAATTTAGCTACCATCTTTGTTCATGTGACTATTTTAAATATTTGACATTTTATCAGAAAGTGTTTATTTTCTAATGTCTAAACAGTTATCCTTTTCTTCAAAATCAACATGACTAGCTTAGTTTCTCATTTCTTCTATTCAAGACGTTTCATTTTGCAAAGAAAGAACATTACTTATTTGATAGCAGAGCTCTTGGTCCAGTGTTTAGATTGGGAGATAGCTTCAGATTTATTTTCCCATGTTAGTTATCACCCTATAAAATGAAAACAGCTTTAAGTTATCATCAACATAAATCCATCCATCAAAAGTATCATTAAAACAGCAAAACACTAAATTATTGCATATGTTATTAAAGGCTTGATGTTTTAATATTTGGATTTTGATATGGTTATGTGATATTATAGCCAAAGAAACATAAAGTATAGTTCTTTTTTAATGAAACAATCAAAGCCACTGTTTTAATAGATAAAATCTAATGGCACTTCTGTATTTCTATTGCTTTCTTAGTTCCCCAGAGTGATCCAGTAGGCAGCTCAGGTTTTAGCTTTTATGAGATGAACTTCAGGCTAAAACTGTAAAATATTATGCAACCCTGCCTCAAATCTGACTGCTTCTCTTTCCTCATCAGATGACCTGTATGAATTGCATATATTTTGAATATGCCATACTATTGACCCATACTTTTAAAAGTTTGATTTTTGTCCTGATTTGTGGTGAGGGAAAAGGCAAGGATTTATTTAAGACAGAGTAAGGCTCACTGAGCTGTTAACTGTAATTAAATACCAAACTTTTAGGAGTTGTCATAGGGAGAGTATTTCTATATTTTAATAATACTATCTCAATTATTCTACCTGTTAGTAAGAGGGTTGAAGAAGATACAGTAAACTCGAGGGTTGAAGAAGATACAGTAAACTCAATGGATTTTCCAATTTTTCTCCCAATTTCTAGAACTTTTATTTATTTATTTCTGCTTATTTAAAATGCAAAAGGAGGGAGGGAGGAAGAAGAGGGAAAGAGAGAGAGAGAACCAGAGAGGGAGAGAGTTCCTTGCTCTTCTGAATGACTCACTGCATGCCCACAGCAGCCAAAGCCAGCAGCCCAGAACTCAATCCAAGTCTCCCACAAGGTAGCAGGCAAAATGACTTGAAACATCATCTGCTGCCTCCCAGGTCGTACGCTAGCAAGAAGCTGGAATCAGAAGTGGAGCAGGGACTGGAACCCAAGAACTGCCATCTGAGATGCTGGTGTCCTAACTGGATATAAACCAGCACCAAACACTGCCTACCCTTTTTCAATTTTTTTCCCAATCATCTTGTTATTTGCTATAGTCTGAAAATTAGTATTGAAATTGATCATGAAATTGGGGTAATTAAAATGATTTCTATTTAATATTTATAAAATGATCATTTATACAATGTATATAAACATAACAATATAAAATATAAAGGCCATTAAGACTACCAAGCATAATTTTACTTTTTTAATAACTAAGATGCCATTTTAGGTTATCACAACAAGTCTGTTATGATATTAATGTGAAAGTATGTTATGCCCAAGTTAGCAAAATATAATTAATCTACTTAGTCATTTATTCTACTCATACTTCTTTATATTTTTGTGTATGTGATTATGTTCTAGGTAGAAGTATAAAAATAAAAGACACTGTACCTGTCTCCAAGTATTTCATCATCCAATCAGTTGGCAGAGGTTTGAATAATTGCAGTACAATACCTCTTATGGAAGAAAATATGTCTAGCTCAACTGGCATCAGATAAAGCTTTCTGGTTAGGAATGGTAGTCTTAGAAGTAGCACTGGGTTGCTGTGGTGTGGTGTAATGCTTCAAGCCACTTCATGCAATGCTGGCCTCCCATGTGGGCACTGGGTTGAGTCCTGGCTGCACCACTTCTGTTCCAGCTCTCTGCTATGGCCTAGGAAAGCAGAAGATGGTCCCTGCACCCATGTGGGAGACTTGGAAGAAGCTCCTGGCTCCTGGCTTTTGACTGGCTCAACCTTGGCCCTTCCAGCCACTTGAAGAGTGAACTAGCAGATGGAAGACCTCTCTCTCTCTCTCTTTCTGCCTCTGCCTCTCTGTAACTCTGCCTTTCAAATAAATAAATCTTAGAAAAAAAAAAAAAGAAAAAGAAAGAGAAGTATCCAGCTTCCACCATGCATTTCAGTGTGGCAGGTATTTCTAGCTAAATGAATAGGCTTTGTGGGAAAGCACAAAACAGAATTGTAGGACATATCTAGTGAATTGCCAGGAACTCATATGATAGGAAAGTTAAGCATGTAATTGCTGTTCAGGTTTATTTTATGGAGTGGAAGAGAGCTAGGACTAAATTGAAACTCAACAGCAACAGAAAACTAACCAAATCTTAAGAGGCTTCTAACTTGGACAAACATGTAAATGGACACATAATTTCACAATTTCACCAGAATATGATTCAAGAAAGGGAAATGATAACTTTGTACATCTATTGAGCTTGTGAATTCCCATATAATAAAAATTATAAAGAAGAAAATTACTACTTTTATAGTATTTTGTAAATTAGAAAACTTTATCTTAGTTTTATCATTTTAGATACATATATCATTTATCCTGTCTCTGGAAAATATATGGTTATTTTGATTATGTGCTGTTTATTATATAATAAGAAAATTCAACTTCAAACTAAGTGATTTTTCTCAGAATCATTTAGGTAATAAGATATTAAAATATATATTTAAGCAAGTTTTCAGCCTTTGGCCCCATGTTTTTCTTTTTACATCAATTGGAGATTCTAGTAACTCAGATCTTGAATCATAAGCATGTTTTGCAAGAGTCGTGCAAACATGATATAAGGGAAAAAGAACCCCAAATCATACCTTTGTCTGCTTTAACAATTGACTTTTTTAAAAGTCTTCAAAGTTAGTATAGATGATTTTAGCTTTTGAAAAAAAAAAAAGAGGTGAGTGTAAGTTATTACTAGCAATGAAAGCTATATTTTCATTTTGGTTTACCTAATATTAGCAGATTCACAAGCAAATAATAATAGGTACAATTTAAAATTTGAAATATATGTTAAAAAATATGAGAAGAACACTTTATATACTGTGTGTATCCACTGTTGCCAAAATGGATAATAGTGCAGGAAATTTGGAAAAGCATATTTTATGTTTCTGTATCTTGGCTTATGTTAGCCCTTATTCTTCTAATGCCTGTCTGCTTTTTGTGTAGTTGCAATAAGCACACATTTTTCTGTGACCAGCAGAAATATCACTGTATGGAACATTCTAGGTGGCTACTACATATTGAACTTGTAACATTATGTAACTATGTTCAGTGTAAATGTTTCCCTCTACGTATATAAAGTGAATTTCCTTTATACAAACACCACCACTTAGTCTGTGTATACCTAACACAGAAACAGTGTGAAGACCCTTTAAGGAGATAATAAATGGTTAACTTGATGCACCGGTAGCATGGCTACCCCTACTTAGATATTATGCTTGCACATATGCACAAACCAATGCATTGATATGTAAATCACCTACTTTGTTTCAAAGATAAAAGTCTTAAGGGAACTTCTGTTATGAGGAAGTGAAAAACTTACCAGAATGAAAACTCAGTTGCTGATTTCTGTGGGGAAACAGAATTAAATTATGCACTTAAAGAAAAACTTTTTCCTAACAATTTTTAATCCTATCCAAAAAGCTGACTTCAATGTTCCCATATTTAGGCAAAAAAGAAAATCTCAGAAAATGAATATAGATGATCCATTTTATAATTCAAAATCAGAATTAGTTGTAGGTGGAAGAAGTTTCTCTAAATCTGTTACCTGAATTTAGAAAAAAAAAAAATTAAGCTGAGAGAGGACTTCTACTTAATTCATTTTAATGAAATTTAGTGTATTATATGAAAGTAAAAGACAGACTTAGAATGACAGATTCTTGTTTTTGTGTTTACAAGCAAACTATTTATTACTTATTTACACCTTATTATAACTTATTCAATAGGTCCTACTGTGATCTTGGTAAACATTATCTAGGAGCTATTTAGAAATCTTCATATTTTCACTGAAGCTTTCATTTTCAGTTTTAATTATTTATGAAAACATACATAGTAATTTTAAGTAGCCTATATATAAAGTTCATTTACCATTATTTCTATTTATTTGAAAGAATGAAAGCCAGAATGAGAGCAAGCAAGTGAGATTCCATCTGCTTGGTTTACTCCTCAAAGGCCTGCAACAGCCATGTCTGGGCCAAGCTTAAGCCAGGAGCCTGGGATTCCAATCTGTTTTCCCATTTAGGTGTCAGAAACACAAGTCCTTGAGCCACTTTCTGCCGCTCTCCCATAGAGTGTGCATTGGAAGGAAGCTGGGTAGGAAATAGAGATAGGACTCCATCTCAGGCACACTGATATGGCCTTCATGGGTCCCAAACAGTAACCTCACCTGCTGTGCCACAACACCAGCCCTGCTTTAGGTAGATTTTGATTATAATTGCAAGCATATGTAAATAGCTAAACTGAAATAATGAAGACTATATCTAATGAAGTGGTTTGGATATATTCTTCTTTTTTTTATGTTTTTTTTTTATTTTTTTTAAACTTTTATTTAATGAATATAAATTTCCAAAGTACGACTTATGGATTACAATGGCTTCCCCCCCATACCGTCCTTCCCACCCACAACCCTCCCCTTTCCCACTCCCTCTCCCCTTCCATTCACATCGATTCATTTTCGATTATCTTAATATACAGAAGATCAGCTTAGTATACATCAAGTATGGATTTCAACAGTTTACTCCCACACAGAAACATAAAGTGAAAAATAATAGATGATTTTTTTTAAATGATGATGAAATCAGAGCAGACCTATTGTCATGTTTAATCCCAGTGAGAGTCAAGTTGGGAATTGATAATTTCTTTTTTTTTTTTTTTTTTTTTACAGAGGATCAGTTTAGTATGCATTAAGTAAGGATTTCAACAGTTTGCACCCCCATAGAAACACAAAGTGAAATATATTGTTTGAGTACTCGTTATAGCATTAAATCTCAATGTACAGCACATTAAGGACAGAGATCCTACACGAGGAGTAAGTGCACAGTGACTCCTGTTGTTGACTTTACCAATTGACACTCCTGTCTATGGCATCAGTAATCTCCCTATGCTCCAGTCATGAGTTTCCAAGGCTATGGAAGCCCTCTGAGTTCTCCGACTCTTATCTTGTTTAGACAAGGTCATAGTTAAAGTGGAGGTTCTCTCCTCCCTTCAGAGAAAGGTACCTCCTTCTTTGATGACCTGTTCTTTCCACTGGGATCTCACTCTCAGAGATCTTTTGCCAGAGTGTCTTGGCTTTCCATGCCTGAAATACTCTCATGAGCTTTTCAGCCAGCTCCGAATGACTTTAGGGCTGATTCTGAGGCCAGAGTGCTATTTAGGACATCTGCCATTCTATGAGTCTGCTGAGTATCTCACTTCCCATGTTGGATCACTCTCCCCTTTATTTATTCCATTGGTTAGCGTTAGCAGGTACTAGACTTGTCTATGTGCTCCCTTTGACTCCCAGTCCCTCCACCATGACCAACTGTGAACTGAAACTGATCACCTGGAACAGTGAGATGGCATTGGTACATGCCACCTCGATGGGATTGAATTGGAATCCCCTGGTATGCTTCCAACTCCACCACTTGGGGCAAGTCAGCCTGAGCATGTCCCAAATTATACATCTCTTCCCTCTCCCATTCCCACTCCCATGTTCTTCTTAATGTTAAATGCTATTTTAATTTTTTTATTTGCTGAAAATGAAATTTTAGAATTCTTAAAAAATAACATGGTGTAGAGAAAGTATGAATACATTTAATCATACATAACACATGTGAAAGAGTCTGATATAAGCATATCACATTTAGCAGGAAAAAATAATGTATCAGTGTTAGCAAGATTCAGGGCCAGTGAGGCAAGGGGGAATGTTCTCCAGGTAAATTTTCTTTTGATTTTTACGTATCTCTAAACCAGTTTTTTTCCCTTTTGTTTCTATGTTTTCACTATCTTTAGTATAGAGATGATGTTCCTCCAGAAACTTGTTATAAAAGAACACATTGTGGGTTTTTTTAGATTCACTTCATTGATGGCTATTGATCCTGAGAATTTTTTCATGTGCTTGTTGGCCTTTTGAAAATATACTCTCTTGAAAAAAATACCTATTCAAATCCTTTGCCCATTTCTTAACTGGATTGTTTGTTTTGTTGTTGTTGAATTTCTTGAGCTTATTTTAGATTCTGGATGTTAACCTTTTATCAGTTGCATAGTTTGCAAATAGTTTGTCCCATTCTGTTGGATGCCTCTTCACTTTGTTGAATGTTTCTTTTGCAGTGCATAAGTTTCTCAGCTTGATGTAACCCATTTGTCAATTTAGGTTTGGATTGCCTGTGCTTCTGGGGTCTTTTCCAAGAAGTCTTTGCCTATGCCAGTGTATTCAAGATTTTCCCCAATGTTCTCTACTAATTTGGTGGTATCAGGTTGCAGATTTAGGTCCTTGATCCATTTTGAGTGGATTTTTGTGTAAAGTGTATTGTAGGGGTCTAGTTTCACACTTCTGCACATGGTAGATCCAGTTTCCCCAGCACCATTTGTTAAAGAGACTGTCACTCTTACAGGGATTGATTTTAACTCCTTTGTCAAAGATAAGTTGTTTGTAGATGCATTGATTTCTGGAGTTTCTATTCTGTTTCATTGCTCTACGTGTCTGTTTTTGTTTTTTTTTCCAGTACCAGGATTTTTTGATTATAATTGTCCTGTAGTATATCTTGAAATCAGGTATTGTGATGCCACTGGCTTTGTTAGTATCACTATTAATATCACTTTACTTCCTCACCCTGGTCACACCTGCAATGTCCTGCTCTCTGTAACTTCCAGTAGTATACTATTTTATTTTCACAAAATAAACTTTTTTAAAAGATTTTTTTAAAAAATTTTAACTGACCTAATTATGCTACAAATTGATGCGGTAATGTGATGCTTTATTGTATGTATACATGGTGTAATGTCCAATCTGAATAAACATTTCTGTCTCCTTAAATATTTATCATTTCTTTCAGTGAAATTATTTAGAATCATCTCATGACTTTTGATTTTAGAAAACTACACAGTACAGCATCATTATCTATAGTCATCCTACTTTGCAATTAAACACCAGAACTTCTTGTATCTTGGTACCCATCTTTTCTTCATCCTTCCCTCCAGCACATTCTTCCCAGCCTCTGGCAATCGCTATACTGCTCTTGACTTCTATGAGATCCACTTAAGATTCCACATATGGTGGGATTCTACGTAATATGTGTGGATATTATTCACTTTGTCTGAATACCATATTTTCTTTATCAGTTAATAACTTGATGGACATTTGGGTAATTGATAGTTCTTGCCTAGTATGAAAAGTGCTGCAATAAACTTTCACACATTGATTTCAGTCAATTTTGATATATTTATAGTAATAGTAATACTGGATCAATGGTAGTTCTAATTTTATTTTTTGAGGTACCTCTGTTTAACACAATGGCTGTACTTATTCTCTCCAACACTGTGTGCAAGTCTTCTTGTTTCTCCACACCCTTGCCTTCAATTGCTATTCTTTGGCTTTTTTGTAATAGACATTCTAACTAGAGGTGATAGCTCATTGTGGTTTTGATTTGCATTTTTCTGATGATCAATGGTGTTGAACCTTTTTTTTTTTTTTTTCATGTACTTGTTGACTACTTGTATGTCTTCCTTGAAAAATATGTTTGGGTCTGCCCATTTTAATTGGATTATATTTTTCTTATGTTGTATGAGTTCTTTAAATATTTTCGTTAGTATCTGCTTGTTAGATGTATAGTTTGCAAGTATTTTCTACTATTCTTTTGGTTCTCATTTATCTGAGTGCCCACATCCCACATCAGAGTGTCAGAGTTCAGTTCTCTGCTTTAGCTCCTGAACTCCAGCTTCCTGCTAAAGCAAATCCCAAAAGGCAAGGAAAATGGCTCAAGTAATTAAATGGATTCCGGGCATCCAAGTGGGAGATCTAGATTGTGTTCCCAGATTCTGGCTGTAGCCCTAGTCCAGTCCCAGCTATCCTGAGCAAGCCAGCAGAGGGCAGCTCTCTCTCTTTATCTCTGCCTCTCACATTCAAGAGGCTACATCCTTTGCTGTGCATTAGCACTTTGGTTTGATGAAGCCTCATTTGTCTAATTTTCCATTTTCCTCTGTGCCTTTGGGACCTGATCCAAACCAATAACATAATATACTATAAATCAGTGCTATGCAGTAGGACTTTCTCTGATTAAGGAAGTGCTCTGTGTTCATGTTGTTAGATATGATAGCCACTGGACTCATGCTGTTACTAAATACTTGGCATGTGGTTAGTTCAACTAAGGAACAATCCAGCTAATTCATTTTAATTTGACTTTAATTACTTCAAACTTCATTATAGTTGGCTAGTGGCTACTACATTGAACAATGCACATTCAAACATATGAAATGTATGCCTGCAAAATTCCTTTGAAGCTTTTGTAGATAAAATCAAAAAGAAAAAAACATTCATATTGTTTTATAATATATATATTTCAAAAGTTTACATCTCATGTTGAGTATATATAATGTTAACACTTGCTAATATAAATATTTATATATGAATTATATATATGACTTTGTATGATAAAGGAAACATGGTTAAAACTAAAAGAATACTTCAAACAATAATGAGTAAAAAAACATATATTTGTTTTGACATATGATTCTTTAAAAGCTACAACACAGAGAGATACTGAGAATTGATTTGGTAACAGTTGAGCAAAGAAACGAAATGTGTGTGATGTTTTACTCCTGGAGTATGTGTAAATAAACTGACTATTGATTTTCTTTCCTAGATATTTGTATTGGATTGATTGCTGTGAGTATCCTCACATTGGCCGTGTTGGAATGGATGGAACCAATCAGAGTGTTGTCATAGAAACCAAGATTTCTAGACCTATGGCACTAACAATAGATTATGTCAACCACAGACTCTACTGGGCTGATGAAAATCACATTGAATTTAGCAACATGGATGGATCTCACAGACACCAAGGTTGGTCTAGTAGAATAAATGATTCAGTATCATATCAGTGAATAAAATATTCATTTGAAAATTATTTACTTTTTCTAACAAAACACATTTCTTAATTTAAGATTAATTACTATACTCCTTGATGACATACTAATAAGTTAGAATTATATATATATTTCTTCAATAATTATCTAATTTATGCATAAAATCAGTTTGACAATGTCAATATTTCATTAAAATTTAATAGTGTTTTCTAAAACATTTTATAGTAAAAACTGATTTATAAATTAATACACACAATTATTTTAATTGAATTGGAATATTGGATTTCACTTGTAATCCTGAATTGTTAGTGCAGTCTGGTAGGATTTCAGTTTTCTTAGAAAAAATAAAAACAGTAAAGGTATGGTTCTTTAGACATAGTAAAGTAATATTATTTAAAATTATCAACTGTCAAGCTATGTATATGGTTAAATTTATTGTTGTCCAATCAACAGCAGTGAGAAAAGTTAACATGTTAACAGATTTCAAATTAGAGTTTCATTCACAAAATAGTGTGATACTGTTTCTCTGGTTTTTAAAATGACTCCCAATAGTTTAAAAGCTCTGTAAAATAAATGAATAAATATTGGATATAGAGGGATATAACACTGGCATTATGGATCAAGTAGAAATCTTATGAGAGAAACTTATAGGTGAAGATGAAGAAATTAACAATAGTGAAGGAGAAGAATGTAATTGAGAAGAAATAAAGCAAAAACATAATATGAATATAATAGAACTCACAAATGATGCAAAGGAACTCTAAAAATATTTTTGATGCAGGTAATTTTTCAAGGATTAGACTTTCCCTTGTATTAAAAATGAAAAATGATTTTGATGATTTTTCATGGCCTATATCATTTTAATTGTTAAGTGTTTTCATTTCCAAGAGCTTCTTAAAAGATAAGCTTCAAGATGAGGTATCAAAGGCTGCCTACCTATTAATATGGTTTCTCTTATCAGAATGCTTCCTTCTCTGGAACTAAGTTTAGGACAGATCCTTTGGAGAAGGGAAGGGGGGAAAATAGTAAGAGCAATTATTATTGACAGGTGAGACTCTGAAAATGTATGCACTTGAGAAAGATGAAGCCACTGAGTTAAAAAAATAAATAAATGGAAGGCATTGAAGTCACACAAACGTTTATTGTTGCCTAAACTCCTTTCATTGGTTGTTTAAACAAAATTTTTGAAATGAAGCAACTGGAGGAGGATCTTAGAAGTGCTTTAAAATTATTTATTTATTTTTTTATTTGCAAGGCAAAAGGACATAAAGAGAGAAAACACACAAACAGCCTAATTGTATCCGGGGTTGGATCAGGCCAAAACATGAAACCAGAAACTTGATTTGTGTGTCCCATGCAGTTGGCGGGGGTCCAGCTGCTTGAACCATCATTTGCTGACCCCTAGAATGTGCATTACTAGAAATCTGGAATCAAGATAGGAGCTAGGACACAAACAGAGGCATTCTAATGTGGGAGGTGGGCGTGTCACAAGAGAACCACCTGTCTTCCTAGCCAAAAGCCTGGCCCAAGGTGCTTCTTTTTAATGATAAGAATACTGAGGTATGACGAGTGTCCTTGGATGGCTCACTTATTTAGATATTGAAATTCTAATAATTCTAATTATGGAGTTGAACACCTCATCCAGTTGCACTTTGAGTGAAAAATTACTGCTTTAAGATTTTAATTACTTCAAAAGTAATATTGACAAATCAAAATCACTCAAAACATTCACAAGTTATATCTCCTCCAAAGAATCATAATCAAATAATCTGCATTATTTTTCGATAATGTAATTGAAAGTCCCTGTTGTTATTTTCCTATGTACTATTAATATGTTCACTTTTTGGAGTTTATATAAAGCACTAGATTGTTTGGATGTATTAATTTGTGCAAAATTTTCCATTTTCAGTGAAACATCTATAAATTTAAGTTATGAAGATGAGGATTTAAAAATACACTAAAGCATCAAATGTTTGCTATTTTGATTTGAGCTTTTGATGTTCGAGTAACAAGCATTATAGTTAAGAAATATTAGATCTATTAGAAACTATTGAGTCCATATTCTTATTATCAAAAAATACATCACATATGTGGTTGATGAATTCTTTCAAAAACTTAATACAAAATTAAATGCATGTAAATGAAGTGTCTTTCAGTTCTGTTACTAGTGCTAACTTTGGGTCTAGAGATATTTTTTAGGGAGAAATGTGCTAAATTTATTACAGAGTTAAATATTTGGCTGAACAGTAGTCTAGCCTGATGATATTAAAAAAATTTAATTTGATTTTGAAAGTACCTTGAGGTTCAGGTGAGAGAAAAGGAATGTAATAGTTCTGCAACTTTCAGAAATATTTTTCCTAAAGGCTCAAAAAGACTGATGAAAAATTCATTAAGTGCTTTATCAGACATCTGCCAATACCTGAGTTCAGGCCAATAATTACCTGGTAGTTGCTAATGAGGTACTAATTGTAGCCAACCTGAGTGATGCCCATCTCCGGCGTCAGTGAAAAGGAGAGCCATTCATTTGCCATGTTTGTAAAAAGGAATTGGCTTATTCTCCTTCTTACATTTGCCCTATAAATACGTAGGAGAATGCTTGTTTTCCAGGCTGCATATTTGCAGGTGGAAAAATTAGACTTTTTATATAATAATTTCTGTATTTCCTTTCACCTGATCAGTATTATCAGTAACATTTCTTTTATTTTTAAAGTGAGGTAGGACCTACTAATTATAACAATGTAATCTGAAAGTATGAAGAGAATATGAGACATTTCAGTATAAGAGCTATTTTTCATAAGCCAAATTTTAATCATGAAGAAGAGTTAACCCTTGAATAGGTCTTTTGTGCTTCACAAAGTTTTCCCCCAAACATATTTTAATAAAACTACATAGTAACTTCATTGGTGAATCATTTTTAAAATTATTTGTCTAGATTGAGACCTCTGAAGTTTCTAAATTGTTTACTAAGTGGAAGACTGGTTTAGATTTGAGATGCACACGCCTGGCAGCTTGCTTGTCAATTTTTAGCCGTCTTTCTCTGCTACAGCCTCTAATCCAGCTCTTTATCCTACGAAGATCAAATACCATGATGCAAATTAAGCCAAAGAATATCAAACTACATTAGTTTGCTAGCTTGGAAACATTTGGATGCAAGCTTAGTCACAATAACCTGTCCCTAACCTCTGTTTGTATTAGTCTACATGTTTTCACTACAATAACAATATTAATTATTTATTTTGATAATATAAATAATATTAACAATATAATGGTACAATTAATTGTATGCATGCTACTGAATTAAGTCAGATTTTTTATTTTAAATTACATCTTCATGGGTTCATTACTTTAATTTTTCTGATTTTTTTTTTCCTTTAAGCTATAGCCATTCATTCATTCACTCAGTCAGAAACATTTCTTGATCTTTCCAGGCACTGTGCTAGCCCTGGTGTTGTAAAGATGACTAAATCCCTGTCTTTATCACAGTCCAATGAGAAAAACTGATACAAGGGGAAAGACATAATTTAGATTGAGGTTAAATGTATGCAAAATATTGTGAAAATGGAAGTATGGGGAAGTCTTTGTTGGAGTGCATACATCTTTGAGAAGTCTGTGAGATTTAGTAAAAGCTTGCCATACAGGGAAAATATGGGAAGGATTCCTCATGCAGAGGGAACAGCATGGGCAAAGATGTAACAGAATCTTGAAACAGCATGGGGTTTACACAATTTGGCTATGGCTGGAAGTCTTATAAGAGAGAGATAATGACACTAGATGAACAAGAGCAAATTGGGGCCAGATTGTGACAAGCCTGGTATGCTACATAATTTGGAATTTATCCTTTAGGTCATAGGGAGCCATTGATGGTATTTAGTTGATAGAGTGCTGTTATTAGATTTGACAACAGCATGGAAAATGAAAGACCCTGGAAGGGCAACCAATTTAGAGACTGTTAAAGTATTTTAGGAGAAAATGCTTGAAGTGATTATAGCTATGGGGATGGAGATACAGTGTTAGATTCAGTAGTGATTTAGCAGATAAAGTAGGCGAGATCTGTAAGCTGAAAATAGCACAAATATTGGTAATGGAGTTGTACATATGATATGTATCATATGGTTAAGTAGGGAAAAGAATTCCTATTTTCAATAACTATCAAAATCATATTTTGTATATATTTGAAAGAATTAAATGTACCAATGTAAATCTAACTTAAAATTCAGTAAGAAAATATAATTGTAAAATATGTTAATTTTAACAGCATGGTCAGCAAAGCAGCATTCTAAAGATGTGGTTAAGTATCCTGTTTTATCTTTCCCTAACACCTACTTTAGCCACTTGCTAGTTTACCTGGATCAAAGATTGAAGATGAGGGCAACTGTTTCCTCATACTTTCTCCTGAGACATGAAATAGGTTCACTGAGGGACTTGGCATTCTTAGGACAGTCTCCAGATTGGCATGTGCAGTTTTTATATAAGTCCTTAAAGAAAAATAGAATGATTCCAAATATATGAATAATAATCTTATTGTAGGTCTACAAATCTGTGGCCAATTGCTTCTGCCCTCAAACCATATCCCCCCCTCAGTGAATTTATGTTTAGATTTTGGATGAGAAATAATAAAGCCTTGCTGAAGTAATGATGTTTAAATGAAAGGATCACTTCGAACCAGAGAAAGCAAACCTTTAGGATCATGTAGAAGCCTGATGAACCTAAGAATGCAGATTAGGTTAGGGTAGAATGTGCTGCCAGCTAGCTTATTCACCCTGATCACTATAGGCAATTTATCTGGCTTCAGTTACTTCATCTATAGGAACATGGGTGTTGGGAAAAATGGCATCAAAGGTAATTCCAGAGCTAAAGTTCTAAGCCCTCAGTTAGTGGGATCAATCAATATTTCAGAGTATTTTTCAAATCTTCATGTTTAGTCTTAGATTCGTATTCTTCATTTTAAGCCTGAGAACTTGGAAATCTGTGGTAACCTGATGCTTCCTCATTAACTTGATAAAAATTTCAAATTGCTAAGGTAGTCTCCAGTTCTAAGTATTATCATAAAAGTTATTAACATTTTCTAGAGTTACTTGTAAACAATCAAAATCACAAGGGAGACAATAGCCTACATTCTTTTTTTTTTTTTAATAGATTGGTCTATTTTTGAAAGGCAGAGTGACAGAAAGAGGGAGGAAGGACACATGGGAGAAACTGAGAGAGAGAGAAAGAGTATTTTTCCATCTGGTTGTTCACTTCCCCAAATGGTCATGACATCCAGATCTGTTCAAGCTGAAGTCAGTGGCTGTGAACTCCATCCTGGTCTCTCATTTGGGTGGCAGAGACCCAAGTACTTTTGCTTCCCAGACAGGAAGCTGGATTAAAATCAGAGCAGCTGGAGCTTGAACTGGCACTCTGATGTGAGATGCCAGAATCACAAGTAGTATCTTGCTCCACTGTGCCACAACACCAGCCCTAATGCTGCATTCTTTCATTCTTTTTTTTTTAACTTTTATTTAATGAATATAGATTTCCAAAGTACAGCTTATGGACTACATTGGCTTTCCCCCACCCCCCCAATGACTTCCCTCCCACCCGCAACCCTCCCCTTTCCCACTCTCTCTCCCCTTCTATTCATATCACAATTCATTTTCAATTTTCTATATATACAGAAGATCAGTTTAGTATACATTAAGTAAAGATTTCAACAATTTGCACCCCCATAGAAACACAAAGTGAAAAATACTGTTTGAGTACTAGTTATAGCATTAAATCTCAATGTACAGCACATTAAGGACAGAGATCCTACATGAGGAGTAAGTGCACAGTGACTCCTGTTGTTGACTTTACAAATTGACACTCCTGTTTATGGCATCAGTAATCTCCCTATGCTCCAGTCATGAGTTTCCAAGGCTATGGAAGCCTTTTGAGTTCTCCGACTCTTATCTTATTTAAACAAGGTCATAGTCAAAGTGGAAGTTCTCTCCTCCCTTCAGAGAAATGTACCTCCTTCTTTGAAGACCTGTTCTTTCCACTGGGATCTCACTCATAGAGATTAGAGATCTTTCATTTAGGGTTTTTTTTTTTTTTTTTTTTTTTTTTTTTTTTTTTTTGCCAGAGTGTCTTGGCTTTCCATGCCTGAAATACTCTCATGGGCTTTTCAGGCAGATCGGAATGCCTTTAGGCTGATTCTGAGGCCAGAGTGCTGTTTAGGACATCTATGAGTCTGCTGTGTATCTTGCTTCCCATGTTGGATCACTCTCCCCTTTATTTATTCTATCGGTTAGTATTAGCAGACACTAGTCTTGCTTGTGTGATCCCTTTGACTCTTAGACCTATCAGTGTGATCAATTGTGAACTGAAGTTGATCACTTGGACTAGTGAGATGGCATTGGTACGTGCCACCTTGATGGGATTGAATTGGAATCCCCTGGTATGTTTCTAACTCTACCATTTGGGGCAAGTCAGCTTGAGCATGTCCCAAATTGTACATGTCTTCCCTGTCTTATTCCTACTCTTATATTTAACGGGGATCACATTTCAGTTTAATTTTAACTCTTAAGAATAACTGTGTATTAATTACAGAATTAAACCAGTAGTATTAAGTAGAACAGACAAAAAAAAAACTACTAAGAGGGATAATGTATTAAGTTGTTCATTAACAGTCAGGGCTATGCTGATCAAGTCACCATTTCTCATAGTGTCCATTTCACTTCAACAGGTTTCCTTTTTGGTGCTCAGTCAGTTGTCACCAATCAGGGAAAACATATGATATTTGTCCCTTTGGGACTGGCTTATTTCACTCAGCATGATGTGTTCCAGATTCCTCCATTTTGTTGTAAATGACTGGATTTCATTGTTTTTTACTGTGGTATAGTATTCTAAAGAGTACATATCCCATAATTTCTTGATCCAGTCTACCATTGATGGGCATTTAGGTTGGTTCCAGGTCTTGGCTATTGTGAATTGTGCTGCAATAAACATTAGGGTGCAGACCGCTTGTTTGTTTGCCAATTTAAATTCCTTTGGGTAAATTCCAAGGAGTGGGATGGCTGGGTCGAAAGGTAGGGTTATCTTCAGGTTTCTGAGGAATCTCCAGACTGACTTCCATAGTGGCTTGACCAGTTTCTAATGCTGCATTCTTGAGTATAACATTGCATTAGATGTTTTACACATGCTATTCTCTTATTTAGACTTTCACTGGACATGTTCTTAACTAGCAATTAGAGTTTCAAGAGAAGAAATCATACACTTAAAAATACTCATTTACTTATTTAAGAAGTCTACTGGATTCAAGGGTTTGATTGATATGATACAAGGTTTCTAATCATTCCATCAAACCATCACTATGTGATAAGTGCAATTAAAGTTACTTTTAGCAAACAAATAGGTTCAAAGTGTTTAATTTGTCCAAAATCACATAGCTAGTAATCAGGAAAATCGGAATTTGAACATAGACTACCTAGTGCCAAAGCTTGCTTTCTTTCCTCTTGGAAAATGGAAGATGTGATATCTGCTTTTTATAGCCTCTAATAACAACAGCATAAATGCACACTTGTAAAAATAAAGATATACAGTCTTGAATTCCTTCTATTGATTTAAATAGTAGACATAGATAAACAGAATAAGATATCAGAAACAAATTAAAACTTAAGCCACCAGAATATAATGACTGTTAAAGAAAGCATATATCTTATTGGGTCCAAATATGGTTTATTTCTATGAGGGAATGAAAAGAGATATAATGTTGCTTAAAATGTATACCTGGTGACTTAGTCCACTTGGGCTGTTTTAACAAAACAACTTAGATGGAGTGATTTATAAATAATAGAAATTTATGGCTCCCTATTCTGGAAGCAGGGAAGTCCAAGATTAAGATGCTGGCAGGGGCCAGCACTGTGGTGTAGCAGGTAAAGCCTCCACCTGCAGTGCCGGCATCCCATAAGAACACAGGTTTGAGACCCAGCTGCTCCACTTCTGATCCAGCTCTCTGTTATAACCTGGGAAAGCAGTAGAAGATGGTCCATGTCCTTGGGCCCCTGCACCTACGTAGGAGACCCAGAAGAAGCTCCTGGTTCCTGGCTTCGGATCAGTGCAACACTGGCTGTTGGGGCCATCTGGGGAATGAACCAGCAGATGGAAGACCTCTCTTTCTCTCTGCCTCTGCCTCTCTGTAACTCTGCCTTTCATATAAATAAATGAATCTTAAAAAATGATGCTGGCAGATTCTGCAGTGGTAATGCATCTGTATGCTTCCTCAATGACTCTTTCTTGCCATATCACCATGTGGTAGAAGAGGAAGGCCAATCTCTGGGTCCTTTAATAATGGACATTAAGACATTTGACAATAAGATATATATATATATATATAGAGAGAGAGAGAGAGAGAGAGAGTGCTCTTCTATCTGCTGGTTCCCTATCCAAGTACCTGAAATGGCCCCTGGATGGGGTAAAAAGCCAGGAGCCCAGAACTCAGTGCAGGTGACCCACGTGGGAACACAGAGAGCCAATCTCTTGAGTCATCACTGCCAGCGAAGACCTGGAGGTGGGTATTGAACCTAAGCACTCCTATATGGGATATGGGCATTTCATACACTAGGCCAAATAATGCACATCCTTGACTCTACCTTTTCATGCTGTCACTTAGGGTATCAGATCAGAAAGTCAGAATACTTCGGAGATAATACCATTCAGGCAGCAGCATCCTGCTTTAGTGGGATAGTTCAGTATACACTTTGCTGTTTCCAAGCAAGCTACATGTCCTGTATGTAAGAAAACTTTTAAAACTCATTTGGAAATTCATGTCACATAGTGTTTGAAATGTGATATTTTGCCATTGATTTTTTTTTTTTTGCCTTCCACAAATACAGCCTTCTCTGAGCTGATAGTCTATAAAATACAAGTTACAAATATCTCTTGAGGAAAACTCCAGCAACAGCTTTGCATATCAGCCTCATTTTAGGGGTTCTGTTTTCCATTTAAAAAAAAGAAAATTAAATAACAGAAAATTCTCTTAGGATCAAACTTTCATTCTGACTATTTGTATCAAAATATAAAAATTCAGATTGAGTTATTCTTATTTTCTGTAGTGCCATTGTACTTGAGATATCTTAGGTATGTAGGTAGTATCTTGACAAATTAGGGTTGAAAATATTCTATGAACAATGCTAACACAATGATGAGCTAAGAAAAAGTTGTTTGACCTTGAGTTTCTATTTGTTCTTGCGATTTTTTTCAAGACTCATTTGTGTATCACTAAATGATTTAACCTTGTGTTAAATCAGTTGATCATGTATATATTTTATCCAGCAAGCTAGAAAAATATATACTTATAACTGCTAATTTTTCTGAAGTGTAATAGCTAAGTGTGATTCTAAACTATAATCTATCACTAAGCCTTCTTTCATTTTATGCACAAATTGTTTAAAATTTCATGCAATTATATTGACTGTGGCTTTTCTTTTAAAGAATGGCTGTGTGTATACTCTTAGACCTAAACAGCCTCAATATTAAAGTGTCAATATTGTAGACTAACTCTATTGTTTGTTTATTGCTCTGGGAATCCAGTTTGTGTTGTGAGAGGACAAATTCGTGTTTGGGTTTATAAATCCAAGCCATAACCCATGCAGCGACTGTCTAATTAATGTTGCAAAAAGAAATCCAGATCTCAGCATGCTGCTTGTGAAAAATAGCATAAACTATATTTAAAGGGGTTTCTTCTGAAGGCATAAAGAAAGCTCTGAAGAAGACAAAGGGAATATTGTATGCTAGTATATCCTGAAACTGGATAGCTATTACATTTGCATCTTTAGAAAATAAAGATCCATTGAAGTCAGCCAACAAAGGGAGACTATCTACTAAATACCACCCCCTTCCAGTATTTCATAATATCCCAGAGTGTTTCCATCTTGATGAGATATTGCATTTTATTACTATTGGGATAAAAAACCCCTGTCATTCACAGTCCATTACAAACAGTAGATTTCACAGGCTATTTTATACCATCGGTGCTGATGCACTGCTGTTTACTATACAATAAAAGTTAATGAAAGGGAGCAAAATACAATTCAGTTACTACAGAAATGTTCCCAAACCAGTAAAATAAATTGAAATTAACTGCCATTTCAAAAAAGTGTTGCATTTTCAATTATGCCTTTTTGTTGTGTCCCTTGAATAAGACATGTTACATGAAATAGCATATATTTAAATAGATTACTTTTCGTTAATGTCACATGTATTCCAACATATTTTAAATGAGGAAATTTTAACTATTACCCTCATTTGAGTATTCAGTCATTTTCAACAACTTCATCCATCCCAATTTGAGACAGTGGAGTTTGAACAAAGGATCAGCAGATTAAAGACCAATAGATTTATCTCAGGAGCGCTTAGTGCCTCCTTTAGCAGGTTCCATCACCTCACTAGCATTCAATGTTCTTATCCAGGAAAAAGGGCTCCATTCATTCAGTGACAGTCTGCCCTTTGTTGAACTAGAGCCAAGGGAGAGGGTTGCTGTCAGTCCCCATCTCCACCTTTACTTTTTGACTGGGTCTACCTAAAACACACTTGAAAAAGATTATAATATGTCATATGCTCTCCTATTTTTTGTTCCAGAAGCATATTTATATTTGTAGAACTGTGAGAAGACCAGAAGTAAATCCATGCAGTTCACTACTTAGTATCTGTCCCAAGGCCAGAGCACCTTTTAAAGCTGTCAGCTTTCATTAGGGCCCACTAACAGTTACATCCCATTGCATATGTGTGTTGAATTAACTTCTTAGTGTTTAGTACTGATAGTTAGGCTTAGAAAACCCATTTCCAAGTACCTGGGAAGGTTTTGTCACCATGTAGAAAGTGAAAAGTTGCAAAGCAATGGGAATAGACTCTTACCAAGTGAATGAAGCAATGTTGCTTAATATCAAAGATTAGACAGCAGTATCCTTATCTAGAGAGTGTATTTCTAGGCAAAGTCTAGTTTTTAAAATGAGTACACTTGGCAGGTGCTGCAGCTCACTAGGCTAATCCTCTGTCTGCGGCACCAGCACCCTGGGTTCTAGTCCCGATTGGGGCGCTGGTTCTGTCCCAGTTGCTGCTCTTCCAGTCCAGCTCTCTGCTGTGGCCTGGGAAGACAGTGGAGGATGGCCCAAGTGCTTGGGCCCTGCACCTGCATCGGAGACCAGGAGGAAGCACCTGGCTCCTGGCTTCGATCGACGCAGGTGCCGACCGTAGCGGCCATTTTGGGGGGTGAACCAATGGCAAAGGAAGACCTTTCTCTCTGTCTCTCTCTCTCTCACTGTGTAATTCTGCCTGTCAAAAAAAAATGAGTACACTTGTGACAATATATTTTTTTAAAGATTTATTTTATTTATTTGAAAGACAGAGTTGCAGGGAGAGGTAGAGACAGAGAGAGAGGTCTTCCGTCCGCAGGTTCACTCACCTGATGGCTGCAACAGCCAGAGCTCCGCAGATCTGAAACCAGGAGCCAGGAGCTTCTTCCAGGTCTCCCACACAGGTGCAGGGGCCCAAGGACATGGGCCATCTTCTGCTATTCCAGCAGAGAGCTGGACTGGAAGTGAGCAGCCATGTCTCAAACCGGTGCCCATATAGGATGCCAGTGCTTCAGGCCAGGGTGTTAACCCGCTGTGCCACAGCACCGGCCCCAATGTAGGATTTTTTAAAGAAATGAACATTATGTTAACATTATCTATAGTCACCTTTCTTTGCAAAGAACCCTCAGGAACTTCTTCCTACCTAATTATAGGTTTATGCCTATTAATCAACCTTTTCCCATTCCTGCCTCTCCTCTTCCCTCCCTAGCTTCTGGTAACTACCATCACGCTTTTGACTTCTGTGAGATCTATGAAATCACCTTCGTTTTAGACTCCATGTATGAATAAGATGAGGAAACACTTGCCCTTCTGTGCTTGACTTATTTCATTTACCACAATGACTTCAAGTTCCATCTCTGAAGTTGTGAATGACAAGACTTCATCCATTTTATGACTGACTAGTATTTCACTGTGTTTATGTATCACATTTTCTTTATCCATTTAACAGTGCAGAAACTTATGCTGGTTCCATTTCTTGACTATTACATTTCTTGACTAGTATTGTTATAAACACAACAGTGCAAATAGATAATTTGTAAACTGATTTCATTTCCCTTTAATATATACCAAGCATAGCATTGCTGGGTCATATGATTTTTTGTTAATTTGCCAAATTTATCTAATTTATCACCCCCCAAAGTGACTAAGAATAACTTTTGTCTCCAAATGAGTGTCTGCACTTGATAGTTTTTTCTTTTTATTAAAAATTCAGTCTAGCTGCAGTGAGGTGATATCTTATTGTGGTTTGATCTGCATGCATTTCTCTGCTGAATAGAGGCCTTTCTCATTTTTTGGTGTATCTGTTGACCCTTTGTCTGTCTTCCCTGGAACAATGTCTGTATCAATTCCCATTTTAAAATTTATTGAGCATTTACTTTATTGTTGTTAAGTTCTTTGAGTTCCTTATATATTGTGGGTATTAACTCCGTGCAAAATCTAGCTTTTTTGCACAAAATATTTTTGCACATTATATAATTTGATTTGTTGATTTGGTGCTTTGCTGTGCAGAAGCTCTCTAGTCGGGTGAAATCTCATTTTTCAATTATTTGCCTCTGTTTCTATGCTTCTGCAGTCTTATGCAGAAAAACCCTTGTCCATTCTAGTTTCCTGAAGTGTTTTCTCTCTGTTTTCTTCTAGTAGTTACGTATTTCCCAGTCTTATGAGGGTCTTTAACCTATTTTGAGTTCATTTTTGAACATTTTGAGAGGTAAAGATATAGTTTCATTTTCTTGTATGTGGTATTTATCTACCATGGTACCATTTACTGAAAAGACTAACCTTTTAACCACTGCATCTTCTTAGAACCTTTGTCAAAGATCAGTTAGATGCAGACTGTGGGTTTACTTTCAGGATCTCTACTCTCCATTGTATATATACACTGTGTGTGTATACATATTTATGTCAATACTCTGATGTTTTAATTACTATAATTTATGAATACATTTCTAAAGTCAGGTAATATAATGTTTTCTGCTTTTTTGTTGTTTTGCTCAACATCACTTTGGTTACTTGGTATTTTTGTGGCTCAAAACCAAGCTTACCAAGTTTTTTTTTTGTTTGTTTTGTTTTTTTGTTTTTTGTTTTTTTTTTTTTTTTTTTTTTTTTTTTAGTTCTGGTAAACATGTCATTAGTATTTTGATGGTGAATTCATTGAATCTGTTAATTACTTTGAGTATTTTGCACATTTTAATGATGTTGATTCTCGTAGTCTGTGAATATGGGATACCTTTCTATTTGTGACTTTTCAATTTCTTTCATCAGTGATTTATGACTTTCATTGTTGAGATGTTCCATTTCTTAGGTTAAATTTGTTTCTAGTTATTTTATTTTTATTCTTTAGCTATGGAAATAAGATTGCTTTCTTGATTTCTTTCTCAGGTAATTTAATATTGGTGCATAAGAACGCTGCTGAGCTGGCGCCGTGGCTCACTAGGCTAATCCTCCACCTTGCGGCGCCGGCACACCGGGTTCTAGTCCCGGTTGGGGCGCCGGATTCTGTCCCGGTTGCCCCTCTTCCAGGCCAGCTCTCTGCTATGGCCAGGGAGTGCAGTGGAGGATGGCCCAGGTGCTTGGGCCCTGCACCCCATGGGAGACCAGGAAAAGCACCTGGATCCTGGCTCCTGCCATCGGATCAGCACGGTGCGCCGGCTGCAGCGGCGGCCATTGGAGGGTGAACCAACGGCAAAGGAAGACCTTTCTCTCTCTCTCTCTCTCTCACTGTCCACTCTGCCTGTCAAAAATTTAAAAAAAAAAAAAAAAAAAAAAAAAAAAAAAAAAAAAAAAGAACGCTGCTGATTTTTGCTTGTTGACTTTTTTTCCTGCAACTTTGCTTATTTATTACTTCTAATATGCTTTGGTGAAGTATTTGGGATTTTCTCTGTAAAGAGTCATGTCACCTCCTAACAATAACAATTTGATTTCTTCTTTTCAAAATTGGATTCTCTTTATGTGTTTCTTGCCTGATTGCTCTGGCTAGGACCTCCAATACTACATTGAATAAAAGTTTTGAATGTGGGCATCATTTTCTTGTTCTAGATCTTAAGAGATAAAGCCCTCAGCTGTTTCCCATTCAGTATACTTGTTGTTGGCCTCGTACATATGACCTTTATTATGTTGAGGTATGTTCCTTCTATACCTACTTTCTTCAGAGTTTTTATCATAATGAGATGCTGAATTTTATGAAACGCCTTTTCTGCGTCTACAGAGACGATTATGTGATTTTTGTGTTTTATTTTGTTGATGTGGTCTATTTATGATGTGGTTTATGTATTCTGCTTTTATTAACCATTCTTCCATCCCAAGGATGAATCCACTTGATCATTGTGAATAGTCTTTTTAATGTGTTGTTAAATTTAATTTGCTGGTATTTTGTGAGGATTTTTGCATCTTTGCATATCAGAATTTGGGCCTTAACTTTCTTTTTGTGTTTGTTTTGTTTTGTTGTATCCTTGTCTTATTTTGGTGCAAAGATAATGTTGGCCTTATAGAATGAGTTTGGAAGTACTACTTCCTCTTCTAATTTTGAAACATTTTTAAAGATTTCTGTTAATTCTTATTTAAATGTTCAGTAGACTCCAACACTGAAGCTATCTGGCCCTGGACTTTTCTTTGCAGAAGACTACTTATTACTGATTCTTTCTCACAGCTTGTTATTGATCTGTTTAGATTCATATTTATTCATGATTCAATCTTGGTTAGGTATGTGTTCATTTCTTATTAGTTTCCAAATTTATTGACATGCATTTGTTCATTGTGATCTCTATAGTCCTTTTTATTTTTGTTGTGCCAGTCAGAACTCTCTTTATCTCTGATATTATGTGTTTAAGGGTTTGTTAAATCTTTTCATCTTTACAAAGAACCAGGTGCTCATTGCATTTATTTTTGTACATTTTAGTATTCATGTCATTAATGTGTGCTCTGAGCTTTACTATTTCTTCCCTTCTACTCATTTTAGATTTGGTTTGTTGTTATTTTAGTTCAGAAATATGTACAGCAATATTTTATTTAGTTGAGATCTTTCTGATTTATGTTGCAGGCATTGATTACTATTTATTTCCCTCTTAATAATGCTTTGGCTATATCCCATAAGTTTTACTATGTTGTTTTTTCATTTCTCACTTCTTTCAGGAAACTTTTTTAGTTTTTTCACAATTTCTTCCTTGATCCACTGGCTTTTCAGGAGTAAGTTGCTCAATTTGTTTGTGTTTATGTCATTTCCAAAGTTTTTTTTTTATTGATTTCTAGTTTTACTGTATTGTCAGAGAAGGTACTTGATATGATTTCTATATCTTTTAATTTGTTGAGACTTAATTAGTGACAAAATAAAACACAAATATGATCAATATTGGAGAATGTTCAATGAGCCGATGAGAGAATGTATATTCTGCAGCTGTTTGGTGGAATATTCTGTAGATGTCTGTTAAGCCAAATTGGTCTAAAGTACATTATAACTTTGCTGTTTCTTTGTCGTTCATCTATCTGGGTGATCCGTCCATTTCCTTTGTGGTTTTTTTTTTTCCTTTTAAGATTTTATTTTATTTGAGAGGTAGAGTTACAGACAGACAGGGAGAGACAGAGAGAAAGGCCTTTCATCCACTGCTTCACTCGCCAAATGGCCTCTACGGCTGGGAGCCAGGGGTTTTTCTAGGTCTTCTACAAGAGTGCAGGGGCCCAAGCACTTGGGCCATGTTCTACTGCTTTCCCAGGACATAAACAGAGAGCTGGATTAGAAGTGGAGCAGCCAGGACACAAACTGGTACCCATATGGAATACCAGTGCCACAGGTGGAGGCTTAGCCTACCATGTCACAGCACTAGCCCCGATCTGTCCATTTCTGTGGATGAAGTATTATAGTCCACTACTCTCACTGTATTGGAGTCTAATTCTCCATTTTTCTTCTTCTTATTTTTATGGATTTTCTCTAACATTGAATGCATATATGCTTATAATTTCACTTTTTTCTTGTTGAATTTAAATCTTTACCATTATATAAAGACTTTATTTGTTATACCACTGGATAGTTGTATCTTCTTGTATGTTATGAAAGCTTTCTATCGTTATCTCTTTGATATACTTTCTACCTCTTTGGAATTATGAAATCCTTCTAGAACTTTAGTAACTTGCCCTTTCATTTGTCCCAAAATTTCTATAAGCTCTATTCGATCCTCTTGATTCTTTTTTTTTTTTTCCCAAAAATGTATGTTGTTCTTGATGAACTGGTGATGCACCCGAAATGTGGTGTCCACCCTTTCAGGACTCTTACTGACGCTAGCATAAGCTCACACTTTTAGTCCTTGTCCAACAATGCTACATCACACTTGGAAATCACAGCCCACAAGGGCCAATATAGCCTGCAGGGGAACACTGAAGCCCACTTTACTATAATCTGTCTGCTGACCCTGGCTGAGGTAAAACTCTGATCACCTGGAGCCACATAACTCTACTTGGCACAGAAGTAGGTCCAGAGGCCCTGTCTATAGCACAGGCTCTGGAACAGCAATCCATAGGGTCTCTCCGTGTTGGGTTTCATCAGCATGACACTGAGTGCCTAGACGTCCTGTGGTTCCTGCTATGTATCTAAGGTTGTAGGAAGAGTGATAAAGCAGCACCTCAGGTACCCCGAGACACCAGGCAAATCATACCTGGGTCTGCAGTCACCAGTTAATATCTTGAAAGGTCATTTGAGACTCACTTGAGTCTGGTGGTGATACAAAATGAAGAAAATCTATCCCTCTGCCTGATATTGGAGCAAGTCTGAAGACTGTCCATATGTACTTGCTAGGGATACGGTATATTATCATCTGTCCCAGGTTGGGCTATACTTTCCTAAGTCACAATTCTCTGGTTCTGGCTGTGTGCTCAATATTGGAGGAGGGTGGTAACGGCAGCCACTTGGCCACACTGACTGGCACTAGGCTGAGTCACTCGTGGGTCTGGCACTCACTAGGCCTCACAATTTCTCACAGGTCCATGCCAATACTTCTTGAGGCTGGCACTAATACATGCCTAAGGCAGACTATCCCACCAGAGTGCGGGCCTCTTTCTCATGCTGAAATAAGTCTAGAGGCTTCATCTGGGAGCACTGGCTGAGGAGTAAAAGCCTTTGGGGTTTATAGGTGCTGGTTCTCGGGCTATGAGCTAGGCTCTGAGCTCCACAAAGAGGTCCTAAGCACCCTTTTCTGTTGTATCAGCAACAGCTAGTCTAGCTCTGCTTTCTTTGGAAATTGAGGGGAGAGGTTGTGGAGGTTGCTGATCTCTAAGAGCTCCAAGTACTCATTCTGTGGGTTTGGGCCTAGTGACCCTGAATTTTGTCACTCACAATAGTCCTGGCATTGGGATTCAATTCCTCTCCCTGTGCCAAACAAGAGACAGCTGTCTCCACACTGTGCTACTTGGTGCTTGAGGAAGAGTGACTCAGGGACCTCTCCTTTCTGTTTTCTGCAATATGATTTGTCTTCTTGTTACACTAACACAAGGTACTGGTGTCTCTCATCTGACTGCCATTTTCTACAGAAGGTGGTTCCTTGGGCAGCTTAATCAGCAGCCATCTTGCTCTGCCCATTCACTAACCTTTCTCATTACAGAGAGAGAGGGAGGTACACACACACACACACACACAGAGAGAGAGAGAGAGAGAGAGAGAGAGAGAGGGAGAGGGAGAGGGAGAGGGAGAGAGAGAGGGAGAGATCCTATCTCTGTTTCATGTTTCACTGTCCTAAGTGCCTACAATGGCCAGGACTGGGCCAGGCTGAAGCCAGGAGCTGAGAACTCATTCCAGACCTCCTATGTGGGTGGCAGGGACCCAACGAGTCGAAACATCACTGCTGTATCCCATGATCATAACTAACAGGAGGCAGGATTTTGGAGCCAAAGCTAGGAACTGAACTCATATTCTACAATGTGGGACATGAGTGTTTTAATCAGAATATTTTAAATAGATTTATTTATTTACTTGAAAGTTGGGATGACAGACATACAGACACACACACACACACACACACACAGAGAATGATACAAATATATATATATATATATATCATGATATACATATATATGCATGCTAGTCCACTCTCCAAATGGCAACATTGGTCAAGACTGGGCAGGGTCAAAACAAGGAGCCAGGAACCTCATCCTGGTCTCCTACATGGGTGGCAGGGACCCAAGTACTTGGGACATCCTCTGATACTGTTTGCCAGGCACATCAACAGGGAGCTGGAGGGACTCAAACTGGGTTCCAACATGGTATGCAGTTGTCTTAGGCAATGTCTTAACCCACTGGCACTACAACACTGGTCCCTTAACCAGCATATTAACTGCTATGCCAAATGCCTGCATGTCCATTGCCTTTTTAAGGATAAAAAATAGGCAAAAATTTTCTGTAACAGAATAAACTTTTTTTCTAATTCCATTTTCCCATGAACTTTTTGAGGTACCCTTGCTTGCTGATTAGAAGAATTTTACTTTTCATCCATAACAAAGTTTCATTGAAGCCCTATGCTACCTTTTAATGGAAAATAAATTTTTAGTATCCCATCATGCTATTTGGAAATATTGGTCACATTTGCTCTTCCTGTAATTTCTTAATGTTCTTATTCATTTTGAACAATGGATTTAGATCTAATTGCCTGGTATTTTATTTGTAATACTGTTTGATACTATTGAACATGGCTGTGTTAAAGAGTAGGCAGCAAAATATTCATGGAGGTGAACATGGAATGAAACCTTTGTAGCTTATTGTTGATGGTTCCGAGGCATTAGTTATTTAAAAAGATACTGCAAACAAGGATGCAGAAGGAGACATAATTTTTGATAAAGGGCAGGTGGCCGTATTCCTATGGCTATATAAAGCACAGTCTTTTTGTCATTGTTTGAAACTACTGACTCAGCAGTCATTATCTGGAGATTAGTGTACCCTGGGCGTTTTCCCACCCACCCACTCTTCCCTCTACTCTTCATAAACTAGAAACCATTATCCACCCACCCACTGACCACTATAATGATCCTCTACTTTGTGTAACATGTGAAGCCACTGTCTCCCATCACCTGATTTTATCATGCGCTCCCCAGCCTTTATACTTTTTGTAATCTTTGCTCAATTTCACCTTAGATTTTTCCTTGGTTTCTGTTTGCTTTATCTCTTCCCTTTTAACTCTTTTGGACTCTGCTACTTTAGTTCATTCCCTACCTTGTTGGTTTTTATCCTACTGAAAGGTTATCAAGGAAAATGTTTAGCATCAGTGTTCCTCAGAATACAGAGTGTTTTAGTCGGGCTAACTCGTTTGTGCTGTGTTACACACGATGTACTGGCAGGGCCTTGTAGGGTGGCAGATGAGGATCTTAGGCTATGTATTCATTCTCTTTCCATTCTTGCGCAACCTTGACATTTTAGCAGTGGCCAAATTCATCCACCAGTTTCCACTGGTCCTGTTGAGTGACTGTTTCTTTTACTTGGCTGCAGTTCCCACAGCATTCTCCTAATGGATCTAGGATCTTTAATTGTCATGTAGATGTGTTTTCTGTTTTTAAAGATTTGTTTATGTATTTACAAGGCAGAGTTAAAGAGAGAGGGAGAGACATTCCCCCATTTACCACTAAACACAGATATTCCCTTTGCTGTTTCTCTCCCCTTGTGGCTGCAATGCCCAGACTGGGTCAGACCAAAACCAGGAACCAGGAGCTGCATTCAGGTCTCCCACATTACTGTCGGGGCATAAGGACTTGAGCCATCTTCCATTGCTTTCCCAGATGCATTAGCAGGAAACTGGATCAGAAGTGGAGCAGCTAGACATGAAAAGGCACCTATGTGGGATGCTGACATTGCAGGTGGTAGCTTGACCTGTTGCACCACAACACTAGCCTGGAATGTTTTCAATTTATTGCGGGAAATCTGACTGATAGGAAAGACATAGAGTTTAAAAACAAGGAGAAAAGTTAGGATAACTTTTGGAATATTTCAGTTGTGAAAAGATGTGAGCCTTTACTTCGAAAAAAAATAAGAAAAAAATGGAATCAATATATCTCAAAAGCAAGATAGCAAGGTTTAATGTTTGAATTGATAGGTTTGTTCAATTTACAGTCATAGAAGACTGCTCTTCCAAATACAGTAGTAGAATGAGAGACAGACTGATCTTTATTGGCTACTAATTGTTTTCTTTCAAACAATACAAAACTCTTTGTAACTCAAATGAATCAATACTAAAGTTTCTCTGTTATCTTGATTTCTTCATGAAACTAATTATGAAATATGGTTGTTACATTCTATAATTCTGTTTTACTTTTGAAAATATCATTTCCCAGTCATTTAAAAACAATAAACTGAGCCAAACTAATTGTTTAAAATTAGATGGGGTTCCATAACAGGCCAGCGCCACGGCTCACTAGGCTAATCCTCCACCTAGTGGCGCTGGCACACCAGTTTTAGTCCCGGTCAGGGTGCCGGATTCTGTCTCAGTTGCCCCCCTTCCAGACCAGCTCTCTGCTGTGGCCAGGGAGTGCAGTGGAGGATGGCCCAAGTGCTTGGGCCCTGCACCCCATGGGAGACCAGGAAAAGCACCTGGCTCCTGCCTTGGGATCAGTGCGGTGCGCCGGCCCCAGTGCGCCAGCCGCGGCGGCCATTGGAGTGTGAACCAACGGCAAAGGAAGACCTTTCTCTCTGTCTCTCTCTCTCACTGTCCACTCTGCCTGTCAAAAAAAAAAAAAAAAAAATGCATCTTGGAGAATAAGGAGGAAGAAAAACCAGAGCAACACTAGTAAAATTTCTAAATACCATCCCACTGTACAAAAGCATGTCATATCTGCCAGTATCCTCATGCCAAGATACTGGCATAACACCATAACACCAACTATAAAAATTTTTTAAAGATTTATTTATTTGAAAGTCAGAATTACACAGAGAGAGACGAAGAGGCAGAGAGGGTCTTACATGTGCTGGTTCACTCCCCAATTGGGCTGCAAAGGTTGGACCTGTGCCAATCTGCAGCTAGGACCCAGGAGCTTCTTCCAGGTCTCCCAAGTGGGTGCAGGGGCCCAAAGACTTGGGCCATCTTCTACTGCTTTCCCATGCCATAGCAGAGAGTTGGATCGGAAGTGGAGCAGCCGGGTCTCGAACAGACACTGATATGGGATGCAGGCATTGCAGGTGGCAGCTTTACCCACTATACTACAGTGCCAACCCCAATATTTTTTTTAAAGATTTATTTTATTCTATTGGAAAGCAGTCACAGACAGAGAGAGAGAGAGAGAGAGAGATCTCTAATTTGCTTATTCATTTTCCAAACGGCCACAACAGCCCTGGGGGGCGCTCAGGCAGGCTGAAGCCAGAAGATTCTTCCAGGTCTCCCATGAGCGTAGCAAAAGCCCGAGTTACTTGGGCGATCATCTGCTACTTTTTTCAGGCATATCAGCAGGTAACTTAATTGGAAGCAGAGCAGCTGGGACTTGAATCAGTGCCTGTATGAGATGCCAAAGCTGCAGTCCGAAGGCAGCAGGCCGCAGTTA
The DNA here is from genome assembly GCF_964237555.1 of Oryctolagus cuniculus. Classification (NCBI taxonomy): domain Eukaryota; kingdom Metazoa; phylum Chordata; class Mammalia; order Lagomorpha; family Leporidae; genus Oryctolagus; species Oryctolagus cuniculus. Next base: position 102,404,958 of record NC_091434.1, read on the forward strand.
ACTGCACCATAGGCCCTCCCTTCTTTTATTTTTTTTTAAGATTTGAGATTTTTAAGTTAACAAAAGTGTTAGTGGTCCATTTGTTCTTAATTATTTGAATGAGATTACTCAGACATATGAAATTAGAATGATCTTTTCCAGCAATATTCTTATCCAGAATGATTAACAGTGTCCAAAGAAATGAATAACCAAGAGCATTGTAATAGAGTATCTTAGCTGAGAGTCCACAGTTCAGCCAAAGCGTGCCTGGATTGCCACTTTTTCTGTTTTTCATAGTTACTATGAGACTTAGCAGGATAGCATCCAACTTGATGAGAAGAAAAAAAATCTCCAGAATGGCGTATTTCTTAGGTTTATTTTTTGCCAAATATTAACCTCTTTCTTCTGAAAGATACAGTCCATGAAATAAAAATTAGACACATAGTGCTTGAGTGGTATGCTGGACACAGTACAATAAATAATGCTGTTACAAGAACAGAGATGTAACTGAGTAAACAGCTTTAAAATAGGATTTAAGTATATAATAAGCACCTGCTAAGCTACAGCCCACACAGCAGTTCTGTGTGTGTGTGTGTGTGTGTGTGTCTACTGAATATCTGTTACTTTTCACATTTGTCTTTTAATTAAGCAACACAATCTTATATAGGACAACTGGTGATATTATTTTTCTCTTAAAAAGGGTCATCATAGTTTTCAGAAAAAGCTTACTATTTTTTCCCTTAAACTCAACCACATATCTGTATTAATAAGAATGTGTTGGTTAAATGTTCCTCTCATACCATTACATCCCATGATTATACTTTGTCAACTCAGTTTACAGCCAAATTACACTGCAATACATATTTCTTGTTGCTTTTCTGTGTATATGGGTCACATATCTGTTACATATATATATATATCTTCACATGAATGTATAATACATACATATATATAACATGAAAACAGACTAGAAATAAACAATTTATTTTCCTCAGAATCACATAATTTTCTTGAAAACAAAATACATTATGCTTTTCTCCTATCATCTTAATGTGGATTGAACTATTTGTATGTTGATGGAGAAATAAATACATTTATTTAGATTTATGATTTAGCAATTAATAGACTGAATCTTTTTCAGAGATGCTCAAGCAAGTTTTGGTTTCTTTGATTTTTCATGATTTTCATTGTTACTGCTTGTGATACTAAGAGAGTTTGTAACTATTTCTTAGAAGACCAACTTGATGGAGCCAGTATAATGTTAGATGTATAGGACTTGGTTTGCCCGTATTAACACAAGTTAGAGTTTACACTTGGTATGTTTTCTCTAGAACAGAGTCTGTTGTGCTTGTGTTTGATGCTGTTTAAGAAATAAGGACTTTTGCCAAGTGAGCAGGCCTGGAATGGGTTTGTAAAAGTACTAATGTCAGTCTCATTCTTTACTGCCAATGTCAAACAAGGAACTAATTCAACAGATGGTCATTTTGGGCAAATAAACTATTTTCTCTATTTAATCTGAATTTCATACATGCTTTGAACATTCATCTGTATACCATCCTTTGGAAATTAGAGTTCACTTTTCTGGTCCCCATAAGCTTCTGGTGATATTTGATAAAAAAAAAAAAAGTTTCTGATTAGTGATCGCTACTTAAGTACTTGTTCAGTACTTAAATTTTCTTTTCTGGAAATCATGCACAAGGCAGTTGCAATTACATAATTAAGTAGGCTAAGATGGAGCTTATAAAAACTGCCTCATTGCTTAACATAGTCTCCCATCAACTGCATGTCCTGAAGGCAGTGGCAAGAAAGTTAACTGGATGACAACATAGTAGCCAGAGAAGCTGACTTAGATTCAAATACCAGTATCTTCATTACTATGTTTTTCTTTGCTTCTTTTGTCAAATTACTTAAATTTTCCATTTCAAAATTTCTGCATCTACAAAGTGAAGTGTACTGCTACACAGTAGAGTTGTTGAGAACAATAAATGTAATTAAGTTGTGTAAAGTGAACAGCCGAGGGCAGGGCTTCTCAGTCTCAAAACTGTTGGTAATTAGACCTATAATTCTGTGTTGTGGGGGAAAAATTGCATCCCCCAGTCAATTAGAACCACTGACCTAGTTCTGAAGTACTCATGTGTTTAAAAAATAACTGCCATTGTTACTGCTGTATGGTTAAAATGGCTGTGTTATTTCTGAAATGCTAATGGACAAATACTTAATAACTTCACTTTTTCCACAAAAATTAATTGAATCTCTTGTGGACCGATATTTTTAAGCAGTGATTAGATTTCTTAGTGCATATTTGCTGATTTAATTACTTTGCATCCAAAAAGATGTGAATTGCATGTTTCTGAGGCTGTCAACATTTTATTTTATTTTCATAATTTCCCAGTGCATATATAATGTAAAAGGTTCTTATAGCCATCACCAAGATTCACCCAATCATTAAGATTTTGCACATTCATCTTTCTGAAATAAATTTATAAAGCTAAAGTGAGGAGATACGACTAGTTTGTATCAATAGCTCAAACATGAGTAATTATAAAGTGCCTTGTTTTCTTTCTTCTTTCAGTTCCACTTTTCATTTTAGTGATATGATCCATAAGAATACACAGATCATTAAGCTGTGTACACATAGATTTTAACATCAAAATTCAAGACATCTAAAATGTGCATTTCTGGATTTTTCTTAATTTTCACATCCTTCATATGCACAGTGTCTGTTTTGAGGTGGAATTCTTGCTAGACCTCCTATTACTGCTAGTAGTCAACTACTTAGTACATTATCTGGTTTGAATTTTCTCATATTTCTTTTATTTCTACTGTCTCTGCATATAGTGAATTTAATGGATCACTTTGGTTTATCTGAATAAGAACAGCAAATCAGTACATTTAAATGTCTATTTTTAGTTGACACTATGTATCTACCTAGCATTTTATAAACAGGCTTTAGAGCTCCATGAAAGCATGAATTGCATTTTTTATTTTCATATTTTTTGTTACTGTTGAATGTACAACTTGCCAAATGTTAATTATCAGTCGTTAAAATCTAATTAATGAAAAGGTACATATTACTGGAGTTTTAGTACATTTTTTGTTGATGAGCCTTTTTCTGGGAACTGTTTTTTAAAAGATTATATTATTTTACAAGAGTTATAGAGAGAGAGAGAGAAAGAGAGAATCTTCCACCCTCTAGTTCACCCTTCAAATGGCTGCAATGGCCAGGGCTAGGCCATGTCGCAGCTCAGCCCAGAGCCTGGAACTCCATCCAGGTCTCATGTGGGTACAGGGGCCATACACTTGGGCCATCTTTCGCTGCTTTTCCAGGTGCATTAGCAGGGAGCTAGATCAGAAGTAGAGCAGCCAAGACTTGAACCTGTATCCATATAGGATGCCATCATTTAAGGTGGCGCCTTAACCCAGTATGCTACAGTGCTGTGCCCTTCCTGAGAGCCTCTAAAACTAGATCAGAAAAATCAATGAGGAGAAATATATGAGAATGTTTTTATAAATTAGAAAATTTTCATTTTTTTTTCAATTAATAATTTTGAGGAACTAGAAGCACAAAGGAAACTCTGTCATTGTTTAATACTATGGTAACCCCCAAACCACAAAATAGATATATTATGTCTTATTTGTCTGATAGGACTCTGCAATCTCTTGAATGAAAAATTCACAGTTGTAATGCTCAGTCTACTTTAAGTGTAATCCCAGTCCTATAATGAAGTTCATTATAAAATAATTTTTAAGTTACGACTAAACAGTTCTATGACTGATAAATCAACATAATACACTGCAATCTGCCACATTTGCTTCCTTCTACCCCAATCCCAGCTCATCTTGAAAGTAAAAATGCTCATAAAATCTCAGTGACTAAAATGGTTTATAGTAGCTTCATAGTCACTCTCTTCCTGGTAGTGGACACATTTCACCCTGAATATATAATCATTTTAAATGAGCAAGACAGTGGTTTAATGACCCTTAGATTTAAGTTGAGATGTATAAGTATCTCCTAGGTGTAAATTTTTAGATGTTGGATGCTATTTGTCTCTGGTAAGCAGCTTTTCTTCTTCCAGTGGTGAGCAGGATCACACTCATTTTCTTCCCAGTGGTTGAACTAAGCCAAATCGGAGCAAAGCGAACTCCTGCACCCAATCCTGCATCCTCTTAACTGGTAATAAAGAACCCTGCCAGCCTGACAGGTTGTCACAGCAATTATTCACATGAAGTTCTGTAGCGGTTGTATCTGTCAGCCCATGTAGTATTGAATATTTTAACTGGCAGTCTTCCAAGACTGAACATTAATCTTACCATCTCCTATTACAGTCCCTAATCAAGATATTCCAGGGGTGATTGCACTAACATTGTTTGAAGACTACATCTACTGGACTGATGGGAAAACCAAGTCACTCAGCCGTGCCCATAAAACCTCGGGAGCAGACAGACTCTCACTGATTAACTCATGGCATGCCATCACAGATATCCAGGTGTATCATTCTTATAGACAACCTGATGGTAATTATTCTTTCCATGATTTCCATAAATGCATCAACATCTTTCAGTAACATTCCATTTTTTATTCTTTCAAGGTTAAGTGTAATTTTATTTTTCACAAAGTTTACCGATTTTATGATGTAGCATCATTTTGTGGAATGAATTCAGTTGACATCAGGTACTGCTGTTTGAGAGATGATTAGAAGCTCAATAATAGCATAGGGGGTATTGATTATTAAATCATATTAAGTGAGATTATAATAATAATACATATAGTCAGAGAAGTGAAGGCTACATTCTTGAAATAATTTGTTTACAAAATAGTTATAGGATTCCTAGTTTCTGGAATGCTGGGCAGAGGAATTCTATTTAAGTAACATCAAGATTCTAAAAATTATGAATTTATCAAATCTGTTTAAGCTTACTTGTGGTAAGAATTCTATTAGGCCTTGTGTAATAAAGGTTTGATCGTTTTACTGAAAACATAACCTGGCCTAGAAAGGAGTCGCTATACTATTGTAGATCATTATTCCATTGTTTTATTTTACATTTATAGTTATGAACATATGTATGCCTTCATCTATAGTACTTCTAGTCCCTTTTTATGGAGAGGTTTTTTTCTACAGTTTGTGTAGAAATGCTCCCTTAAAATTATTTAATTGTAAAATTAATGTTATTGGACAAATAGTGGTTTTGTAATAAAATAAAATATCATCTTGAGTTCTTGATTACAAAATTTATTCAAATACTTGCTATGAAGCTTATCTTTGATCTCGTTTTCTATTATCTGTCTTGATTATTCTATTTTACTGTTGTTATTTCTTTTTCATCTATAGTCTCCAAACATCTCTGCGTGATAAATAATGGTGGTTGCAGTCATTTGTGCCTTTTAGCCCCTGGAAAGACCCATACCTGTGCTTGTCCCACTAACTTCTATCTTGCTGCTGATAACAGGACTTGCTTATCCAACTGCACAGCCAGTCAGGTGAGTAGAGGCCTGGAAACCACATCATGGAATGGATGGGCATGTTGTTATACAAGGTGTGTGTATATATATATATTTACACACACACATACACAGAGACACACATTAAATGATCATTGTATACAGTGCATGGATAGATGACCATAGAGTAAGGGAGAAGCAATTGAATTAATATCATTAGAATGGAACCTAAGATATTAGGATGTACAGAAGAGTCCAAAAAGGGAAACAAAAGTTGAAACCATTACACAAATCCACACAATATAAAAGCTCTACTCCAAAGTGGACATAGTAGCAGCACCAGTGATTTTACATAGCTTGAGAAGGCAAGGTGATTGAGCACAGTATGGGCAAAACTGTCGAGTCACACAAGCTAAGAAATCTTAGTTTATCTGCTCTGCATCATCATCCTTACACTCCCTCACTCCTCAGAGATAATAGTATAGAAAAGATGAGTTGGAAGAGTAATTCTCTAGATACTTTTTTTGAAGTTATATATCTTTTATATATAAAAGTATATACATTCTCTGTCTATATATGTGCTTAAATAGACACACATACCTAATATTTGTATATATGCACATTTGGTTTTTTTTGTTTGTTTTTTAAAGGGTTTTTTTAAAGATTTATTTATTTTTTTATTTTTTTTAACTTTTATTTAATGAATATAAATTTCCAAAGTACAGAATATGGATTACAATGGCTTCCCCCCCCATAACGTCCCTCCCACCCACAACCCTACCCTTTCCTACTCCCTCTCCCCTTCCATTCACATCAAGATTCATTTTCGTTTCTCTTTATATACAGAAGATCAGTTTAGCATACATTAAGTAAAGATTTCAACAGTTTGCTCCCACACAGAAACATAAAGTGAAAAATACCGTTTGAATACTAGTTATAGCATTAAATCTCAATGTACAGCACACTAAGGACAAAGATCCTACAAAAAATATAAACAAAAATATTTCATCATGAAAACTATTCTTTTTCTTTAAAACTGAATTATTTCCAGTGAAACTATCCTGAAATGAAAAATTTTACTTAATGGTAGTTGCATGGACTTGATTTCATTACTTTCAAATTTTCAACAGCATTTTTTAAAATTTTATTTAAGCTATACAAGTTTCATGTATTTCATAAATACAGATTTAGGAACACAGTGATACTTTCTACCTAATCCTCCCTCCCACTCACACTCCAAACCTTTTTCCTCTTCCTTGTCCTATTCCCAGTCCTAATTTTTACAAAGATCTATTTTCTCTATACTATAATCATAAGTTTAATCAGTTTTAAAGAAAAAGACTTCAACAAATAGCATGAAGAAAAAAATACTGTTCCTAAACAATAGAGACAAGGGCTGTAAACAATCTTCAAATCTCAAAATGCCTATTTAAATGTCCATTTCACTCCAATACATTACCTTTTGCTATGTTAGTATCTTAGTTTTCAGGCATAATCCCTGGAAAAAATTATAATTTAATTTGTTTTTAAGAAAAACGTAAATGATGAACAGCTAACTGAGTCCACTAGAGGTTATCCTTGTAATTTTCTGTTTGATGCCTCCAATTGACCTCTGATTCTTTTCTAATATAATGGGAGGAAAATTTGCCTATCATATATTTCTTACAGAAAAATCAGTTGATAAAAATATAGTTTGCAATGAAACAGATGATTAAATGAAGCAAATAATCCAGATAGTTTGAAATCATATCATTAAGCACCCTGTTGAAAGATGTGCATTTTATTTTACTATTACTGAGTGATTTTGATTTGTTATGATCTAATGATTACCAACAATGACATATCTCTCAAATAGTATTTTTTATAAAAAAATAAATACATAGACTCTACAAATAAGAATTCAACTAAGAGTGAAACATGATCTTAGTATCTGATAAAAATGAAAATCCACTAATCATTTCAAATATTTCATGGAAATCATTTTAGTTAGAAAAAAGTATATTTTAAAATGCCTTTATTTTTAAGTAGAAATTCTTCCTGTTTTAACTACTTCAATTGGTAGATTTGGATTTAACCTTGCAATCATATTAGTAGACATGTATTTGGTAGTTTTTTTATTGCTTCATTTTATGGGTGATAATTACAGTCTATAATTTATTTTATGAAGATATTAGCTTTGGAGAATATTTACCGCGAAGAATGTTTTATATTTATGTTTAGCATTAATCTTTTTAAGTTACTGAATTTAAGTATGAAAAAATGAAGCCCAGGCAAGAAATAGAAGAGATCTTCTGAGAATAAAGTATTGATTACCATGAAAAGTAACATAAGGATATTTTATTCTGGCCTTCTCTCAGCTGAAATTCCTTTTATGTTCTTATTAAGAATGAAATGGAAACTGAAATCATAATGCCACATGCAATTCCAACAGTTGGTATTTATTTAAATCAGACTTACTTAGTGAATTTAAAAAAAAAAAAAAGTCTTAGATCTTTTCCAATCATGATTGGGAAGGTTTTGTAGATACTCAGGAGGTTGAAGCCTCTAACTAATGTGCGTTGATGTACTGTAATGACTGGAAATATTTAATGTTCAGGGCAATTGCTTTCAGAGTTAGCCTCATATCCCCAGACAGTCACTGTCTATAAAGGTAATTTTCCCCCTCTGGTAATTTATGAAAAACCACAACAGACATGACCACGGAAGAAGCAAATATGAGAAAATCTGTTGAAGAGTCAGAACTCCCCTTAGATTCATGCTGCTCAGTTCCATCCCACGTTGCTACTGGAAGAAAAATCCACTCTCATCTGTAAAAATAATAATAATAACAAATCTACCTTAAGTCAACGCCATGATATGCAATCAGGATTGAATAAAACTAGCAATGGATTTTCTCTTACTTGAATACCATAACAGTATTTTAGATAAGCAAACTTTTAGATTGGTAATACATTTTCATTAGAGATCATGAACCTAGGCTGTGTAAAGTACTAAAATAAACGTGACTTCCTATCTACCACTCATGTAGAAATTGCAACACATAATTCAAAAGAAAAATTAATATCTTTAGAAAATTATGAAACTAATGTTTTCCATTCCAGGTGAATATTGAGATATATGCCTTCACTGAAATGCTGTTAAAATAGAGAAAATAATTTTATAGTAGCAAGAGAAATTGACAAAAGTTTATAATTTGTTAGGTTTTAACCATTTAAGGTGACTCTTAAAAGCAGTTGCTTTAGCTGAATGTGCTCTCTGTAGGGACAGTGTGATTTTCTTTAGTTTGTCCTGTGTGAATGTTGTTTCTGTAAAGGGCCAGGTAGTGCGTATTTTCGGCTGTTTCTGACGCAGAGTCTATGTGGCTCTCATTCAGTTCTGCTGCTTTACTGCACTAGTAGCCCTTAGATATCATGTAAATTTGTGTTCTTGTCTATGTGCACAGAAAATGTCAAGAGGTTGTCCCAAACAACGTTCTTTTCTGGAAGATTGTTTTGGCACTTGTACTTTATTCCCTGTCGTGGAATGTTCTAAGGCCATCACGGTTCACATTTGTGGCAAGGAAGTATAGGATACAATGTCCTGACGAATTTTTAAATATCTCTTGATATATGCAATGGGTTCTTCAACACCTTTTTTTTTTTTTTTTTAAGTTTCGTTGCAAAACTGATAAATGCATTCCGTTCTGGTGGAAATGTGACACAGTGGATGACTGCGGCGACGGATCTGATGAACCTGATGACTGCCGTGAGTACATTGGCCAATGTTGGAACTTATAATTTGAAGCTCCCAACATCCCAGACCTGGAAAATTGCAGCTAAATGTGAAGTATTGCCTTCTGATACTTTCCCAAAATTTAAATGGAAAAATTTCATCCACCATTCTTTAAAAATACAATAAAAGTCATTCTAAGATCTTTGGTGTATCTCTAAGAACAATTACAGTTAGAATGATAGAATGACACACCAGCAATTTGTGTCAGTAGTTTTTGCTTTCTTCAAACTTAATTACATGTGGAAAAATACCTTGCTTCTTGTAGTGATCAGTAGAGTTGTAATTGGCATGATTTTGACTTAATGTGTCATCAAATTGGAAGCAAGAGTGGGGAAGTTTTCAGAATGCTGCTCACTGAGTGAAATCAAGGATATAAACAAACATACTTTTTTCTATCAGTATTAAAATCCTGAAAATTCTTCACAAGTCAGATTTTCCAATAGATAGTTAATCTGCTGTTTGGGAATTTAGTATGTTCTTAGCAGATGTTCTACAGTGCCTGGCATCTGACTGTGACTGGTGTGGTTAGGTGTCACTTTTAAAAAAAAAAAAAGAATCATTGGTAAGTTTGATTGTACTGAATGGTCAGAAGATTCTTCCCTGATAGCCTTCTTTAGTTTACTCCATAGGTCACTCCAATATGTTCCTGTCAAGTTGAAGATGCTTGGACTCAATCATGGTAATTCCCTCAACCTTCCAGTAGATGGTTGCCATGATTTGGCCTTGACAATTCAGTTCAGGGTCCTTAGATTTGCACTGAAGGTAGGGTACAATCTTAGTGAAACTTAGCTACTTTTTGGTGGAGAACTTTCCAACATCTAATTATAAAGCTGTTTGAAAGTCAGGTTTTCTAGATAGTTACCTAGCTTCCAGCTCCCTGATCACAGTTGAAGCTGTTTCACTTCCTTCACTTATGTGTTTGAAAGTATGTAATCAGTACAGTGAGAAAGAAAGAAGCTTCAAAAGTTATCGTTCCCTCCTATAATCTTCCTGTATTTGAAGATTTGCTGCTGTTAGGTGTTTTTAAATATAGCTCGTATTTTCACTATGATAGACAATATGTAAAGAGTAATATCTGTATGGGAAAGGTGTAATATTATGCTGGGAAAATTCTTTTCTAGTTTCTAAATTAAAATGAATACCAAGGGAACCAAAATTATTTTGGTGACCTCAATGAGATTTCCTTACCTAAAGGAAGTTACTATTTTCCCTTTAATAAAGTAGTTTTTGGTGTGATAGAGGAAAGAACTAAATACAACTTATTTTGTAGTGTATTGAAATAAGCTAAAGTGAACATGTTAATTTAGCCCTTGGGTTACAACAGTGACCTTTTCTGCTCAGATTCACCGTTCTCTGAGGAAATACCATCGGAATGACCTGCAGCATAGGTCATTAGCTCTGCAACACTTTCCCTTTTAAAATATTCACAGATCCTGAACACTAATTAGAATCTTCACTGAGATTTCATTGTGGAACTCTGGTGACTCAAAAAAGTTAACAATAGATTTGGTGTGATGAGTTTTCACATGCACCCAATTTTAGAAACTATGGTTTTCAAATATTACTTTAATACCTGTTGTGAGACATGTTGATATCTAGAGATGTTTATGATCTGCTAAGTATTAATATCTACATTTAATTTATTTTTGATTAACAAATAGAAATTATATATGTTATACATCATGGTGTTTTTGTATATGTGTACAGTGTAGCCTGGCTAATTATATACATTACTCACATAATTACTTTTTGTTGTGAAAACTTATAAAATTTGCATTCTTATCAATTTTCATGTGTACAAGATATGGTTACTAGCTATAGTCATTGTGTTATACAATAGAATCTTGAATATACTCCCCATGTCTTACTAACATTTTGTGTTCTATGCTCAAGATCTTCCCAATCCCTCTACCCTATAACCTCTGGTAACCACCATTTTACCATGTGTTTCTGAGTTTGACATTTTATATTCCATGTATAGGTGAATTATGCTGTATTTATCTTTCTATGCCTGGATTATTTGGTTTTACAGAAAGATCTTTGGATTCATCTATACTGTAACAAATTAAAATAGTTTTTTATATTCTCTTTATATATATACATATATATGAAACACGTTCTCTTTTTCCATTTGCATATTGATGGACAAGTATATTGATTTCATTTATTGGATATTATGAATAATGCTGTAGGGAATATGGGAATGCAGATAATTTTCTAATGTACTATTCTCATGTACTGATTGTGGGATTGCTTGATCATATATGATTTTATTTTCACTTTTTTGAGTAACCTTCATACAGCTATCCATAATGGTTTTAGAAACTTTGATTCCTGCCAGTACTATACAAAACTTTTTCTCCATATCCTCACCAACACTTTACATTCATCTTTTTCATAATATCATTTCTACAATGTGTGAGATAATGTCTTACTGCGGTTTTAATGTGCATTTCTCTGATGCTTAGTTAGTGATGTTCAACATTCCTTTCATATACCTGTTGGGCATTAGGTGTTCTTTTGAGAAATTTCTGTTAAAGTCTATTGCCAATTTTTTGGAGTTTCAAAAAAAATACTAATTTTATTTACTGCTATAAATATTATCAAAGATACAAATGTTTCAGTTCTATGTAGTGTAACAATGGACACAAGCACTGTTCTTGTTTTAAAACGCATTTTTATGTATAGATGGTGAACAAATTTCTTGTATTTCATATATACAGATATACAATGTTTCAGATATATTTTTCATATATATATATTTCAGATATATATTTCAGATATACAGTGTTACTTCCTACCCTACCCTCCCTCTCAGCACTGCTCCTCCCCTTCCTTTCTTATTCTTTTTTTGAAATTTTTTAAAGATTTATTTATTTATTTAAAGGCAGAGGCTGAGAAAGAGAGAGAGAGAGAGAGAATCTTCCATCTGCTCGTTCACTCCCCAGATGGCCGCAACGGCTGGAGATGCACTGATCCGAAGCCAGGAGCTTCTTCTGGGTCTCCCATACGGGTGCTGGGGCCCAAGTCCTTGGGCCATCTTCCACTGCTCTCCCAGGCCATAGCAAAGAGCTGGATCAGAAGTGGAGCAAGGCTAGCGCAGAGTCTCAATAGGCTAATCCTCCACCTGTGGCACCGGCACCCGGGGTTCTAGTCCCGGTCGGGGCGCCGGATTCTGTCCCAGTTGCTCCTCTTCCAGTCCAGCTCTCTGCTGTGGCCCGGGAGTGCAGTGGAGGATGGCCCAAGTGCTTGGGCCCTGCACCTGCATGGGAGACCAGGAGAAGCACCTGGCTCCTGGCTTCAGACCAGTGCAGAGCACCAGCCAGAGTGGCCATTGTAGGGGGTGAACCAATGGAAAAGGAAGACCTTACTGCCTCTCTCTCACTGTCCACTCTGCCTGTCCAAAAAGTGGAGCAGCTGGAACTCGCAGTGGCACCCTTATGGGATTCTGGCACTGCAGGCAGTGGCTTTATCCATTATGCCACAGTGCTGGCCCTTATTTTAATTTTTACAATGACATACTTTCAGTTTATTGTATAATCATAAGATTAATCCACCACTAAGTAAGCAAGCCAAGCTTTTTCTTACTACCGATTTTAGTTCCTTATATATTTAGGATATTAATCCATTGTTGGTTGACTGATTTGCATTTTTTTCTATTTCATATGTAGTGTCTTTATTCTGTTGTTTATTATCTTTGCTGCAAAGATTTTTAGTTTTTTGTATTCTCATTGGTATGTTGTTTTACTACCTATACTTTGGGAATATATCCAAGAAGTCTTCGTGCAGACTATAATTATGCAGCTTTTTCCCAGTTATTTTTTTCATTTTTAATTTTTCTTATTTATTTATTGAAAGACAGAGAGGTAGGGAGTGGTGGTCTTCCATTCACTGGATCATTTCCCAGTTGTTATAGGCATAGGTTATGAGTCTGGACCAGACTGAAACCATGCTTCCAGAACTCAGTCTGGGTCTTCCATGTGGGTAGACTGGATCCAAGTATTTGATCAGAATTTGCTGCTTGCAAGAGTATACATTAGAAGAAAGCTGAATGAGAAGTAGAGTCAGGACACAAAGTCAGAGACCCTGTTGAGAGATGAAAGTGTCCCCAGTGCATTGTAACACTGTGCAAAAAGCCTGACCTCATAATATTGTCTTTTTAAAGGTTGATTTATTTGATTATTTGAAAGGCAGAGTGACAAAAAAAAAAAAAAAAGAGAGAAATCTCTGATTCACTCCCCAAATGACATCAACAGCCAGGTCTGGGACTTACTGAAGCCAAGTGCCAGGGACTCCATTAGGTTTCCCCACATGGAGGGTGGGATCCAAGTACGTAGTACATCATATGCTGCCTTAGATGCATTAGCAGGACACTGGATCAGAAGTTCAGTAGAAGGGACTCCAGTTGGTATTCCGATATGGGATGCTAGAATTGAAGTTAGAGGCTTAAATTACTGTGCCACAATGCCAACACCTAATATTTTTAGTACTCCTACATATCCTTTAGCAAATAACCTATTTATTCTTGATGGCTAACATCTTTGAGTATCAGTAAACATGAGATATCCAATTTGAGTGTCATGGTGAGGTAGAAAATGAAGCTGAGGTATTCTGGTTTCATCTTTGTGTTTCTGTATCATCAAGACTGGTGGAAAGTAAGAGTCACTGTCAGCACCCATAACTTCACCTGAGCCTAATCTCCAGAAACTCACCAAAAGTTGTTATGTAATGGAGTTGAGTGATGCATCAAGAACTCTTTGACAGTGTAAGTCTGTGACTATGCTTTCTGTGACACTGTAAGTCACCAGGGATCATTCTAGAGACAAATATGAAGGTCAGAAAGGCTTCCCAGTTATTCCCAGGTATCCCTATATTAGTTGCATCTCTTTTTATAGCACAGTTACTTGGGTAGTAAAAGGAATATTAAAGGATATCATGTATTAAACAATAAGAAATAGAGGAAATGCTCATGTCTAGGGGGTAAGAAAATTAAGTATGATGCAGTTTAAACTATTACTGTGACTGATTAACAAATCTTATTCATTGGAGGTAAATGATCAACATTTTCAAAATTTCTTTTGTTGTTGTAAAATACATATTGGGTTTTTTAAAGAATCTTTAAATTTTAATCAATGCTGTAATTATGAAAGGATCATCTATTTCCTACTGAAAATTTAAAATGTCACTTATTACTGCTTGATTCACTGGTTTGAACTAATAAAGAACACATTTATTAATCTCAAAGTCAGTGATTAGTAGCACACATTAGGATCATTAGTCAAAAAACAAGTGTTTTACTGCAAGTAACATAATTTGTGAGATGTCAGAGTCAGACCTAGAGTTGAATTTGAAGTCTGCCACTTGAAAATGTTACATTTGGGGTGAAATATTACTATTCATGCAATTTAGTTTCCTCATTTGTAAAATGGTCCCACTCAGGAAGCTAGGATGAGATTAAATCAATAACTGCATCTGAATGCACCTATCTGATGCCTAATCCTTAGGAGATCATCAATAATTTCTACTTTATTATTATTACTTCTTAATATAAACTCAAAGAATACAGCAAAAGGAAATGCCTCATCATGTGGGAATTATTCATTATAATAACATCTAAGGCATGTTAAATTATATACTATTTACAAGACATTTTCTTTATACATAAAAATTATGGGGGCCGGCACTGTGTTGTTCAAGCCCTGGCTTTCAGCACCAGCATCCCATATGGACACCGGTTCGAGTCCTGGCTGCTCTACTTACGATCCAGTTCGCTGCTAACACACTTGGGAAAGTAGCTAAGGATGGCCCAGGTCCTTGGGCCCCTGCACCCACGTGGGAGACCCAGAAGAAGCTCTTGGGTTCAGATTGGCACAGCTCTGTCTGTTGCTCTCATCTGGGGAGTGAACTAGCAGGTGGAAGACTTTCTCTCTGCCTCTGCCACTCTGTAACTCTGCTTTTCAAATAAATAACTAAATATTAATAAAAAGCTATAGGATGGATATCAATAATTATGATTTAAAATGATAGAGGGGTTGGTATTGTGGGACAGCGAGTTAAACCCCCACTTGCAATATGAGCATGCTGTATCAGAGGGCTGATTTGAGTACCAGTTGCTTCAGTTTCAATCCAGTTCCTTGCTGATGTGCCTAGGAAATCAACAGATGATGGCCCAAGTACCTGCACCCCTGCAACCCCACATGGGAGACTCAGATGGAGTTTTGTGAATTGGCTCTGGCCTGGCCAAGCTGTCCATTGTGGCCATTTGGGGAGTTAACCAGAGAATGTATGATCTCTCTATATATTTGTTTCTCTGTTTCTCACTCTCATTTTCTTGCTCTGTGTGCCTCTATCTGATGCTCTGCCTTTCAAATAAATAAATGAACAAAAAAGATAGATATAGGAAGCATTTGCTTTACGTAGTGCTACAGAATATGTATTGAAGACATATGGCACACATAATAGACACAGGACACAGCAAAGTGATCAGGAGAATGATTTTTTGAAACATGATATTGAAATAGCGGTTTTTTATTACAGTAAATTATATTCTGCAACCTAACCTGACAATACCACTTCATTGAGATAGGAGACATTTTTTTTTAAAAAAGATGATTTTTATATTTATATACTGTTAGGTCCTTACCTTACAGTTACTTTCTGAAATATAATCTGGAGGTCATCTGTGTTGCTCATAGATTAGCTGCACATCTGAATCTAAAAGGTTTAAGACATTTGCATTAGATGCAAGACATTCACATTGTGCTCTAGGGAGTGTTTAATGCAATAATATAATAACAGATTGACTGTCAGAACAGCTCTGTTTAGGAAGACGTGCACTGAGATTGCCATTCCAAAACAGTTATTTGTTTTCTTCCCAGCTGAGTTTAAATGTCAGCCAGGCCGATTTCAGTGTGGAACTGGACTCTGCGCACTGCCTGCTTTCATCTGTGATGGAGAGAATGATTGTGGAGACAATTCTGATGAACTCAACTGTGGTAGGTGATTAAATTCCTCACTCAGGAGCATAGAATCCTAATTATGTCTAGGCAGATTTAAATTCAAGCATAGGTCTCAGGTCAGGATTTTTTCTTCTTTCTGTCTTTTAGACACACATGTCTGCTTGTCAGGCCAGTTCAAGTGTACCAAGAACCAAAAATGTATCCCTGTAAACCTCAGGTGCAATGGACAAGATGACTGTGGGGATGAGGAAGATGAAAGGGATTGTCGTAAGTCAAATCAACATGTCCTATTTTTTCTTATTTTTGACTCCCAACTAAAATTGGGTGAAAAATTTTCATCATAGATCCATACAGTTAGAAAAGTAAAGCAGCAATCAAAATCAAGTAATTATAAATAGGTGCCAATTAGGATTATTTGAGGAACATCATAAAAAACAGAGAATAGTGAGTAATGGGTGATTTTTCTTTCAAAGGTACATGGAGACTATACTAAATATTTTTTTTAAGACATGCAGAGTGGACAGTGAGAGAGAGTAAGACAGAGAGAAAGGTCTTCCTTTGCCGTTGGTTCACCCTCCAATGGCCGCCGTGGCCGGCGCGCTGCGGCCGGCGCACCGCGCTGATCCCAAGGCAGGAGCCAGGTGCTTCTCCTGGTCTCCCATGGGGTGCAGGGTCCAAGCACTTGGGCCATCCTCCACTGCACTCCCTGGCCATAGCAGAGAGCTGGCCTGGAAGAGGGGCAAGCGGGACAGAATCCGGCGCCCTGACTGGGACTAGAACCCGGTGTGCCGGAGCCGCTAGGTGGAGGATTAGCCTATTGAGCCGCGGCGCCAGCCATAAATATTCTTTCATTCAATGGACAATACTCATGTATTTACATCATAACTTAAGAGAAGCATAAAAATTAGTTGGTTATTATCCCATCAATTCTTTATTCTTTATCTATCCTAATGTTTTCTATTGACTAATTAGTTACTTGCAATAAAATCCCTTATACTGAAGAGACTTTTTCTTTTTTGCCTCTTTAAAATATTTGTTGAACTTGTAACATGAAATACATAATCTTGGAAAATAACCTATCAAAATTATTTTAATTTAGTATATCATAATAGGCTACTTGAAAGAATAATAGGGAAATATTTTTTATTCTAGTCTACTGGAATTTCCATCTCCCAACAAAACTACAATGACATTAAATAGAAGGCAAAAAAAAAAAAAAACCCAGTTTGTATCATGTGCATACCAGTGTGTAGGCAAGCACACAACAGTGTCTATAGGATAGTATGTTTCACAGTTTTAACAGAACTGCTGTCAACACTTCTGCCTTGCTAAAGTTTTATTTTATTCCTTTAAAAGTTTTATCAGTAAATAATGTGCAGTCATCCAGCAATTTGATTAAGGTAGTACATTCAGAGTAAAGTCAGTGCCTGTTCTTTATGGTTAGCCATTCTAGAAGCTGATCCATTAAGCTGACGACGATTTGTGATGCAGTTTACAGTCTGAGTCTGATGTTCACCACTTCCTTCAAAAACTCAAAAAAACTAGAGATTTTTGATCAATTTTATGCTTCTCATTTTCTTATTCATTTAATGACTTCTGATTTTAGTCTCTTTACCATATTTAAAAATGCTTATGTATAAATTCTTAAATTTGTAGGGAAAAAAATTTGAAAGACCCTGAGTTGTTTATCTTAGGATTATTTTCAAACTATCTAATAGTTTCTTGTAAACTCTGATATTTATCAATTATCATTGCAGAAATACATTTTCCTTACTTATTTTCACTAGGAAGGATATTTAAAGTGTATTTCAGATATTAATGATAATTCTTCACATGTAGAGCCCTATTAATCAAAAAAGAATGCATTTTCAGTGAGCTGTTTTGAACACTTGTGTGTGTCATGACGTTTTATAAGTTTCTGTTCTTTTCCAAAGCCGTATTTTAATAGATGTTTTCCTCTTAAGCTGAAAACAGCTGCTCTCCAGACTATTTCCAGTGTAAAACCACCAAACATTGTATTTCCAAGCTGTGGGTCTGCGATGAGGATCCAGACTGTGCCGATGCATCAGATGAAGCCAACTGTGGTGAGTGGTTGTGACTGTGGATCTTGCCTGCTTGTACTTCTGCAACCACCTGAGTGAAACAGGTTTGCAGGCAATCCTTGCGAATTTGAGGTTTTACATCAGAAAGTTTTGTGTCTGCATTCATAACAAACTTGGGTTAACTGTTTTACAAAAGTATGGAGGGGTAAGATGAATGAAAAAGAAATATGTCTTATTCTAACCCAAAACTAATTATAAAGATCAAAAAAGTGGGATGAGACTGTCATCATATAGTACAGTGTGCTCTTGGTATTAGCATTTAGTAAATAGAAACAAGGCAAAATTGTTTTCATGTTGTTCCAATATTCATTTTTCTGATTAAACAAACAAGATTTATAATTCATTTCATTATTTTTTATTTTTTGAAATAGTGAAAATGGAAAGATAATTAAAACATCTGTTCTGATTAAGCAGATGACACTGATCACTTATTTAGTATTTGTTTCTGAAACAATGTTTTCACTTACAGTGAAATATTTTATTTACCTTAATATCATTTAATTAACACTGCAGAGAAGGGGAATATACTCATTTTGTTTAATTCACTTGATTTTACTTTGAAACTGCCAACAGTGAAATAGAAATGAAGAGGTAGTTGATATGTATAATGCATTTTCTAAATATTTATTAAACATCAATTGGGTTTGTTGACAAACATGCCAACTTGGCATTGTTGGACAAAAAAAGAGTGTAATCTAGAAGTTGATTAGAAAAGACAGTGTTTGTCTGAATTAAACATGGGACTTCCCAGTATCTTAGTCAGAATTGTGTTCACTGCATTTGCTAAATTCCACACACTGCTTTTTTTTAACTTTTACTGGGAAAGGAAACTAATGAAAAAACTGTAGGTGCTCTGAAAACTCCATCTATATGGAGCAACACTCATAAGCTTCATGTATAATCTCTGGCAATAAAAATGTATCTTTAAGTCATTTTCATAATAGCATCCTCCATGTAATTGTTTTGGATCATTATAGCTTACCATAGTATCATAAAACTACCACTTACCCTTTGTGTAATTGATCTTCACAATCAATTCACAATGCCTCAAACTACATTCATCATTGTTTGTCCATAGCAATTATTAAGGACTTTTGCAGGCTAGTTTATGTTACTGGCTAGTTTCCTCTGATGTTTTCTGCTTTTTACTTACCAAAACAAAATAGAATAGTGATATTAACTATAAATAATTTATTGTTTGGTGTGTTATTTCTATATTTTTGCTTCTTCTTTTTCATCACTATGGGTCGATTTTACTGTTTTTGGTATATTATATTGTTCAAACTAATAATTGCCACAATAGCAATGTCTAAAATTTATTTGGTATTAATCATATGGCCCAGAAAATATATTAAATGCTTTACAGCGGCTTCCTCACCTAAACTGCTTATTATCGCTGCTGTATCCCCCACACCAGTTGGGCACAGGAAGATTATATAACATGCCTGAAGTGCCACAGCTAGCAAGTAGTGGACCTGGAACTTGAATCCAGGATTATTCGACACTGAAGACTTTGCACTGAACCTCTGTGGACACAGTATGGATGCCTCTCTTTAATTCAATATAAGGAGAACAATATTAAAATAATTTTGATAATGAGATTATATAGAATTCTCTCAGCCAGAAGCGAATTCCTTCTGAATTCTAGGCCAGCATATATTATTGACACATACATACACACAAATATAATAAGACAGAGTAGTGGTTGCCATTTAATTGTCTCAAATCAGTGTAAAATTTTGCTGCAAGTAGATGTTATTTAATTTAAAGAAACTTTCTTCATCAGACTTTAGTACAGCATTTCACAGTCCTTATGGTTTGAAGGCCACCTTTCCCCTTCACTTTAATAAATATTTGCTCTGTCACATATTTATGCTAATTCTGTTAGCACCTTTTGATGATAACCACTTTTATTCTTTTATTGATGGGAAAGAAAAGCAGCGTATCTTAAAGGTTAATACAATCAACCCTGTCAGAACCTTGTTGCTTGAATCTGTGATATGTTTCTTTGTGGGTAGGATGGTAGTTTGTCTGGAAAAGGGGATATGTTGTCTACAGCCCCACCACTCTGAATGCGCCAGATCTCCTCTGATAGTTCAGCAGTGTCAGGCCTGGTTAATACTTGGATGAGAAAAAAAGAGAATGTTTCACGATTCTGCAAGTCTTATGCTCCCAGGACCTACCCAGATGTACAGAAGACTGGAGTTAAATGTCACTTGAGTGACTAGTCTATTATCTGTTGCAAGACATTAATTTGAAATCCATTTTTTGTAACCTTCCACACTTTCTTCATCCAGTGATAAGTTTAAGGGGAGATTCTCTTAAACTCTTGATGTTCTCCTACTATCTTTATTTTAATTCTATATCTGATCTATGTTTATGTCTTTCACTTTATAGCCTTAGCAGTATATTTTGTTCTACTATGACATATCTTAACTTAAAAAAATTGTTTTGCTCTGGTTTGCCTTAAATTTTACAAATATAAACAGTGTTGAGGAGGAGAGAGAAATACTGAATGAAAATAGACATGAATATCTTAATACAAACAAATACACATGAAATATAGAGAATTAAAAATAAGAATGATGGGCAAATATTTTTAAAGCATTCTATATTTAGTCTACTGATAGCATATAAAGTTTTTGTGGCTTTGTTTCCTTTTTTAATAATTTTATTTTAAATATTTTACAGAAATTGTACATATTTATAGTGTAATATGTAATATTTCCTTGCATGTATGCATTTTGTGATAGCCAGTTGATGTAGGCAGGCAGACAGGATAAAATTGATTATGTTTGTGAGCTGGAAGACCATGCCTTCACCATCCTGTGTGATCTCATGCCCCTACCTGACCCCACCCACCTGTATGCCCACCTGCCAATCAGGCTACGTAACCACTCCCCTTTGGGAGTGAATATAAGGGCTAGAGCAGGGCAGATGTGGGCCCTTCCCTTTTTTGTTGCCCCTCTGGTGCATGGCCTTCAGGCCACCCACTCCCTGCTTTCCTACCTGTATGCTTGTTTCACGTGGCTTGCTCCTGGCCTGCTCTCTGTTTGGAATGGACCCAACTTAGCATCTAGACTTCTCTTTCTCCCCTAAATAAAGCCCACAATCTCCTGTGCATTTCTTTCACTGAATAAAATCCTTAAAACTTACCATGTTGTCTGGTCTATTTAAGGCAGTATTCAGAATTCTTTGAATACATAGCAAAAGCCCACAAGGCTTATTAGTATTGAAAAATTATTAATAAGCAGGACGGTCTAGCAGTCAGGGCAAATTTATGTATTCATTTAAGCATTTAATATTTCTTCATAATGAAAACACTCCCAAACCCTGTCTTCTAATTTTAGTAGAAATATATAGAATAAATTAACATTGTTTTTCTTCATCCTACTATAAAATAGAACCTGATAACCTCTTACCTGTATCTAGCTATAACTTAGAACCTGTCAATCTACCTTTCCCAATTCTTCCCTCTTCATTTCACTGTTCAGGTTCTGGTAACAACAAGGATTATATTTTTGACTTTCTATGAGACCACCTATTTCTATTGAATTTATCACTCATAATTTTAAAATTTAACAACTAGCCTTCATCCTGTGGATAATTGTTATGCTAATCAACAATTTAAGAAGTTTTGAATATATATAATTTAAATATGTTTTAGGAGTTTAAATTTAATAAATTTGTCTTGGTGAGACTTTAGTGTGTTTTAAAATTCAATTAATTATATATTTCCCATCTTATTACATCTTATTTTTGAGATAGCTAAATTTATGCCTTACATTTACATTTAAAATCATGAATCTATTTACGTATATTGATTGATTTAATTTGGAAGAGAGCGAGAGACAGAGAAAGCCACTGGTTCACTCCCTCAAGCTCTGTTAACAGTTGGGGATGGGTTAGTTCAGGGGGAAGTTAGGATCTGGAAACTCCATCCAGACCTCCAACCTGGGAGGAAGAGACTCAAGTACTTGAACCATTACTACTTCCAGGGTGTGCATTAGCAGGAATCTAGAACCGGGAGTGTCAGTGAGACTTGAAAAGAGGGATTCAATATGAGATGTGGGTACTCCAAGTGGTGTCTTGTTATGCCAAATGCTCATATTCTTAAATTTTTTTTAAAAAAAGATTTATTATTTATTTGAAAGAGATACAGACTGAGAGAGAGAAAGAGTTCTTCCACCTGCTGGTTCACACTTGAGAAGGATGCAATGGCCAGCACTAGGCCAACCAGGAGCCAGGAGCTTTATACTGCTTTCCCACATTGGTAGCAGGATCTCAAACACCTGGGCTTCTTTTACATCTTCTACTGCATTAGGAGGGACCTGTATCAGAAGTCGTGCAGTCAGAACATGAACTAGTGCCCATATAGAATGCCAGTGTTGTAGGTGGCAGCTTTACCTGCTATGCCACAATGACAGCTCCCATAAATATCTTTTTTAAAAAAAACAACTTTCAGCTCTATTTCTATGGAACTGAAGAGTTAACTCCATGATACCCATATAAATTATGACAAGATAGTTAACACTTCATTTAGTGAGATGTATTAAGTGAAAAACACTAAGAAATTACATTATATATAAGTATACATATTTATTATGTATATATGAAATACATATTAATTATGTATTTATTATGTATATTAATTGCTACATTCTTATATCTTAAGTAATTAATTGTGTGTGTGTGTGTATATATATATATATATACACACATACAGACACACATGGTGGGGGGAGAGAGAGAGAGAGAGAGAGAGACATGCTTGACTTGTTACAACTTGGCATTGCCTTAATTTGGCCATGATTTAAAGAGGCATTTACCTTTCATGGACATATCTGATCAGTTGAGAGCCTGTGACTGAAGCTTGGCTGCTAGGTTGACTGAGACACAGCCTCTTGCTAAAAAAGATACTGTTAGAGGATTCCATTTGTTTACATACTGATATAGGTTGTGTTTGCTACAGAGAAACAGATACCAAAACAGCTTTAACGCAAACTGAATTCATTTCAACAATTGTTAATAGAGCTTTTAAAATTACTTCTTTGAAGTTTACTTTAAATCCTATTGGATGAAAAAGTTTTATATACTTTTATCAGACTGTAGATGTTGACTGCTCTTGTATGGCTATGCCACTATTTATTACAATATGGGGCAAACATCAGATTTCAATGCTTAACCAAAGTAAATAAATTTACCCAATTGAAATAGCTCCAAGATACTCATTTGGAAACACAACTTCAAATTTTCTACATCTCTGCCTACTGTGTTCTATTTTACTAATTATGGATTTAAGGATTTGACCAACCTCTACTAGATTTATACCTCCCTGCACGCTAATCAGAGTTGACATTTCCTGCAGCTTGAATCTTCCAATATAGTATCAGAATCTGAGTCTTTCCATTATTTTGCTCTCACCATTTTATAGCTGAGACTCCTATTTCCCTGGATTCCTGTAAAACATTGTCTTTCTGTCATTTATTTTTCCTGCTGAGGCTCTCCCAGTCAATTCTGCACTCATGCCCCAACCTTTTAGATGCCATTGTTCTGCTTCCTTTCTGCTGTCTTGCTTTCTACTTTCTTCTCCGGCCTGCCTTCATCTAATCTAATCTTCTATGTTGTCAGAGAAAGTCTCGCCTCCATGTAGCTTCAGGCATCATTGGTTAAATTTGAACAGTGGTTTTTTAAACTGCTGATTGGTTAATTATATTTAATTAATGTGGGGCTAGGGCTTGTGAGAGCAGCTTGTCTCACCATTGCAGTTTTTTTGCTTTCTGTCAGCTGATTTTTCCAACATGAAACTGAACATATTCAAATGATATAGCTGATGAACGTGTGTCCTTATTTTCTCTTTAATGCATGTCTAGAACATTTGAATCAGCTTTACTTAAGGTATAAGAATGTAGCAAACAGATTCTTTAATGTTAAAGCAAGTGCATATTAAAGCATAAAATATTTTAAACATAAAGACATAAGCATCATGCATCATTTTAATACCTATTCTAAGATAACACCTTTAAGATGTTAACATTTGTATAGAAATACCTCTGTCATTTTCCCATCTATTCTTCCAACTGTCCTGAAGTAGTAATATATTATTCACATACATTCATTTTTAAAATTTTAATTCACACTCAATATATGTATGTTAAAGTTAATACTATTTTAAAAGTTAACATAAATGGCATAATAGGTTCTAATTATTTTGAAGCTTAACATTTTCTAGCATTCCAATACATTATTACATAGAATGTAATAATACATTTCCCTATTGATGTTTGTTACTACATGTTGCAATTATGAAACACTTACTAGCAAACCAGGCACCAAATATTTCCTACAACCTGTGGTACAGAAACTGTGAAGTTCATTGACTTCTTATTTATCATCTTAATTATCACCTTGTATGAAAGTTCATCTTAAGCAGGTGTGACAACATTAAGAGGTTGGATTCTGCTAATCCCAGTCAGAGACAGATTAAATCATGTTGAGGGTGGAGAACCTGGAACTGGCCCGAGGAGAGAAGCTCCAATATTGAAGACAATAAATCATGATATTTTAATCTAGTTATTTGTGTATTTATTTTGGAAAGTTGTTGAACTTATACTAGAATGACATGTAGCATATATAATTTCTCCTACTTGAAGATAAGCCATTGGGGAAAGTTCTGAACTCTAAATACACAAAAGATAATGTGCTAAATACTATATCCTCAAAAACAAGGACACATAAGTAATCTGTTTAGTATTTTTAATCAGTGTTCTCTGAGTTTAAATGTATGTTACAAGTTTATATGCAATATTTTAACTAGCAAACCAATTGTCTGAACATCCTCAAGTTCCTCTACCTTCCATGTGGCTGTTATGGCTACTTAGGAATGTAGCTGGTATTGCAAATAGATTGTTGCTGGGAAACACTTAAATGTTCTAACATATGGTACCCCATTTTAGCTACTTAGAGGAGTGGCATTGTGTGTGTTCATGGTAGCAGTCAAGAAATGGAAGCAGCCTTTATCCAACATGTTCTCTGGAACTTTGCTGATCTCCACTCAGAACTTCTACCCACACATTCTGTTCTCTGGAATCTGAATCCTGTACTATGGCCTGTGCTGTGGAGGGTGAGCATCATCTCTCACTGTCAGAGTGCAGGTTTGGCTCTGTCTCCACGTCTCCAATCCTGGTTTCTTTCAGTTGTGCTGATACAAGAAGCCCCTTGAGCCTAGATCCCCAGAGAAGCACGATAAACTCTGAGAGACCCCCCACGTCTTGTAAGGACTCAGGATTGCCACCTCATGCTTATCTATATAACTGTCACCCACTTTAACGTCACAGAATTGCTCCTAAACTTTATTAGATGTTTTTTCCTGGAAGCACGGCCCCTCCCCAAGATAAGCCCAAGACAGTGTCTTCCCAGTGCTTTTGACCTACCTTGGATCAATCATCATGCTGCCCCGATTGCTTGAGGTCCACAGTATCGAAACTCTCCACACAACTTCCACTCCCTTGTCCTTCTCACCATCTCAGGATCCAAAAAGGGAGATTCTCAACCCTCTCTACCTGTCTTCAAGAAGTTTTTCTAAACCATAGCTTATTCATTGTGGAGATAACACTTGTCTACTCTACTCCCTACTTGGGCAAAACAGATGTGGAACAATAAAATATGTGAGGACTAGAAATGAAAACTATATTGGTTTACTTATTTCCAAGGTTTTTATTTTATACATATTTGATCCCAAATGATTTATAAAATAGCACTTAAAGATATCATATGGATTCATTAACTATCAGAATATAAACATATTGCTTGGTAACTGCCAGGTACATCTTTTAAAAACAATTATGTAGCTGTATATCCCCACTTTTAAAACGTGATATCTAAATATTCCATTATCTTTTTTAATATCCCATTATCTTATTTTTAATGGAATCTTTTACAAATAATTTTAACTTCTGGTATATTTCTAAACTTTTAAAGTAGTTATGTGATTTTTGAAAAATTTGGTAATGTAGGGAAGCATTTTCTATGTGTAGAGAATCTTCTTTAGTTCATTAAGATTTTTATACTATGCTACTACTATTATATCACTACATTTTTTTGATATATGTTTTCTCATCTGTTTTCTTCCCAAAAGTAAATTTTTCTCCTTTTTCTGTCAATGCTATTTGTGTGTGTGTGTGTGTGTGTGTGTGTATGAAAAAGAGAGAGCAAATGAGTTCAGGAGGGGGAGGAGGAGGTGGGAAAGAGCACAATAGCACCTCTTTTGTGTTGAGATATTTTGCTTTCAACAGAGCCCTTGAAGGAAAGCTATCTGTATGAATAAGATGAGGATATTTTCTTCTAGCTTCTGTACAAAGAAATGAATTACCTATATGGGAATCATTAAGTATTCTACATGGAATGAACAAATTTAGTCTTTTTATAACTCTCATTCATTGATGTCAGTAATGTTCACTCATTTTCTATCAAAAGGTTGTGCAATTATTTGTTGACATTTTCTTTATTTTATTATCTCTTAACAATAAGTAGAAAGTGGGAAATTTAATTTTTGTTGCACAAACATTAAAAGGAACCTACATGATGAGTCTTGTCAAATATTCTGGACTCTGGGCTGGCGCCGTGGCTCAATAGGCTAATCCTCCACCTGCAGCGCCAGCACACCGGTTTCTAGTCCCGGTCAGGGCGCCGTATTGTGTCCTGGTTGCCCCTCTTCCAGGCCAGCTCTCTGCTGTGGCCCGGGAGTGCAGTGGAGGATGGCCCAAGTGCTTGGGCCCTGCACCCCATGGGAGACCAGGAGAAGCACCTGGCTCCTGGCTTCGGATCAGCACGGTGCGCTGGCCAAGAGCGCGCTGGCCACGGCAGCCATTGGAGGGTGAACCAACGGCAAAGGAAGACCTTTCTCTCTGTCTCTCTCTCTCACTGTTCACTCTGCCTGTCAAAAAAAAAAAAAAAAAGTAAAAGAAAAATATTCTGGACTCTGATTTGATATGTAGTAAAATCTAGATGAGGAAATAACATTTTACCCAATTGATATTTTAATTGAGTTTGTAATGAAAGGAAACTAAATATTTCTGTGAATAAGAAATTTATGTTGATACAATTTAATTGTTTTGAGTCAGAAAGCTAATATTTTGTATTGTTTAAAAGCTTCCTTTGTCATTCATTATGCTTTCCTAATCCTTTGCAAAGTATATTTGGTTGTCTAAGAACACATAACACATACACACATGGACACAAAAAAGTGATTACAGACTCATACTAATATGTGAAAATAGTAAGAATTAGATATCTTACAGAAAAAAAAAGAACAAATAAGAAATATAGAGCTTTAAAAATCTCCCACCTCAGACCTATTTTTAGAATATGACCATTTGCTTTAGGTTATACAATTTTGTCACATGAGATTTTGGTCAACTGCTTTTTGGACTGATGATTTCCACAGAGAATATTTTACCATTTCTATTTTCAGGTATTATTCAATTGTGCTCAGTACGATGTTTATGTAATTTGCTATGTGTTAGTGAATGGAAATGCAAAGGTTGACATAATGTATTGCTTTTTTTTATTTTTCCCAACAATCACATGTGGTAATGTATCTTTGTGGAGAAACTATGATGTTCAAAATCACTTTTAAAATATAGATGATGATATGCCAGAATCAGTATCAGGGTCTATATAATGAAAGTGCTCATTGTGAGCAGCTATACATTTTAAGTTTTAATACTTATATGTAATACTGAAAACAAAAGATCTGTTGCAGAGTTTCTTTTTTTTTTTTTTAAGATTTATTTATTTGAAAGTCAAAGTTACAGAGAGGCAGAGGCAAAGAAAGAAAAAGGTCTTCCATCCACTGGTTTACTCCTCAGATGGCCACAATGGCTGGAGCTGTGCCAATCCAAAGCAAGGAGCCAGGAGCTTCCTCTGGGTCTCCCATGTGGATGCAGGGGCCCAAGGACTAGAGCCTGCTTTCCCAGGCCACAGTGGAGAGCTAGATAGGAAGTGGAGCAGCCGGGACTTGAACTGGCACCAATATGCGATGCCAGCGCTGCAAACCGGGGCTTTAACACATTGCGCCGCAGCACTGGCCCTTGCAGTTTTAACTGCACCATTTATTAACTGTGTGATCTGTGTATACTGATCAGATATCAAGTAGGCGATATTTTGATGTCCCATCAATCTTTTTTTTATTTTTTAAAGATTTTATTTATTTCAGATATAGAGTTACAGAGAGTGAGAATGAGTGACAGGGAGAGAGGTCTTTCTTCCGCTGGTTCACTCCCCAGCCAGGAGTCAGGAGCCTCTTCTGAGTCTTCCGCATGGGTGCAGGGGCCCAAGCACTTGGGCTTCTGCTGCTGCTTTCCCAGGTCATAGCAGAGAGCTGGATTAGAAGTGGAGCAGCTAGGACTAGAACCAGTGCCCATAAGGGATGCCAGCACCACGGGTGGAGGATTAACCTACTGTACCACAGCACTGGCCCCTATCATCAATCAGTCTTAAATTTAGTGTCTAGGATGCAAGTCTTCTCAGATTTTTCATGTCATTTAGTCACTGTTTATAGGCTAAGTGGTCATATGAAAACAATGGAAGGGGAGGGAATGTGTTATAGGGTGTAGTTTGAGAAAACTATCACCTTGTGCAGTTACAAGTGTGAGTAAGTTATTGTTTATTCTTATTGTCATTTGAATATTATCCCCTAATTAATATTTCTAATTATTAAAATCTTGATTAGAGCTTATAAAAATGATATCCCCAAAAACAGTCTGTGAGGGATTTTACTTGAAGTAGAATTGCCTACAACGATTGGATCCAGGAGTTGGTCCTATAACATAATTGACTAGGCTTCCCTCCACCTGCAGTGTCAGCATACCATATGGGCAACAGTTCAAGACCTGGCTCTTCCACTTCCAATCCAGCTCCTGCTAATGTGCCTGGGAGAGCAGCAGAAGATGGCTCAAGTACATGGGCCCCTGCACCCACATGAGAGGCCTGGAAGAAACTCCTGGCTCCTGGCTTTGGATCACCCCAGCTCTGGCCATTGTGGTCATTTAGGGAGTGAACCAGTGGATGGAAGATCTCTTTCTCTTTCTTCTCTGTAATTTTGCCTTTCAAATAAATAAATAAAAATGTTTAAAAAAAAAAAGAAAAGAAAAATAGGGTTCTGGCCGGCGCCGCGGCTCACTAGGCTAATCCTGCACCTGCAGCGCCGGCACACAGGGTTCTAGTCCCGGTCGGGGCGCCGGATTCTGTCCCGCTTGCCCCTCTTCCAGGCCAGCTCTCTGCTGTGGCCCGGGAGTGCAGTGGAGGATGGCCCAAGTGCTTGGACCCTGCACCCCATGGGAGACCAGGAGAAGCACCTGGCTCCTGCCTTAGGATCAGTGCAATGCGCTGGGTGCAGTGCGCAGGCCGCGGTGGCCATTGGAGGGTGAACCAACGGCAAAGGAAGACCTTTCTCTCTGTCTCTCTCTCTCACTGTCCACTCTGCCTGTCAAAAAAAAAAAAAAAAAAAAAAAAAAAAAGGAAAGGAAAAGAAAAATAGGGGTCAAAGGCCATAGAAATAAAACAGAGAACAGATCTTCCCTGGGACCTGTTTATGATTATAGCACTGCTCTTCCCAATCTTATTTTCTAAATAGAGACAAACTCCTAATATATAAATGCTTCCCATTTGATATTTTAATTGATTTTGACTGATATTGAGGTAAAACTGAAGAAATATAAACTATAAAAATAACTATGTATCTATCATACCTAAATTATGTTTACATATATTTAATCTGAGTTCATCAATGTGTGCTCTTCTATAATCATATTTTAATATGCATTTTCTGGTAAATACTATTATCATTTTAAGTAAATGTAGGATCACTTCTTTTAGCTCCTTAAAATCAATTCTTTAGGAATTGAGTATTCCAACAACTAATTATTAAATGATGAGTAGAGGACCTGTAAAAAATCATTATCAATATTTTGGCAACTTATTTTAAATATAATGTATAATGCACCATATAATTATAATTAATTATGCCATAGGACGTGTGGCATCTAACCTGTTTCAATTTGTTGAGGACATTTCTTTTTTTAAGCTTTATTTATTTGAAAGATAGAGTTACAGAGAGGCAGAGGCAGACAGAGAAAGAGAGAGAGAGACGGAGAAATCTTCCATTTGCTGGTTCACTCCATAGATGGCCGTAAAGGCTGGAGCTCCACTGATATGAAGCCAGGCGCCAGGAGCCTCTTCCAGGTCTCCCGCACAGATGCAGGGGCCCGCCCAAGCACTTGTACCATCCTCTACTGCTTTCCCAGGCCATAGCAGAGAGCTGGATTGGAAGTAGAGCAGCTGGAACTTCAACCAGCACCCATATGGGATACCATCCCTGGAGGCATTTATCCACTACACTACTGAGCCGACCCCATACTGCTTTTATATAGCAATTACTATCTGTGTATCAGGAAGTTGGTTGCCTCATAAGGGCATTTATAACTGCTTCAAAAATTTGCAGTAGGTAGTGTATTACTATATTAATTTATAGACACTTACCCTAGAAGTTCTCTGGGTTAACTCAAGAGTTATTTGCATTAGCTTATACCTTGTTCCACTATGGTCACCTCTTCTCAAGGAGAGAATCTTTTGGGATTGATCAGTTTTTCAAGTGTGGTTATTGTAATATCTAAAACCATAAGATTCTTTTGAAGGAATGTCAAAGAGTTCATGGAAATTGGCATTATGTAGTCTTCTCATAATACATGTTTTTCAAGAACTTGTTGAAGATCCCTTATGGCCATGGATTTCAAAATATTTTTGCGCCAAATTACATTTACCTTTGAACTCCATTTTCCATTAACTTTTTGAAGTTTGCTTGTAAAACTGGACATTGTGCATTAAAAACCAGGCTGCCTAGCTTTTAAAAAAATCATAGGGACACAGAAACCTGCCTCCAGTTAGCATAAAGCAATTTATGAATTCTGTACCCTGATCATTGAGTTTCTTTTGATTAAATGACATTTGGTTGAATCAGAGAGAAAAAGAAAATTAAGAGTCACTAATATACCTACCGGCAAAAACATATATATATATATTTTTTATCTTTCAGGATTTACCATATCCATTTTTGTAACATTCTAAAAAAAGTTGTAACACAGATTTTCAAATGCTTGTTAAAATTTATATTATAAATACAGTATTTAAAAGCCTTATTTTACTAGTGAGGAATTTAAAAACTATATGTAAGAATGAACTTCAAGGAGATCTCTTGTAAGTGCCTAATATTCTTGTTTTTTAAAGATTTATTTATTTGAAAGGCAGAGTTACAGAGAGAGTTAGAGACAGGACAGACAGAGAGGTCTTTAATTTGCTCATTCACTCCACAAATGGCTGCTACGGCTGGAGCTGAGCCCATCAAAAGCCAGGAGACAAGGACCACACAGGGAATCTGTTCTGCCCTCAGAGCGGGCACAAATTCTCCTTCAGTCTCCCACTGGGTTGCCAAAGTTACAGAATTGTAGCATCTCTGGAGAATTTTCTCCCCCACCGTCTCTTTTTTCACAGTCTCAGTTCAGTAGCACCACAAATTCACTAGGTCCTAATCTCCTGTTAATTCACCCCGCCCAGAGTCAGGTTTTTCTGCTAGGCTCAGGGCCGGTGCAGACCTGAGGTCGCTCTGCTTATGACGTATGTCCAAGATGGCGCCTGCTCTTTGTCTTGCTCGCCTTAGAGAGGTGAGCGGAGAGAGAGAAACCCGTGTCCGTATTGGTCACTTTTTTTTCTCTCTCTCTTCTAGTTAGCCTGGTGAACTTTTCCCCCCGGGGGTCATTCCCTCTAGTCTCCTCTTTCCGCTTGCCTGCTGGTGTCTCGGGCTATTGAGGTTTGGCCCACCTCGTGTTCCAGCGCTGGTGTGTTGAGTCTGCCGCTGGTGTCCCTAACTGTGGGCTCCCACGCTCTCCACGCAGGTCCACTGTGAATCACTCATTCCGGAAGAGTTTCTTCTGCTGTTTCTTCCCCTACTCTTCCTTGAACCTGCAGTATCTCCACTTTTATTAAACTGTCTCTCCCCGGACGATCAGTGTGCTCCCTTCCTATTCTGCCATCTTGCCGCTCCCTCTTAAAGTTCTCAAATTTCTTATGAGCATAAAGAAGTTCACTGGGAAAGTAGAATTTTATGAAGACAAGAAAATCATGACAAGTAAAACTAAGTTTTCAAGGGCATGACTAAATATATTCCATAGTAGATGAGAGTCATCATCCATTCTATCTGACAGTGATTCTATAGGATAGTTTTTACAATTTTATTTTTTAAAAATGGATAATAGTGGTCCATATCAAATATTATTAACTCTCTTTCAAAACATGATAGGAATCATAAATATTTTATGAGTGAATTTTTTGGGAAGATTTATTTAGTTATTTGAAAGGTGGGGTGACACAGAGAAGCAATGGAGAGAGTTTGGTCAGTCTGCTGATTCCGTCCTCAGATGGCCATAACAGCTGAGCTGGGAGTCAAAAATCTCTCACATGAGTGCAGGAGCCCACGTACTTGGATCATCTTCCACTGCTTTCCTGTGTACATTTGTAGGGAGCTGGATAGAAAGCAGAGTAACTGGGAATTGAAGCAATGCTACCATCTGGGATGCCAGCAGTGCAATCAGTGGTTTAATCTGCTGTGCCATGATGCCTGACCCTATGAATTGTTCTTTTATGTTTTGGAAAAAGTATGTAAGTTTGGGGTGGGATGTAGAGAAACCTTTCATATAATTTTGAATGGACAGAAAAATATGTGCCAAATTATATTTTTCAAGGGACCCCGGAACACTCACCCTGTTTCGCAGACTTCTCTCATGATTTTAAGAAGTCCAAGAATTTCTCAAGAAAGTATATTTCAGATTTCTTCAACACAAAGTAATTCATGCTAGTCTTCATGGTCAAGCTTCTACTGGGTTGAATCCCCTGAGTAAAGAAATGCTATTAATTATTTTAGAACTTGGTAGGGTTAACACTTCTTGATTAACTGAATGAATAAACATATATTTTGATGTTTAGACCATTGTATTTTCTCCTACTTGGAAACTTCATATTTATTTTATTTATAAGTTCATTTTATAAATGCTAGTATCTTTCATGTAGGTGAGTCAAGGTTTTTGTTACACTTCCTGGTAGTGTCTGAAAATATACAGATCCATTCTTTTTTAGGTACATGCCAAGAGTTATGGCAGGGAATACTCCCATTCCTCAGGCTCTATGCACTATAGAAGCCGTGCAAAGAATTGTAATGTTGCTTTAAAGGATTTATTTGTGTACTTATTTTATTTGAAATACAGCTATGGGAAAGGCAGAAAGGAAGAGAGAGAAAGAGAGAGAGAGCAAGCAATATGGAGAAAGATAGAAATGGAGAGAAAGAAGGGGAGAGAAACAGAGAGAGGGACAGAATTCCCAAATGCCATCAAGAGCTAGGGGTGGAACAAGTGGAATTTAGGAGCTGGGCACTTAATCTTATCTCCCATGTGGGTGGCAGAGACTCAGTTCCTTGAGCCAACACTTGTTGCTTCCTCAGGTGCACATTATTCAGAAGCCAGAATCCGAGTTGAGCTGGAATTCAAACCCAGACCCTCTAATAATGGATGCTGTGTAGCAAGTGGCATCTTAATCTGTTACATCAAATGCCTAACCCTAATGTTGCTTTTTAAAATAATGCCTGCATTATACAATTATAAAAATATTCCTCTTACTTTTGGGGATCTATTCATAGAATCAATTCTAGAATTATTGTTGCCTGTTATTTTTATGAACTATGAATAAATAAATTATTGTTAAATAGATTAAAATGTGAATGGGTATTGAGAAAAGGATATTTGTTCATCTGAATATTACTTTCTCTTAGAATGTTTTCAAACACGTAACTGCAAAAATGAGGTTTATTAATACCATTTTATTCCAATTTACTAAAAAATTAAACTACAAGAAAGGATTCCTCTTTGTTTTTCTTGATTTATAAATCTTGGTAATTGACTCCTGAGCTCCAAACCGTGCAGATCTTTTTTTGGAAGATATTTTAAAGACTTGGCACTAGAAGCTGTATTTGTTGGCACTGAAGCAAATGTAAGAAATGAGCATGCTAAAAAATTTTCTAGATTATAATAATTAAACCCAAAGTAATCACATGTGACTTTGTCGGCAAAAGATATACCTATCATTCAAGAGATATTGCTATGGAGTTAGACACAGGTGATGCTAACCTTAAATTCCTGAACTTTTGTCATGCCAGTCAGTTTTCACAGCTGGAATTACTATTTCTTGAGAGTGCAAAATCATCTGTCCACTTGGTTTCAGTTTTTGGTTCAATGCTGTGACTCAGTAATTTTCGGCATCTTACTGACAGATGGAAAATGCTCACTAACCGTGTTGTTGAATTAACATGGAATTCATTTGTAGGCCACGATAGATGACAGTGCTGAAAATGTCTAGTCCACTCAGTTTCTCCTGCAATACTTACATTGTTATGAAGTTTATTGACTCCTCTTATGTAAAAGGGTCAGTAGAGCTCATTAGGTTAAAGTAGGTCCACATATGTCATCTCCATCTAAACAAACTGATAAGCAAAAACACTGTTATGCCTAGATTAAATAGACATACTATACATTAAGCCTATTTATTCATTATTTTCCTTTTCTAATAGAATTTGTTAATAGGATAACATTATCTTGTGGATATAAGTCCTTTGTTTAAGAATTCTCAAATTAAGCTCTTTCACTGTCATCCTGTATCATCCATTTTTAAACCGTCTCTCTGCAGGGATTATATTTTCCATTATGTTAACCAGGTTTATATTTCTCCCCTGAAGCTTTCCCAAATTCTTTGCTTTGTTTATGATCCAGAGAATAGAATGCAGCACTTTTCAGAAAAAGTCTTGACTATCTCATTGTTGTCTGTACCTGTATGCTTGCATTGTACTGTAATATTGTATTGGATTAAAAGCAAACACATAGAAAGTGTTCACAGTGTTGATCTGTGGCCAAGTTCTAGGGCCCAAACTCAATTCCAGATTTTTTCCCACATATTCTGTCAGATTTTCAGTGTCATGTATTTATGATCTTCTTCCATATTTTTATCTTCTAAAAAGGATCCAAAGAAACCTACTATCCCACTTGTAAAGTTATGAGTTCCATCAGATTAATTCTTATATCTTCTATTCCTTACTTTACCACCAGATAAATATTTGAGGGATGTATAAATAAAGAAAATAATAGAAATCTAGGCTTTCTTTGGTGCAGCCAAAAGTAAGACATTTCTCCCTTAACTCTAGGATTTGGTACTCGAGTTTCACTTTTATGTGTGGCTCCATGTATTGTTTACTATTGTATAAATATTGCCTTCTTCCTTTGATTAGTTTAATAGTTTGGGGTTTGCCGGTGTGTGAAATTGATTAAATTGTGGGAAGGTTTGAATGTATGAAAGCACTGACACATTATGTCAACCCCGTTCAATGAGTTGTCCCTCTTCATCTGTAGGAAAGAAAGGAAAGTGGCAGTACTTGGGCCAGCTTCATGAAAACAGTCTGTTAACTGGAGTTACTGGGAACAGAACTCCTTTCCTGATTTTAACACTGATTGGATAGAATTCTTCAAGTTTCTTCTATTTCTTCATTTCTAAATGGGCTTCATATTTTCAGACCTGGAAAGCTTATGAGAAACTTAAAAATACATAAGTGTATATGAATGGGTACATAGTAGACACTCAAAAAATCTGTGTCACTTTCTTGACATTCTGGCATTATAATAGAGAGAACAAATAAAAAATTTAAACAAATAGCATAACATTTTGTGATATTATAATAAGAATGGTTCTGTAAAGTCTTGCATTTCTTATCAAGATAGGAGAAAAGACAATGCATAGTTAGAATTAACAAAGTTTATGACTTATGAGATAATATGCTCAATGTAATAATAACTGTTAAAGGGCATATGAATAGTATGAATCTTCAGATCTATGTTTCTTAATTTCTACAACAGCTAATAACTCCAATTCAGTATATACTATATTTGTGAATCCTATATGTTTAACAATTTTTACAGTTTTTTGAGGTATAACTGACATAGAGTAAGCCACATATATGTTAAACAATGTGCTAAGTTTTAACAGGTGTTTAAACCCATGAAATATCATGACAATTAAGATAATGAATATACTTATCACTTCTAAAAATTTATTTCCCACAATCTCCTGGCATCTGTCCTCTAAAGGCAATCACTTACCTGCTTTCAGTCACTTTGAACTAGTGTGCATTTATATAAAACTGGAGCCATACACTGTGAATCTGTTTTCTATGTCTCATTTCACTGAACTTATTTATCCTGTGATTTATCCATGTTGATAATTGTATCAAATATTTAGTCTTTATAATACTGACAAGTATTCTGTTGTAGGTATATACCACAGTATTTTTTATCCATTAACCAATATATGATCATTCAGGTTGATTCAAATTTTGGAATATTACAAACAATATAAACATTTATATATTAGTATTTGTATCTATACAAAGCCTTCTAACCCAAGGAATAGAAAATTAGGTCATATCATAAGCATATGTTTAACATTTTGTTTAGTTTTATAATTAATTTTTATTAACATAAAATAATCATACATATTTATAGGGTATAACATGATATGGCAATACATATATACAGTGTGTACAGATCAAATCAGGATAGGTAGCATATCTGTTTCCTTCATGTCTTTGGAGCCTTAAAACTCCTCTGTTCTACTATGTTATAGTTTTATTTTTTCTACTTCTAAATAGAATATAAATGTGCTGTTATGAACAATAGTCACCCCACTGTACCACAATTTGTTGATTGTATCTGTGTCTTTTTCTTTTAAAGATTTTATTTATTTATTTGAGAGGGAGAGTTATAGACAGACAGAGGGAGAGACAGAATAAAAGGTCTCCCATCCATTGGTTCACTCCCCAGATGGCTGCCACGGCCACAGCTGGGCCAATCCAAAGCCAGGAACCAGGAGCTTCCTCTGGGTCTCCCACGTAGGTGCAGCGGCCCATGTGCTCGGGCCACTTCTACTGATTTCCCAGGCCATC
This sequence comes from Oryctolagus cuniculus, assembly GCF_964237555.1. Taxonomy (NCBI): domain Eukaryota; kingdom Metazoa; phylum Chordata; class Mammalia; order Lagomorpha; family Leporidae; genus Oryctolagus; species Oryctolagus cuniculus. The sequence continues at coordinate 102,442,296 of NC_091434.1, forward strand.
AGCAGAGAGCTGGATCAGAGTAGAGCAGTTGGAACACGAACCGGTGCCCACATGGGATTTCAGTGCTGTAAACAGAGGCTTAGCCTACTGTGCCACAGCACTAACCACTCACTTTTTGTCTTGATACCAGTTTCTACAACCCCTTCCCCTAAACCTCCCCTTTTAAAGACAATACTATTTACATTCTCACTCCAGTATTTCAGGATGCCAGTTCCTCCACATCCTTGCCAATAGTTGATACTTCTAAATTTGCCAATCTAATAAACATGTACTATATCCCATTATAGTTTTAATTTTAAATTCTTTAATGACCAATGATACTGTACAATATTTTATGTGCTTATCTGGTATCTGTATATCTTTTGCAAAGTGCAAAATCATCATTTTCCCACTTATATATGAATTCTTTCTTTTTGTGTTATTGAGAAGTCCAAGTTATTTTAATATTCTGGGTTCAACTTTTTCAGATCTTATTTTTTACAAACATTTATTTTCCTCATAGATTGTACCTGTCTTTTTCACTATTTTCCTTATACTTTGAATTAATTTTCTCTTCTGGTTTTAGTTTATTGTATTATAAAAGCTGATTTATTTATTTATTTGAAAGTCAAAGTTACACAGAGAGAAGGAGAGGCAGAGAAAGAGAGAGGTGTTCATATGCTGGTTCACTCCCCAATTGGCCGCAACAGCCAGAGCTATGCTGATCCGCTCCGGGTCTCCCATGCTGGTGTAGGGGCCTAAGCACTTGGCCCATCTTGTACTGCTTTCCCAGGCCATAGCAGAGAGCTGGATCAAAAATGGAGCAGCCAGGACTTGAACCAGTGCCCATATGGATGACGGCATGGCAGGCACCGGCTTTACTTGCTATGCCACAGTGCCAGACCCAGTTCTAATTTTTTTTTAAATATTTATTTATTTATTTGAAATAGTGACAGAGAGAGGTAGAGACAGAGAGCAAAAGAGAGAGAGGTCTTCCATCCTGTGGTTTTCTCCCCAAATAGCTGCAACGGCTGGAGCTGAGCCTGTCTAAAGCCAGGAGCCAGGAGCTTCTTTGAGGTCTCCCATGTTGGTCCAAGGGCCCACAGACTTGGGCCATCCTCTGCTGCCTTCCCAGGCACATTATCAGGGAGATGGATCAGAAGTAGAGCAACTGAGAATTGAACCAGGTGCCCATATGGTATGCAGGCACTGCAGGCTGGGGCTTTAACCCTTTGTGCTACTGCTCCAACCCCCAGTTCTAATTTCTAAATTGAATTTTTATTTTTTCTTCCAACCCTAGGTTATTTTGAAGTGTATTATTTTATGATTTCCAAATTATTGTAAATACTCCAGATATTAGTCTCTGATTTAATTCTACTTGTGATTAGAATTCATATTTTAAACAACTAGAATTATTTTAAAAGTATGCAGGCATTTTATTGTCCAGAATTTGTTCTGTCTTAATAACGATTCCATGAACATTGGAGGAGAAGATGTTCTGCTCTTCTGGTGTTGAATATGCTATACATTTTAATGAGATCAACGTAGGTGATAGAGCTGTATAAATCTTCTACTTCTGACTTTTTCTTGTTTGTGTACTTATCCCAACATGTATTATGCAGTTGGTATGAACTATCTGACTGTAATTGTGCATCTAGATATTTCTGTTTGAAATATATAACGGCTTTTGATTCATGAATCTTGAAATTTTGCTATTTGTGCACCAGGTGTTAGAGTTATGTTTCTTCTGATGAGCGAACTCATTGACCATTAGAAAATAGTTTTTTTTTTTTTTTGCCCTTGGCAATAGTCTTTGCTCTGAAATCTACTTTGTCTGACAGTATTAGGGTCTTTCCATGTTTCTTTTGATTATTATTAGCATTCAATAACTGTGTTCTGTATTTTTGCTCAATATTTTGTCTTCAGGAATATCTCCCTAAGTAGCAGTGAAGTGAAATAATTTTGGAATGCCATGCATATCTACATTTTTGGAATGTTATGCATATCTACATTTTGTATTTATTTGGTCCACAGTAAGGCGGGGTTGGGATGGGTTATTTCAAAATCTGGAGATTTATCTATGTTTGGAAGATACTAAAAGCCTGGTCTATACACCAGGAGATAAATGCCACCCTTGAAAAAGTGTGTTGCCTAGGAGTCCCCCTGGGAAATCAGTGGTGAGATACCACTAACCTAAACTGGATTTGCAACTACTCTACCTGGACCAAGGCTCATTTTGGTCGTTTCTCTTCTCAGCAATTCTACTGCCTTAATTCTTTAAAGACTAGATGACAGTGAGGTGAAAGGCAGAGGCCTGGAGGTCAGGGGAGGTCAGAATCGGGAACAAACGGTTTGGCAAGATGTATGCTTCTGCTCACAGCTCAGGCCAGTCTTCAGCAGACAAAAGAGAGACACTGGAAGAGAAATTAATGCATCCCTCTGCTGTTCTTTTGTGCAAATCCATCTTTTCCCCATATAGACATTGCTTTACCCACGGCATATTTTTTATCAGATAACTTTACCCAGGGCATATTTTTTATCAGATAACTCACTGTAGAATGCAGTTGACTTTCTGAAAATGTTGATTGTTTAGATTATTTAAATTATCAAACTATTATTTAAACAGATCAAAACAATAAAGGTAACGCTGTGCTCTTTTATTTTACCCGATTTTGAGAGGCTGTGTGCCAGGAATTTTATTTATGAAAATGAAAAAGGAAATTGAAACTAAATCAGTATGATTTAATTGCCTTCAGTGATAAAATAACTCCAAGTATTGAGTATAGAAATGATGTGTGTTCCTATAGTTACTAGCAACAAAAAAAAGCCAGGATGAGTATTAGAGAGATTTTTAGGAAAAATGTGAGCTATTTTTCAGAATATGAGCAAAACTTACTTGGCTTTAGATCCCTTTAGGAATGAGATTCCACTCTTATTAATAAACAGACAGCAGCAGTACCAACTTTCTGAAAAAGAACCAACTTAATTATGTGCTAAGATCTCCTGCCGAGGTGGAGATGATATTTTGCTTAATGTGGAACAAATAGCTTTGCAAATGACACCATAACTAGCATGGTTCCTCGCATGTGCATATCTGCCAAGTGCACACAATTTTAAGATTTGTCTTTTTCCTTCAAAAATGTTTCTTAATGGTATATGCAATTTTATTTTTAACATGGTGAGTGTCTCCTTGTTTAGATGCTTTTAGTTTAGAGGAAAAATTTGTCTGGCTCTATAGCTATGTGTCAGTCAGAACAGAGTAAAATTGTTCAACAAATGCCTTCCTGGTTACAGGGTAGCATTTCAGCAGGCAACAACAGAGGTTCTTTCTCCCTGACAGATTTTCTGTTGGAAACCTCAGTTCTGATTTGTCTCTCAGGGGATTTTCTCTAAAGCAAACATGATTAAACATTGGCAGAGAAAAGAAAACCAATGCTATTGCATCTGAAGTATATAAGAACTTTAAGACTGAAGATAAAGGATTAAGATGACTTTTTCCCTTAGGTTTCCACATATAATCATGGGGAAGTCAATCCAGTATTTAAGATCCAGTACAGTAAAATCTGTGTATGTGTGTGTAAACATATTCCAGTTTTCTTTCTTTAAAGCTAAAACAATAGAACCAATTACTATTATTATACTTAATAACGATGGCGCATTTAGTTGATTAGGAATGGGGAAAATATTGGATTAGGGAGAGGTTCGCTTCCAAGGGCTAGGGAGAAACAGCAAAGAGAAGCATAGGAGGTACACATTCGTATGTTAGGAGAGAAAACCAACCAGGAAGCCCCACGAGAGGAGGGGAATCAGCTTGAACCGGCGTGGTGAGTGTTGGTATGCACCCAGAAAGCTCAGATAACGGGAGCCTGGGACAGTCAGAGCTGGCCGCATCATTTTTGAGATGGGGCAGGGTGGGGAGGGGCCAGCCAATGTCAGCAATCCATGGGTATAGAACTAGCAAGAGTATGGTGTGGGTGGAGTGAGAACCCAGGGAGCCCTCCGTTTCTGGCGATCGCCTGAGGTCCAACTGGAAGTGGAGGGAGGCGGTGGATTCAAACCAATCTCTTCAACACAAAACTGGCAGTCGGGCTGAGGGAAGGTGAGTGTCATTTTAAATCAGGACTACAACCACGGTAGCCTTCAGGCATGCACATAACAGCTCACTGAGATGGAACACCTGAGGGCAGCGCTAGAAGCAGCGACTGGCAGGGGTTGGCCAGTGCCTCTAGCGTGATCCAGAGCTAGGAGCAGAAAGAATGGCCTGCAGCCCCTACTGTCTCAGAGATCAGCTGGAGGGTGGCTGGGCAACTACTAGAAACAGAAGGGTGCCTATTCCAGCAGAGTCTGGGGGAACCTTAGGTGCTGAGACCTTGAGACCAGGCCCAGGTGGCTACTTGAAAAGCTGTAGGGCATCACTACAGGGCAGAGCTTGGAATCTTTACCCTGAAAACTCACCGACTCTAGATCATTGACCAGAGCCATCCAGCCACACCCACCACGCACCTCTTGGTATACACTGAAAGTGCAGCCATTCCAGGAAGCCATAGAAGCACAGCCCCAAAAATAAAAATCAAGAGAAGAAAAAATTAAAAATCAACTCCAGTGATGCCAAAAAAATAAGAGCCAAAATTCAAGAAACAAGAATAAGGGAGTCACCATGAACCCCTGTGAGGAGCACAACATTTCAGTATTAGAATGTGAAGATGAAGAGATCCAGGGAATGCCAGAAAAGGAATTTAGAAAATTAATCATGGTATTACTCAATAAAAATCAGAAGCAAATCCACAAACTAAAGAGAACCATACAAGACATGAATGAAATTTTTCCTAGGAAATCAAGAATATAAAGAGAAATCAAAATGAAATTTTAGAAATGAAGATTTCAATAGATAAAATTAAAAATATGGTGGAAAGTCTTAATAGCAGACTTGATAAAGCAGAAGAATACCCGAACTAGAAGACAAATCTTTGAATCTTTGGAAATCTTAACAGTCAATGGGTCTTAGGAGTGCCTAAAGGGGTGTAAAGAGAGAAAGGAATAGAAAGCCTGTTTAGAGAAATAATTGCAGAAAACATCCCCAATTTGGATAAAGAAAAGGATTTTCAAGTAGAGGAAGCACATGGAACTTCTAACAAATAGACATGACCAGAAAAGATCTTCACCATGACATATTGTAGTCAAACTTTCTACAGCAGAACACAAAGAAAAGATTCTAAACTGGGCACAAGAAAAATAAAACATTACTTTCAGAGGGTGGCCAATTAGACTCACAACAGACTTCATCAGAAACCCTACAGGCTAGAAGGGAATGGCAATTTATAGTCTAAGTCTTAAAGGAAAAAATTGTCAACCCAGAATACTGTACTCCACAAAGTTTGCATTTATGAATGAAGGTGAAATAAAGACCTTCCATAACAAACAGAAATTGAAAGAATTTGTCAACACTTATCCAAGCCCTACAGAAGATGCTTAACAATGTGCTACACAGAGAAACACAGAAAGATAGCCACCATTATGAAAGAATGAGAAGGCAGGAAAAACCATCAGTAGAAGTACTAAATAAATCCAGAGTAAACAATAGCAATAATTAGAGAAAAATGACAGAGCCAAGTCGTTACTTATCAATAGTCACCTTGAATATAAATGGCCCCAATTCTCCAGTTAAAAGATACAGATTGGCTGAATGAATTGAAAAATAAGACCCATCTAATTGCTGCCTACAAGAAACACATCTCACCAACAAAGATACATGCTGACTGAAAATGAAAGGTTGGAAAAAGATAGTCTATGAAAACAGAAACCAAAAATGAACTGGTATTTCCATCCTAATGTCAGACAAAATAGACTTTAACATAACAACTATTACAAGAGATGAAGAAGGATATTACGTAATGATTAAGAGATCAATCCAGTAGGAGATGTGACTATAATAAACATATATGCACCCAATTAGAGGCCACCTGACTACTTAAAAAAGTGTTAATAGACCTAAAGTGAGACATAGAATCCAATACAATAGTAATGAGGGACTTCAAAATCCCACTTTCAGCAATGGACAGATCATCCAGACAGAAAATCAGCAAGGAAACAACAGAGTTAATTGACACTATAGACCAAATGGACCTAACAAATATCTACAGAATCTTTCACCCACAGTGGCAGAATACACACTCTTCTCATCAATGCATGGAACTTTTTCTAGGATAGATCATATGCTAGGTCATAAAGCAAGTCTCAGCAAGTTAAAAAAAAAAATAGAAATCATTCCATTCACCTTCTCTGACCTCTGACCACAATGGTATAAAGCTAGAAATCAACAATTCAAAAAATCTCTAGAACATACATAAAAACACAGAGACTGAACAATATGCTCCTGCATGAACAGTGGGTTATAGAAGAAATCAAAAGAGAAATAAAAAAAAAATTCTGGAAACAAATGAAGATGACAGTGCATCATACCAAAACCTAAGGGATACAGCAAAAGCAGTGTTAAGAGGGAAGTTCACAGCAATTGGTGTCAACATGAAGGAACTGGAAAGGTACCAAATAAATGAGTTATCAATGTATCTAAAGGACCTAGAATATCAATGACAAACCAAACCTTAAACTAATGAGAGGAAAAAAATAATTAAAATTAGAGAAGAAATAAACAAAATAGAAACCAAAAACAAAATACAAGAAACCATTAAAATAAAAAGCTGTTTTTTGAAAAATAAACAAAATCAATACACTATTGGCATAACTAACCAAAAAAAATGAGGGAGAAAATCCGAATCAATAAAATCAGAGATAAAAAGGAAATGTAACAACAGAAACCACAGAGATAAGAATCATCAGAAATTACTACAATGAGCTGCATGCCAACAAATTGGGAAACATAGAAAAATGAATAGATTCCGGACACATACAACCTACCTAAATTGACCCAAGAAGACAGAGAAACCTATACAGACCCATGACCAAGATGGAAATTGAATCAGTAATAAAGATCCTCCCAACAAAGAAAAGCCCAGGACCGGATGGCTTCACTGCGGATTCTACCAGACATTTAAAGAACTAACTCCAATCCTTCTCAAGGTATTTAAAACAATTGAAAGGGAGAGAATCCTCCAAATTCTTTCTTTGAACCCAGCACCACCTTAATTCCTAAACCTGAAAAAGATACAACAGAGAAAGAGAACTGCAGACCAGTTTCCCTGATGAATATAGACGCAAGAACTTCTTTAATTAATGGTAAAACTTGTTCTGAAAGAAAAAAAGTATATTATTGTAAAAATTAAAAGTAAAATAAGAAAAGAAGTAGGAGAAAGGTTTGGAGTGAGGGAGGGAGGGAGGGAGGAATGGGTGGGAAGTGTCATTATGCTCTTAAAACTCTATGAGATACATGAAATTTGTTCCATTTATATAAATAAAATTTAGAAGATATAAAAGTAAAAATATAAAAATTAATATTAAATAAAAATAATACAGTTAGGATTCTATACCAAAAAATTATGTATTATTTATTTGAAAGGCAGAGTGACAGATTCCCCAAAACAGATGTTCCACCTGCGTGTTCAATCCCCAAATGCCGTAAGAGCAAGCGAGGCACCTGGTGCAAGAACTCCCTCAGGGTTTCCTACCAGGGTGGCAGTGACGCAAGCACTTCAGACATCACTTGCTTCTACCCTTGTGCATTAGCAGGAAGTTGGAACTGAAGCCAAGTGGTTGGTTAGGACTAAAACCCGACAATCCAATATGGGACATCCGCATCCACGGTAGCCATTTAACATACTGCATCAAAATGTCTACTGTTAGGGTTCTTTTAAAGATCATTTATATGTGCCAATTCTTATATTTTTAAAACTTTACATTTCCTAAAATTTAGTTAATGCTTATGCTTGGTGAAAATGTGAAATGTAAAGCATAGTGGTTTTTTTGTAAGGTTTTCTTTGAGAGATAGAATTACAGAGAAGAGAGAGAAAGAGAGAGAGAGACAGAGAGAGACAGAGACAGAGACAGAGACAGAGAGGTCTTCCATCTGCTGGTTCACTCCCCAGATGGCCACAATGGCTGGAACTGAGCTGATCTAAAGCCAGGAGCCAGGAGCTTCTTCCAGGTCTCCCACGTGGGTGTAGGGGCCCAGGAACTTGAGTTATCTTCTAAAGCTTTCCCAGGGCATATCAGAGAGCCAGATCAGAAGTGAAGCAGCTGGGACTTGAACTTGCATCCATATGGGATTCCAGTGCTGGAGGCAGAGGCTTAGCCCATTGTGCCACAGAGCTGGCCCAAACATAGTTTCAGTACTTTACTTTGCCACTGTTCCATTATGCTTTACTGATGTTTTTAAAAAATCATCTAATTGGGCCAGCACCACAGCTCACTTGGCTAATCCTCTGCCTGCAGCACCAGCACCCCAGGTTCTAGGTCCAGTTGGGGCGCCAGATTTTGTCCCGGTTGCTCCTCTTCCAGTCTAGCTCTCAGCCGTAGCCCAGGAGGGCAGTGGAGGATGGCCCAAGTACTTGGGCAATGAGCCTGCATGGGATACTGGGAGGGGGCGCCTGGCTCCTGGCTTTGGATTGGCGCAGCATGCCGGCCGTAGCAGCCATTTGGGGGGTGAACCAATGGAAAAGGAAGACCTTTCTCTCTGTCTCTGTCTCTCACTGTCCACTCTGCCTGTCAAAAAAAAAAAAAATCATCTATTAATTAAATTCACAGAACCTAAAATGATGAGAAATCTGTAGAAAGCCTATTTGGATAGCCATTGGATGTATAATGAAATGCAAAAGAACAGTAAATATATTGCCATCATTATTTTTTTAACTTTTATTTAATGAATATAAATCATCATTATTGAATGTGTTTGAATTACTGAATGTGTGTGAATCTCCATAAGCTTCAGTTTTTTTTTTTTTTTTTTGTAAAAATAAGCCACATCTATCATAAAGTTATTGAGGAAATTAAGATTCCATTCTCAACATGATTTACAGTATGTCTGGTAGAAAGGTTGTTCTGTGTGTGAAACTCCCTTTCCTCTTCCTGGATACCCAAATGAAGTAAGGTAAAGATATTATGTTTTCATGTTATATATATGATTAGATTTGACTTCCTTGGCTGCATTTGGATACATACTTTCCACTATACGGTATTTTGTGTGCATTTATATAAGTGTTTCTATTTGCACCTTTTCTGATGATCAAAGAACCATTTGGGAGTACCCAAAGGAAGTCTTGTGGAATATCATATTAAGTGTAGAAAATTATGAATTGACTTACAAATTATTGATCATCAATGCAGTTAGATTGTAAAGTAAAAAAAAATATTTTTAAAGTAAAATTTTCTTTGAAGAATTTCCTGTAAAGATCATTCCTGGGGAAAAAAGGATGACTCTTTGAGGATGTGTTTGATCCTTTGGAGCCCATCATTTTGCCTTCATTAAATGGTCATTAGACTTTGGTGCTTTGTGAAGAGACCTTGTTGAATGAAGCCGTCAGTATAGATTTGGACCAAAGGAGGATGATATTTGGTTATTGAAGAATATCTAGGCTAATCAAAATCCAGTAAGAGAGATTGTGAAATATTTGTGAGATTCTAATACTTAACAGTTTTCCAAAATGTTTTCTTACTGTATGCCTAGGCTCCTTACCTACTGTTAAGTTTGTTTATTCATCATGTGAACTAGGAACACAGCTTTGGACTAATTTGTAAGAATATTTACTGGTCATCATCAGGAATGATAGAAACTGGGGGCCGACATTGTGGTGTAGCAGGCGAAGCCTCAGCTGCAATGCTGAACACTGGTTCATGTCCCAGCTCCTCCGCTTCCAATCCAATCCCTGCTAGTGGCCTGGAAAAGCAGCAGATGACTCAATTGCTTGTGCCCCTCTAACCCACATAGGAGACCTGGAAAAAGCTCCTGGCTCCTGGCTTCTGCTGGCCCGCATTGGCTGTTGAGGCCATCTGGGGAGTAAACTAAGGGATGGAAGATCTCTCTCCATCTCTCCTTCACCATCTATAACATTTACTTTCAAATAAATAAATAAATAATTTTTTAAAGAAAAAAATGAAGCTGAAGTAACAGGAAGAGAGGATATTTAACCAAATGTTCTGGTCACTGTTTAATAGTCAGAGAAGCCTTTAAGTTAGATGACATTGTAATCATTATAAGTACAGTTGTGATTGTGATTTATTTTTTTATTAACTGACTAAACAGAGAATCAGATGCATAAGGACAAGGCCCAAACTACTATGATTTTGAGCATAAATATGAACTTAAGTTGACCTGGCCCCAGTGAAAATAATTTCTTCATATAAATGCCAGAGGCCTTCTGTCTAATTGCAGTTTTGTCTCTTACCAGCAATGGGACTTATGCAAGTCACAGAAGTCTCTGGATCTGTTTCTACCCTTAAATTTAGGTGCTTGGATAAGTTTCTTTATGTGATAGTTTCTTCCCAGATAGGAATGTTGTATCTGTGGATTACAAGACTCTAAATAGAGTTCATATAATAATACCAGTTAAGTATGTATTTGTTTTAAATTGACCATCTAAATTATTTACATGATCTTAATGAACAGTTTTCATCCAAGTTTATTTCAATACCTAGGGGTAAATAAATAATACAATACAAATAATGCATGCATAATTCAGAAACGTTTTAGTTAACTCTAACTGAAACTGTTTCAAATCGATAATTTCCATGAAAATAATGAATTCAATAAAGCATTCTGATTCAGATATGGTAGTCTTACATAAAATTGATTTCTTTTTTATATTGCTTTAGTTTTATCAAGATACAAGATATAGAACTCAACCAAATTTCTGGTGCAACAAAAACATGGCTCCTTGATGCTGAGTTACTCAGTCTGTCAATTAGCATTGGGAAAGAAAAAATAAATATTAGTAGAGGTGATACTAAAAAATGTTAGGGTTGAAAGATAGTACAGGTTGCATGTCATTTATTGGAAATATTTGGATTTATAAGTGTTTCATATTTTCTTCCAAATTTTAGAATGCAAATATTTGCATTTACATAACAATATATCTTGGGAATGGGACCCAAGTCTATATAAAGTATTTATTCATGTTTCATTTATCTTATAGCTTGCAGGGAATTTTATATAATAATTTTAGTGCTTGCATTTTAAATGTAACTCATTACATGAAATCAGGTGTGGGATTTTGTACTTGGGACATCATGCTAGTGCTCATGTTCTAATTTTGGAGTATCTTGAATTCGAAGTTTTGGATTTTTAGATCAGGGATGCTCATCTTGCACCTAGAAGAGTGAGCTGGTAAACGTGGCTGAAGTGAAGTAAACAGGGCACCATTTACTGTTTTTTCTCCCCTCCCCTTCTGCTTAGTTGCTGTTCCTGGTCACTGTGAAACCAGTCCTGTAAAAATGCATGCAGCCAGCTTTCACTGCAGTCATTAATCTAACGGTGATGAAGACATATCATCAGCTATTTGATTTAAAGTCCCCAGTTTTTCTTCTTGGACCTAATAGACTAGAATATGAGGAATAACCCTGCTTCTTCATTGTTGGTAGTGATGCATCTAGGAATTAAAGGGATATTTGAGAGTTCTAAATTAATGCAGATTTAATGATGATTTATAATTTTCATTGAGATATTTTGCTTTCTCTGTGTATCTGATGGTTATATTAAAATGTGAATTTTATTGGCACCTTTATTTGAATTTTCATATTAAATTCAGCTCAAGCATTGGCTTTTTGTGTTTCTTTCATACTCTGCTGTCTCTGATAAATATCATTTTATAGCACATGCAGTATTATTATAAAAGGAAGGCAGGCTTATTAAAGGGTGAATAAAGACATCTAACAGGGAAGTGCACTATTAAGATTTTTAAAGACATTTGGGAGTAAAGCCAAGTGAGCATTCATGTACTGTAAGCAGAATCTTTTAAAAAAAATCAATACCTTGCTGACTAGGCAACCAATGAAGAAATGATAAGATAAAGGCTAATGTGATCATTTATTGATATGTACTACCTAGTCAGGTAAGGGGCATGCTCTGCACTGCTTGATAATGAGAGATGAACAGAGAAAGAGAAAGAGAGAGAATATCTTGATGAGAGACAGACAGAGAAACAATTTTTCCAGGGGCTGACTCTGTGGCATAGTGGGTAAAGCAGATTGGAGTCCCAGCTGCTCCGTTTCCAATCCAGCTCTCTGTTCTGGCCTGGGAAAGCAGTAGAAGATGGCTCAAGTCCCTGGGTCATTGCACCTGTGTGGGAGACCTGGACAAAGCTCCTGGCTCCTGGCTTTGGATTGGCGCAGCTCCAAGTGTTGAGTGAACTAGCGAATGGAACACCTCTCTCTCTGTCTCTCCTCTTCTCTCTGTGTAATTCTGACTTTCAAATAAATAAATATTTTTAATAAAAGAATCTTTTTAATGTACTGACATTTTGTCTCAAAATGTAAAGTATGCCAGATTGTAGGGAAAAATCATCATAGTTGGTAAAGAACAGGTCTTTTCACTGAAGGCTTTGCAATGATGTTCACATTTATA